>NC_053163.1:119794870-120394870 GCF_016835505.1 Polypterus senegalus | reverse complement strand
TTGTTTGACTATAATGTTTGCAAACCTGAAAACTACTTTAAATTATGTACATTTCATTTAACAATAAATAAAAACTGTTTTATTTTTTTTTTCCTTGGGGCAGTCATGAAAATCTTTACACTACAACAGCAAATGCATTTAAAGGTGAGCAGGAGCAGTGAGAGGATTGTTGAAAAAAAATCCTCAGTATAATCTTTTTTTGAAAAATGTTTATTGTAATAGCTGTGCATATTATTCTAATGAAGATAATTACAGACTTACAATATAATAAATATTTTAACTTATAGGCATTGTGAATAAATGAAATACAATCAAATCCCTTTGATTCACTAATTATATTTATGTATATTTATTATTACCATATTTAGCTGGAATTGCCTGACCCTTGACTGAGATGTCCAGGTAATTTAACGGGCAAATACATGTTCATTATATGTATGCATCATTAACATCCAAAAGTAGTTTAGTTTTGACCTCAGACAGACAGTAATCAGTCATGCATGGAATCATTCAGTTCTTAACCTGTAATTAGAAATCTTACAGGGCTATAGTAATAACAGTTACAGTATATAGGAACAGTAAAATTATTTCATGGACAGTTCTTATCAGATAACGTTCATGTATTTTTCCTACTATGCAAGCAATGGCCAGGATTGACTTTCCACACTAGTATTTTAAAACTGTCACTTTCAGAGCTCCAAAATGATCATACTGCATAAAACAGATTGCTATTTTGAAAAGAATTCAGAGAGCCATGCTAAAGTAACCACACAGAAACATGGAAAATTTGTATTTTACACCAAAGATAATTACAGTGATATAAACTATTTCTCTTTTATAGTCTGTGGGATAGAAACAGGCATCCCTGCCAGAGAGGAACACAGGTTATTACCTGGATGGGAGGCCCGAGAGGAATGTTGTAAAAAGAACTTTGTGCCCAACCGGCATAAAATAATGGGTGGACCAGCGGAAGCCAGAAATTGGGAGTGGTCCCATCCCCCATGCTCAAGGTGGAACTTGGGACACCTGCAGGGGTGCTAAGAAAAAGTAGTCCATAAGCACAGACCTGTAAGGGTCCCTTGAGATTGATAGAGGGCACTTTCTGGGGAGGACCAGTCCACTTTATCTATAGCCTGGAAGTGCTTCATAGAGGAGACAGAATGGCACCAGGAGCATTCCCAGGTCCGGCATAAAAGGAAGCCCACTGCCACATATGGAAGAGTCAGAGTTGGGGGGAAGCGGGCAAAAGTGGAGGTGAAGAAGGATGAAGGATTCAGAATTATTGAATAATTATTGCATATTTGTGGCTTATTGTAGGAAGAGGATTAATGGAAAGTGCCTGGAAGGACAATAAAAATCCATTATTTTATTCTATTAACATGTGTTGTATTACAGGTTCTGTGGTTTGGACCTCTCTGGCGCCCTCGTTTGGTCCCAAGTCCTACTGTGGCATTTAGTGACATTTCTACTTTGCCAAGCTGCTCTTCTTGGTATCAGCATGATTGGTCTTCCCACAATTTGACAGTCACACCAAATACAATACCAGATCTTCTTCTTATATTACAGTAATACAATTTATACACTTGTGGACTTCAGCATAAAATCATGTAATATCCGAAAGCTCAGTAAAATTGTCCAGATGAGAATGGCTGCTAAAGATAAATTCCAAAAGTGGTATCAACACCAGATTGGACTTGATAAAGACAAAAAACATAAGGATGGAGTACCATTAGCATTGCAATAACTTGAGACTAGTCTACTTAACTTATGGATGGGAAAGGAACGATATGCTGGCCTTTCTCCATCAACTTTGGCTGATTGTATTAGCAGGCCTTCCTTTTTCCTCCTATGCTTCATATCATGAGTTTGACTGTCTAGGCCTTTGCACTATACCTCCCAGGTTCCCCTAACACATGCCCTATGGTCTGTTCTGGGCAAGAATGGAGTAATGGGGGTTACAAAAAGGATGGACATACTCAAGAATCTGCCCTGTTTATTTTTTGTTTTACTAGCAGATTTTCTCCATGTTTGTGTTGGTGCATATGAAGAGTGTGAAACAACGGATTTTATGGGGTTAATGGTTCTTTACATTCAGTCAATGACAAGATGGGGCTCCATGATGTGAGTTCATTTGGTTATTCTTTCCTTTTCTTCTGACTCCTCTCTGTGAAGTGTATAATCTGGTTCTCCAATCAACTCCATATCACTTCCTTTTTTTCCCTCTGTCTAAGGGTGTTGAGGGTTGGAGACGTAACTGTATGTGTCAAAAGAGAAGCTTGTTCTCCTTTTTTTTGTTTTTATATTTTTGAAATCATTTATTGTTACACCTGCTTTTGATTTTTTTATCAATAGAATTTGATCACAACAGGACATTTTTTCCTATTGGAAATGTCTGGAGATCTCCCAAATGTTGATTTTTCTTCAGAAATTCAGTTAACTGGAGTTTCTGCATTCCTCTCCTCCATTAAGTGAACTGGCTAGAGCTTACTGCTTATGTTAATTGGAAATTTATATAAGCATGAATTCATTTATATTCAAACAATGAAACAGATTTCTATTGTTTCTGTTCTGTCCTCATTGGTATACTGTATATCCTACAGTAGGTTAGCAGACTTTGCAAGATTAAACTAAATAGAACAAAAATGAATATGGAGTAAATTTCTGTAGGATAAGAATATAGATTTTATTCTGTTAAAATCACTGTTACTATATGATTGGGTTTTATACTCTTCTTGCATATTCCAAAAACACATATCCAGTATCATCTGAAAAATTGCCAGATATTGCCTTTGTGATTTTTGAAAATTAGCTGCTTATCTGTATACTGTGTATTCCTTAAGAAACACTTGGTTTGCAGAGAGTAAAACAATTTATCTTTCCCAATCTCCAGAGATATTTTGCTTCCTTAGTAATACTCTTGGCCGGTTTTTATTTAGCCATATTAGTTCTGCATCAGCATGTTGCTAGTGCTACTGCTCTGCTTTAGTAATTAGTCATCCTTTGTAAGTGCCCCTCAGTTGTAATTCTTGGCTTTGAACTGATAGTCTACATGATTACAATCTCAAAGTCTCACGTGCTCTCTGCTCAGTCTCGTTTTATTGACTATTTTTTATGTTAGACAGCTATGATTTGTCTATGCCATTGAGAAGTCCTGCCTTTCTATGTACCTTGGCCTGCCTTACTTCAAGCTTTCTCTTAGTTGTCTGTTTGCTTCTTATCTTGGGTCCCAATTGAAATGGCCATTGTAATGCATTAAGTGCGATGACCAATCCTTGAAGCATAAACATGGTATATATACTTATTGTGGTATAATATTTCAAAAACCTTGTACCAGACAGGGTGGCGCAGTGGGTAGCGCTGCTGCCTCGCAGTTAGGAGACCCAGGTTCACTTCCCCGGTCCTCCCCGAGTGGAGTTTGTTCTCGCCGTGTCTGCGTGGGTTTCCTCCGGGTGCTCCAGTTACCTCCCACAGTCCAAAGACATGTAGGTTAGGTGCATTGGTGACTCTAAATTTCCCTAGTGTGTGTGCTTGATGTGTGTGTGCACGCCCTGCACAAGGTTTGTTTCCTGCCTAGTGCCCTGTGTTGGCTGGGATTGCCTCCAGCAGACCCCTGTGACCCTATAGTTTGGATATAGTGGGTTGAATAATGGATGGATGGTACAAGACATCGTCATAGCTAAGAATACATACAGAATACACATACAGATCCGATGTATCTCTAAGAATAGCTATAGGATTATTATATATAAATATTGTAATTTTATTGAAGAAAACAACATTCCATTCAATTATGTCAAACTTAACATACCATAATTCAACATAAGCCAGAGAGAAAGAGAGTAGAGGCTGCAACATGAGCAAATCTTTAAACAAAATGAAGAGAGGACAGTGTACTTTTCTCCAAGAGTACATTTACAGGAAAGGGCCACACCATGGTGACATGATATTCTTGTACTGTTGCTAATGTGTCCCAAGAAATCCACAATGACATATTTATCATTCTAACAACAAATGGTGGATCTGATAGAATCCAAAACATTTGTCTTAGTCAGACCTCATTGTTAACACAAATAATCACAGCACATATTGCATGCCGATATGAGACTGGAGCTATGCTAAAAATGGTTGTAGAAAGGCTTTCAAGAAGTGTTTGGGATCATTTAATTCATGCTTAATTAATGCATTATACCAACCTACAAAGATGTGAAACTCTTTATGGTTGGACAAATGGTGTTTCAGACCACAGATCAGTGACATGTAGAAGTGGACAGTCATGCTGAGCTCAAGCACCATGTATTCTATAGGTTAAGCTCAAGTCATTGTCACTGATGAGCCCCTCATTGATGGTGATGACTCATATAATGACACAATCTGGACAATATTCAAGAAGAGTATACTCTGAGAACCATTGTTTCAGTCAGATAATTACCTCTGTCATCCACTGTGTGACCTCTCTTGAGAGGCTTGCCTGGTGTCATTCTTCAAAGGAACAATGCCTGGCCACTCCCACCTCAACAAAACATTTGTGAGACATTTTAGACAATTAAAGTTTGTTCCACAACATCTTAAAGGTGATTGCCTTCGTGGAGAATGAAATATATAGTGCTTGATTGAACATATTGAGTCATGAATGCATATGGGTGCGGAATTGGTACACAGAGATCCATTTTTGCTATATACTTTACTAGTCACAGTATTGTTTTCCTCAATACTCATGAACCCCATTCACAGAATCATTATGACTCAATACTATTTTTCTTTGCTGTACTTTTAGAATGACTTGGGAGCTTTGCCCCCTGCTCTCTTCGCTCGCCAACCCCCGGGCCTATGCTATGCGCTAGCCTCTTTGCAGTTCTGCCGCTCATGTATGGGGATGCGGATGTACAATTTAAACAGATTTTTATTTTCATGGGAATTGTTACATATGCATCAACGTGACATATAACTGGCCGTGATTGAATTTTGTTTCTTTCTCTCTATTAAATAAAACAATTTTTTCGAAGATTTGATTTTGAGATTTGTTAATTGCCTTTGCAAAAGCTATTCTATCAGGAGACTGTTAATGTTTTAATATGAATGGCATATCAAGCTCTACATTATTGTCTAATGTTATCTGCAGAAGATGTACTACATTACCAATCTTGGATACATTCTTCTCTTTACAGTAATTCATGCGATGGAAGGCCGGATGGTGTTAACAGTTGTAGATATTCTTTGTGATATTGTAAGTTGTTGTTTTCATCCTCCGCACAATCACCACCAACTGTTTCAGAAAACAGCATAGTCTATTGATATGCATTTAACCATTTTGCTATGTAACCAATCAACATTTTTTACGTTAATTCAGTTAACTTCCTCATTTCTCTGTGCTAGGATTACCTATGTACTCATTTTTTCTGTTAATAAGCCTTCGTGATGAAATTCTTCAATAAGATTTGGACATAATAAGTCTTCTTTAATTGGGAACTTAAAGTGAGGAAAACGTTAAAATTCATAAGAGTTGAGAGCGCAGAAAGCATTCACAATAATGAGAGGTGAGAGGACCGTGGTCTTGTTTGAAAATGTTTGAGAAGGGGGAGTGACTTGAAAAAATCTCAAGGCAAAAGTCTCATCTCGCGGGACTTGAAAAAATCTTTTCCAAAAAGTCTCATCTCGTCGAAGGATTTTTTTATATAATAGAGAAATTTGCGACTCATACAATATGCCACCTAACCTGTATTCAAGTTTTAACACAAAATTGACCACTGCTTCTGGATGCAGTCCCTTTTTGGCACAGAGTAGACAAAGCACCATTTTGTCAATCCTTTTATCGATTTGCAGATCTGGTAGTAACTGCTAGAGGGCATGCCATGTGAATTCACTGAACTGAGACCAACATAAAAAAAGAAAAGCAATAACAAATGGGCATTAAAATAATGTTCATGCCAAATTATTTTACAGTACACAGTAGAGAATGTAAAAGTCTGAAAAGTATTTGTAGCTGAACATCACGTGATCTGTATTTATACCCAAGGTGTTGACTAGAAGTAGGATGATCAATGACTGTGTCAATATTTTAGAATTATGCCACTCAAAATCCTAACTTCTGCTCTAATGAACCACTTCTGATCATTTAGTGGTAGATGACTACATGGTGAAACTGCTGTTGTATTTCTGAATGATTATCTCAATGCTGTGTATTTAATTGATTTGATAAAAGGAGTACAACCACACTACTTTCATAACTTACCATCTGGCCCAAACTGGGAGCAGCAGTCATAACAGTTGACACAGCATGAGTACACCTATAAATTAATGACTATGTATTTGAAACAACATATCAATTTATTTGCTTATACCATTGCAACATGACGGGCTGCATTAAAGGCTTTGAAAAACTAATAGCGTGTTAATAGGCCTAACATTCACATTAAAGATGTTGAAGGATTATTGAATGACCCTGAAGAACCCATGCAGACACACAGAGAATAACCAAACTTCATTAAGCAAAAACTGAATGGACCTTTGGAGGCAATGGTGCTGAATACTACGATGTAACACCTCCCCAAGCTGAAATTAAAACTCTAGAAATAAAGTAATGCAAACTACATAATGTGAAGAGGGCAGCCAAAAAACAGAGACAAAAATTGTTAAACTAGAAAACAGAAAATTATACACAAACATACATACTGAATCTGACCTTGATTGGGTTTAAATTATAAGTGAATACATTACCCCTGGGAAAAGCAAGCTACACAAAGAGCTTGCACATGCAAACAAGTGGGCGGCACAAGAACAAAGACAAATTCAGTGCTTACGGCAAAATAAACAAAATCAAGTAGAGTGGGTGGAAAAATGTTGTCCTTTTACTGAATAATCTCAAGAGGTTTACCAGAGCCAATGAACAAAAATGCAGGGACCCATTGCTACTTCTCACTATTGCCCAAGGATTTGGATGCAGAATGCACTCAGTGTAATATTCCAGAAAGTTCGACTAAGTGAAAAAGGATGCAATCTCTACATTAAGTCAGTCCAGACATCTGTAAAGACCCTCTGGTATAGCAAGTCTACGGTTCTGAAAGAATGGCTGTTTTATCATATAATCCATTGGCCGTGTCACTCTCCGTGGGTGCACTGGTGCAGCTGTGCTGATTGAGATGCTGCACCTATGGAGCCATTTAAGTACGAGCCAGCACAAGAAATAGGGAAGGCAAACAAAAGAGAAACGAAGGTACGTGAGTGCAGCATTGGGGTGGAGAGAGAACAGGGAATAAACAGGGAAAAAGAGTCATGAGAGTCATAGCGAGGCAGGTCGAGCCAGCCAGTATGGAGAAAGGCAGTACGGTCATTTGCCCCGCGTAGGAGAAGGGTTTGGTGCCCTAGTGGTGGAAGTGCACTGCTGACTATTCCTTGAAGAGCAGGTATGATTGAGGTGGCGTCCTCCCTAGGGATCCGAGGGTCGATCTCATGTGCTTGAAGGAAGAGGGGAGGACAAATGACCCCAAGGGAGAGGCAGCCAAGACAGGAGTCGGGATTAAGAAGACCACAGCTGCGTGAGCTATAGATGAGCTGGGGAGATGAAGAGGGTGTAGTGTTGGACTCAACTAAATTGGGAGAAGAACAAAGACCTGCCTGGTCTGACAATGATTTTAGATTTCTTTTGGATCTTATTTTTTTATGATATATTTATTGAACCTGATTGAAAGCACTGCACTATTTATTTGGACACTGTTATGATTGTTTTAACAACACAATGAACACTTTGTACCATCCTGTTGCTTGGAGTGTTTTGTCCCCATCTGAGATGCTTATTTGGTTACGTTATTGACATTGTCGTTTTCAAAATGTCCCAAATATGGAAGAGGAAGCATGGAGCAGGTCCCTCACCATCACAGACCCTCATTTTAAATTCTCTCTTTTCCATCCAGTTTTGTGTGTCATTTGTTAAAAATATTAATGACAAACACACACAACTAAGAGAGAATTTCACCCCTCTTCTTTGTCATTGGTTTTTGTATAAATGGGTAATAGCAAAGATAGAACAAAACTTCTCACAGAGGACATAAAAATACTGTGCACTAAGTATCTGAATGTTAGCTGATCAGCTGAACAAGGTCCTGCGTGTAAAACGGAGGTTCATCAGTAATGGAGACAAAGTGTCTCAGATTATTTCAGAGACAATCCAATTTTCTAAGTAAATACCCTGCATTTTGCTGACGTAATTAATGTACAGCCTATCTTTGAACATCTGTGAAAAGCATTGCTTGTGTAAATAATAAAATCAGTCTGTCCATGTTCACCATTCTTAAAAAGCATTACAGGTGCTGTTTGAAAGTGCCTACTGCTTTGTTCCAGCCTTCGCCTTAATACATTTTCACACTTGGCTAGACCTGCTCTGCCCTGTGATTTCCTAACACATGGCAGCACAATTATTAATGGTTTCAATTGGCTGTCATTCTGTGTCTGACATGAGTTTTACTGGCTAGCACTTAGCATGAACAGGTAGGCTTCATATCCCTTTACAGCCTTAGAGATGCTGATCATTAAGGTTTTTCACAATTAATGTGCATATAGTTACAGAAAATGACACCTTCACCAGAAAGACTTACTTAATTGAGCATAAATAAATCCTGAACTGTTTTTCTTCTCAAGCAGTATGTCAAATGTTAAATTACTAGCATTTATATATTTATATATAAAATCAGAATAGCATTAATCTGTATTAAACACATTTAAATTGTACTCAAAGATAGATCAATATGATTCTACTTTAGAACCCACACATTATAGCCAACCAATTTTAAATAAACTAACTCTTTAATATGGTTTGGTGAGCAATTTCAATTTGCTTAGCATAAACAAATTCTAACAATGCACACATTGCAACTGAGATATGACCAGCTGGCCAATGAGGACTGGAAAAAAAAACCTTTCACAAACAAACTCACTTTCAAAGTCAAACAAAGTCACAGCCAACTAGCTGTCAAGCGCCCTCCAGGGCATTCAATAATATAACTATGTGCTGGGCAGTTTATTAATAAGATTAAATCCTTTCATCTTTAGATATCAAGACCCCCATCAGTATATCAGGCGGAGTGGTGGCTCTGAGGCTAGAGATCTGCACTGGCAATCGGAAGGTTGCCGGTTCGAATCTCGTAAAATGCCAAAAAGGGACTCTGCTCTGTTGGGCCCTTCAGCAAGGCCCTTAACCTGCAATTGCTGAGCGCTTTGAGTAACTGATAAAAAAGCGCTATATAAATGTAATGTAAAAAAAAAAAATATATGAGCTGGCTGCATGTATACACATTTTAGCATCCTCATTTTGGATCTCAGGAGGTGGTATTAGGTAGAAAGACACCTGGGCACCTATCCCAATTGGCCCGCCTATACTCAAATCAGTCTTCACGAGGCCTTTAAATCTGTGCATGATCTTGTTACTGATTTGGATATTGGCAATTTTGCCAGATCTGCAGTTTTCTGCCCAAATTGGGCTATTTTTGATCGGTGTTCACAGGGAAAAAATGGGCTTTTGTGGGTTGCAGATTTCAAGTTTCTTTTTTTAAAACCCAAACAACACAGTACTTTGGGCAATTTTTCAAACACCTTCCTCCGCTCTATTGGCAAGATTTTCATCAATCAGAGACCTCTGCTCTTCAGAACTTTATATTTCAGGTAGTTTCCTGCACCAGTGTGCGGTTTTTGAGAGGTTCTTGGGCTGAACATTTTTTCAGGACCTGGAAACCTTGAGTATGAGCAACCTCGAAATTATTTGACAACCTAAACCTTCAAAAATTCCTGTTGCTAACATTCGTGTTTCCTTTCCTTTCTTCCACTTCCTTCTTTACGGTCAGCTGAGGACAGTCCTTAAGGCATTTAGAGTCCTATATCATGACATCCCATTCTTCAGTACTCTGTTCTGGAGTACATTCTCTAAAAATACTACTCCTTTTTCCAAATACTTGAGTGAGGGTTTCAAAAGTTAGTTGTAATTTCTTTCTTTCTGGGTAATTGATTTAAACACAAGTAGTGTTGTGATTTGGAAATACTAACATGGTGAAAAGGACACAAGGTCTCCCCAAATAATATGACAAATCAGATGTTCTGCGGTTGTGAAGCTCACACCCATATCAACACATATACTGATCAGATAACTTTTTAAGTGAAAAATACAGTAGTCAGATAAAGAATGACTAGCGAAGCAATACTCTCAGAAATATTCCTGATTGGTTTTGATATATAATTTTACACTCTGCATAGTGGTTTCTCTCGTATGTGCTGGTCTGCTCTCCTTCTTTGTTGTCATTTTGCTAGCATATAATTTAAGAGGCTTAAAAATTCTTTTTAGGTTTATGCATGTGCAAGTAGTGTTAGCTTTCTGGTCTCATATAAACATTATTGCAGCAAATTTAAACACATAAAAAATGACATGTATAAAACAATATAAGCCACCCAACAAGCACCATCATCTGCTCCCATAAACAACAACAACAACAACAACATTTATTTATTTAACACTTTTTCATACAAACAATGTAGCTCAAAGTGCTTTACATGATGAAGAAAGAGAAAAAGACAGAATAAATAATTAAGATTAGGGAACATCAAATAACATAGAATAAGAGTAAGGTCTGATGACCAGGGAGGACAGAAAAAACAAACAAAAAAAAAACTCCAGATAGCTGGAGAAAAAAATGAAATCTGTTCCAGGCCATGAGACCGCCCAGCCCCCTCTAAGCATTCTACCTAACATAAATGACCTCAGTCAGTCCTCATTGTATTCAGGGTTCACATGGAAGAACATGATGATGACGGTCATGTGGACTTGCTGGCCTTTAATCCATCAATGTATGGACATCATGGTGCTTTGATTAGGTGGTGGTGGCACAGATCACCACCACAGAAAACCAAAAAAAGAATAGAAAGTAGGGGTTAGTATGGATTTTGAATCCACCATGAATAATAATGATAATTAATTGAATATACAGTGCATCAGGGTTAAACTAAAATGAAGCTATGAGAAAGTCATGCTAAAATAATGTGTTTTCAGCAGTGTTTTAAAGTGCTCCACTGTATTAGCATGGCAAATTCCTTTTGGCAAGCTATTCCAAATTTGAGGTGCATAACAGCAGAAGGCAGCCTCACCACTTCTTTTAGGTTTAGCTCTTGGGATTCTAAGCAGACATTCATTTGAAGATCTAAGGTTATGATTTGGAGTGTAAGGTGTAAGACATTCCGAAATATAAGATGGAGCAAGATTATTTAAAGCTTTGTAAACCATAAGCAGTATTTTAAAGTCAAGAGATGTACTATATTATTTCTAATATCATTAATGTTTTGATTAAAAAATACAGCAAAGCCTCACAGGTTTCACTGGAAGTATTTTGGAGGCATTCCATTGAGTAACCTGGATTTAGCAGATGATTAATTGTAAAGAATAAGACTCTGGGATTACTTGCATTGTTATTTATAAATCTAGAGAAATAACAATGCCTCTCAAGATGGACTATGTTGTTGTATTCTGTTATTTTTTTTAATCTGTCTGAAACTGTATACATTTTATATCTGTGTTGTAATTATATCCATATTATATTAGATCATTAGAACATAAGAAAAAAATGATGAGAATAGACCATTCAGCCCAACAAAGCTTGCCAATCCTATTCAATTAATATCTCCAAAACGGAATAAAGTCTTGTTTTGAAGGTCCCTAAAGCTCTACTGTCCATCCACCACACTACTTGGTAACTTACGTGGTTCGCTGTGTGAAGAAAACCTTTGTAATGTTTGTGCAAAATTTACCCTTAACAAGTCAATGTCACCTCATCTCTGCTGCCTACTTTTCTGGATGTTCTTACTGTTGATAGTTTCTGTTTTAGTTTTATTTTATAGGGCAGGTTTCTCTTGTTTTTTTTGGGATGATTAAATAATGAGGGTTCATTTTTCCAGATTGAATAAGCATGCCATCCACTCTAAAAATAATGAACTAAACTGACAATTGCATTCAAAATCACTAGCTCACAGTCTAATTATCCATGCTTATAATTCTAATGTTTATTTACCTTCTTACTGCTGGAAAAATGGCAAAGCAAATAAAAGAGAGCCAAGCCATGAGACTGAATACAATGATGGTCAGTACAATCAGCCATGAACATACTGTTTTGGGTGGCAGAGATGTTTTATATTCATTGTTATGTTGATGATGTACAATAAATACAGGGAAAAAGAAAAAGGTTTCGGGATCCACTCCATACAGGTATACCTTAAAGAATGTGAATGCAATTGGATGGCTTTACTGACCTGAGCTCCAGATATAACTGAACGAGATTACATCATGGCTGATATTTATATAACAGACAGTAGGAGGAGCATTTAAGAAGTGATATAGACCAAAGGGTGGAATTCTGGGAGCTAGAAGAGGAAATGATGTCAGGGTAAGGGGGGAGCTTGATGGGTGGAAGAGGAAGTGACAATATTGGAAGGCAACTTCTGAGGACCGGAAGAGGTATCATCTGTTGTTGTGTAGGGGAAAAGCAGAAAAGGTTAGAGGACAGTGCCAGCTCCTGGTCCACTGGGGAAATACAAGTATTTGGGCCCAGAAACTATTTTCCATGTGCACTTGTGTGACAATGATTATTTTGCTTAAATATGTGAGAACAGATAATTAACATTTTTCACTTTAAGTCAAGGATTGAAGATCCCTAAAGTACTACTATCCAGCACCCTACTTGTTGATTCATTGTAAATGTCTGTAAGTGGTATGTGTGAAGAAAAACTTTGTAAAGTTTCTGCTTAATTTATCTTTATCTGTATTCAGTCTATAATCCATGTTCTTGTTAAGAACGTATTGTAAAATTATTAGATGCCGCCTTCCAAACACGTTCTTATTAAAATTTTGAATACAGTTGTCTTGTTTTAATCTTAGTTTGTTAGAATTGACAACATTCTATACCTTCAGTGTTTAATTATAAAGTATACCTTGTCACCCTACAATTAATCTAGTCGTTCTGGTCTAGACTTCCTTGCTGAAGAAATCCCTAATGCTGAAGTGCTTCTTGGTCCACATTTTTTACTGCACACCAGGCTGTTAAAGCCTTTCATTTATATTTGGGAATGACTGGCATATTGTTCACTAAAGTCAAAAAGTAACAATGTTTGACGGTGACCTCTGCCTAAAATGGGTTCCCATAAATACATCTAAATAAATGCTTGCGGCCAGTTGAAAATGGTGACAGAGGCAAATTAAAATATTAACTGGTGAGAAGAAGTAGACAGTCTATTCAGGATAAAAAATAATAACAGTATATTATGTTCAGTCATAATGGGCCGGTTTAGAGTCAACAATTACCATAGCATATGTGGATTAAGGATTGGTGGTACATGGAGACACCCCAGAAACAATGCCATGAAATCATGTACAGTATTTAGTTAAATGCATTTTGAGAATGAACAGATTTTGCATTATGTAACTGTTCATTTAGTACATTTTTTTTATATCCTTAGATTTTTAACTATATTTTAAAATTAAGTAAGGACATGCTTTTTATGTCTTTATCACTTTGACAGTTTCTTAATGAGACAGCTCTGACTGAACATTTGTATTAATGAAGTCATCTTGGATATGAACATTTATTTCTGTTTATTCCTAATCAAAGATACTCAACAGTTTCTTGACACTTTAAAAGGATAAAAGGTAAAACGTTCAAAATGGGTTGTATTGAGTGGGCAGATGTATGAAACTGCTCATTAAGTATTTATATAATTAGATGTAGAGGTTAGAAGATAGAAGGGACTGCAATTTGACAAGAGTGATTAAAAAGGAGTGAATCATGGGAAATCATCAAACCATCTCTTGCTTCTAATTATTAGTCTGGTAGGTACACCTTTTTTTTCTAGCAGCAATGTACACACATATATTAAAATACTACTGATACAAAGAAAATACAGAAGGAAAAAGATACGAAGCAATAACCTGATGAGATACCTGTGATTCTCAGCCTCCAGAAAACTGAATTCTTGCAACAGTCTGTATCATTTCAACTTCATCAGAGTTTAATTGCCATCCACTTGTAATTTAAAATTCAAAATGCAAATAGTTCTGGGAATAAAGCAGTTCACAAAAACGGTGTTCTTATGTTGTAGAAATGTAAACTTTGAACCTAATAGCAATATTTGTCAGTTTCAACTGAGAAGATAGCTAGTGTCTGACAGGACACAGTTGGACTTTTTAGGTTATTGAATGATTTAGGAATGTGTGCCATGGTTAATAGTGTCTCTTTATCTTCATCCCTTTAATCAAACTCCTGTTTAAAAAGCACCTGCATTTTCACTTTACCTTATGTCAACTGGCTCCAATATACTAACCACCTTTAAATACAAGTTTTGACAGAATCTAATAATTCAGCCATAAACATTAGTTCATCATTTTCTACTACTAGTGTTTGTAAAGAGTACAGTATAAAGCCTGCCAAAATACTGCTTTGCTCACATTTCTCAAAATGTTCTGGATTGTTTTAAAATTTTACAGAATTATTTGCATTAGATTTTTATCTATACTGTTGTATCTAAACAGATACTTACACCAAAGACTGGTATTTTATAAAGAACTAGCCATGGTAACTGCCAAAGGCAGGTAATAGTAAATATTTCTGAATTATTCTACCTTCAGTGCCTTTCCTCTGTCTGTCTCTTCACAAGCACTCTCTTTCTCAAGCATGTTTCTCATAAAACCGGCTTCTCAAACTCTTTCATTATTTTCAATACACCTTTCTTACCTCCTGTCCAGTTTTATATTTGTCATTTTTGAAGGCAACTCTTTCATCCTATGCCTTTTCTAATCTTTGTACGTCTCACACTCCCACTTCTTTCAACACTTACATCAAAACCAAACTAACCAATCACTTCAAAGCCGAACTGACCAATCAGATTGCTCAGAAGGTCTGGGTACACAGACTTTAGTGATTTATTATATAGTATATAGATGGAAAGATATTTAATAAGATGAATGTCTAAAAAATAGACTAATGATAATCAAGTTTGTTTATAGTCAGTCATAATGGATAAGAGAAAAAAATAACTTCCCATAATTTTTGATGATTTTATTATTAAGAATTAGATATTAAGAATAGCTTCATTTTTAACTTTAAGCACATTTAAATATTGCAGACAAGATCTGAATGTAGGGCTTGACATTTCCACACACTTGTCCATGTAGCAGTTGCTGCATACCTAGCAGTACTGAGATATGGGGAAGCCCTAAAACTTCATTAAGGGTGACTCCTTTAAGCAAAATAAAAGCAACAAAAATGTATATTTTCACTAATCAGGCGTGCTAATTGATAATGTTCTGGACATAGTAAATTTGTCATTAGATACGGGGGTCTTCCCAGACTGTCTTAAGACTGCTGTAGTTAAACCCCTTCTTAAGAAACATAATTTTGACCCCTCGGCTCTTGAAAATTTTAGACCCATCTCTAACCTGCCCTTCTTAAGTAAAGTTCTGGAGAAGGCAGTCATTATGCAGTTAAATGACCACCTCAATAAACATGCTATTCTTGATAAATTTCAGTCGGGTTTTAGAACAAATCGCAGCACAGAAACTGCACTCGTTAAAGTAGTAAATGACTTGCGGGTGAATGCAGACAGAGGCCATTTATCTGTTCTCATCCTCTTAGATCTGAGTGCTGCATTTGACACCATTGATCATAATATTCTTAGAAATCGCCTTAGTCAATGGGTGGGCCTCTCTGGCAGTGTCTTAAATTGGTTTGAAACCTACCTGACAGGGAGAAAATTCTGTGTTAGTTGTGGTAATTACAACTCGAAGACACATGATATCCGATATGGTGTTCCACAAGGCTCTATCCTGGGTCCGCTGTTATTCTCAATCTACATGCCTCCGTCAGGTCAGATTATCTCAGGGCACAACGTGAGCTACCACAGCTATGCTGATGACACACAGCTGTACTTATCAATAGCTTCTGATGACCCCGATTCTATTGATTCACTAACACAATGTCTGACTGGTATCTCAGAATGGATGAATAGTAACTTTCTCAAGTTAAATAAAGAGAAAACTGAAATCTTAGTGATTAGCAATAATTTATACAATGAGGCTATTAGAAATAAAGTGGATACATTAGGATTAAAAGTCAAGAAGGAGGTAAAAATCTTAGGGGTAATTGTTGACTGTAATCTGAATTTTAAATCGCATATTAATCAGATCACTAGCACAGCATTTTTTCACCTAAGAAACATAGCTAAAGTTAGACCTCTTATATCACTGAAAGATGCTGAGAAATTAGTTCACGCATTTGTTTTCAGTCGAATAGATTACTGTAACGCACTCCTCTCAGGACTACCCAAAAAAGACATAAATCGTTTGCAACGAGTGCAGAATACAGCTGCTAGAATCCTAACTAGGAAAAGAAAATTTGAACACATTTCTCCAGTTTTAATGTCACTACACTGGTTACCTGTGTCATTCAGGATTGACTTTAAAATTCTGCTTATGGTTTTTAAAGCCTTAAATAATCTCGCTCCATCTTATATATCGGAATGTCTGACACCTTATATTCCAAATCGTAACCTCAGATCCTCAAATGAGTGTCTCCTTAGAATTCCAAGAACAAAACTTAAAAGAAGTGGTGAGGCGGCCTTCTGCTGTTATGCACCTAAAATCTGGAATAGCTTGCCAATAGGAATTCGCCAGGCTGATACAGTAGAGCAGTTTAAAACACTGCTGAGAACATATTACTTTAACTTGGCTTTTTTATAACTTCAATGTAACTTAATTCTGATATTCTGTATGTTCAATTCTTCATAATAACTATTCATGGTGGCTCTAAAATCGGTACTGACCCCTACTCTCTCTGTGTAGTATCTGCCTCACCCCCTTCAAGGAGCCGGAGTCGGGAGGAGGAAGACGGAGCTTGCGAGAGAGGAGTGGAGGCGGCCGTAGAGAGATAAAGGACTGGAGGAGTCGTGTGACTCACTGGAACCTGTTGTAAATAGTGTGAAATAAACTGCGTGTTGTGAACACTGGTGTCGTGTCTGTCTGTGGCTGAGCTATCTGTTACAATATATATATATATATATATTTTGCTTTTGTAAGACCCCCATTCAAAGTCAAAACCAATGTTAATTAACTTTAAATCAATTCTCAGAACAACTATTTATTAAAAAACTGGTTGCATTGAACTAAAAGTGAGTAAATATTTTCTGTGACCAATATTTTGAAAATTAGGAAGGATCAATGCATGAATTTTGGAAAATAAACACATCCTTCTGTGAGTATGAAGAAAGTTGCTAAAGAAAATGTGTGAGAACTGTGCTAGCAAGAAACTAGCCTTTTTGGCAAAACACTTGAAAAATAAATGTTGACATTCATTATACAGGTAATATCACCATAAATCATTTCACTTTTTTCCGTATTCATATTTAAGTGACCTAAGCAAGATCACTAAGAAAAGTAATTATCTTCTTTCAGTTATTTCATCTTTTTTAACTCAAATGAAACAGTCCACTGCCTTTGCAGTTGATGAGTGATTATAATCATATCCAGATTCAAAAGAGGAATTTGCATGATTACAGAAATTCAAAACAAGGTGGTACAATCAGTAGATAAAGCACTAGGCTGGACAGACAAAGACAGAAAGGATAGGTAGAATTCCTGAAAATAAAGACTTCTTGGAAATTAATTTCCAGGCTTCTCTGTGCTAAAGAAATGGAAATCTTAGGCTTTGAAAGAAGCAGAAGGTCAGAAATACCAGACATCAAAAAGATCATTGGATGACAAAACCAAAACACTAAGCAAAGGTTCTTTAACTGTCTTTCTTTAAATAGTCCCTAACTGGAATAATAAGAAATAAACAGATTTCAAAATACAGATGTCAATAGCATTATGCTACCATCTTTTATACGTAGAGAATATGTCACATGATAAGTGTGCCACTTGTAAAAGGCATAGCTACTTGGACACCACCATGCAGAAAGTGAACTTTCAAAAAACAGAACATATAGCTTTCAGAAAAACAGTAAAACAATGTAAGTATTATACAAACTATGACAATCCAAAACTGGGCTACCAACATTGAAACAAAGTACAATTATTTGTTATCAGTATCTGAGATATTTTATGAATTTGTGTTATAGCTTTAATAATTTGTGATGATTTTATTAAGGATTGTGGCAGATGGCCAGAGCCTTTGCCTGGCCTGGACGCCTCATCCCTATGGACCAGGGTAGCAAGCCTGGTCAGGACAGTACCTCCCCCAGAACGGTAGTTGGCAGCCCCCCTGGGTTGCAGTGGTGCCTAAGACTCCTGCAGGGCTTCATGGGAGTTGAATTTGGTGCAGCCCTGTTGGGATCTGTGGGCGCTGCCAGGGGGTGCTGTAGCTGCTGTTGAGCCCTACAGAGCAGCTCTTCCACCACGTTATAAAAGCAGCCACCAGCCACTGTTCCGGAAGCCAGAGGGTGGAGAGAGACAAAGCTTGCTGGGAGGAGTGGAGGAGAAAGAAAACAGAGAAGAAAGAGAAAGTAAAGAAAAGTTTTGTATTGTGTTTGGGACTGTGCCTGTGGGAAACGGGGAAGACGTTGCCCACAGGTGAGGAAAAAAAGAAAATAAAAGCCCCGTGTGCTTTGAACTTGTGTCCTGTGTCTGTGTGTGTCAGTGCTGACCTTTACAGGATACAGTATATAACAGGTTTGGGAGGTTTTGAGTGATTAAGTATTAATATTTTATTTGCAAAACTGAAAGAATGCGATTTTTCTTTTTCAGGTGTGGATCAAACTAAACAGAAACATATTATCAACTGGCTTTATAAAGTTTCTGAGAAACAACTGGAAAAAATTGTGTAGAATATAAGAAAACTTTCCTGCAGTTGTATCTCTCTTGTATTCCAGATTGATTGGAATAACATGGCTTAAAAAGACCTTTTGTATGATTCAAAAAATATACATATATATTACCAATCTGGAAGCATTGAAACCTCATTCAATTTTTAACTAATACTTTAGATGATAGTGTTGGTGCTGTACAACCAGAGAACATTTTAGATTTAAAAATAAGATTAATCTGTTTGGAAAATTCAGAGTTGACATATTATTAATGTCATTTTAAATCAGTCTGGCCCTAGAAAGGACCAGGAGGCAGCTGAGACCAAGTCTAATCCAGAGAGCCATCCTGTCTTTCACCTAAGGTCATACAGAAAACAAAAAATTGTTGTCAATAGCCAAATCCCAAGATCAATACACTAACTCCAAACTAAGAAACACACTTTCAAACTGTCAGAGATATCTGCAATCTCAGATGGCCAAGAAATGTGCTGTGTCGACCTTTTAGTGCTATCCCAGGATAATGGATGCAAAAAGACAAAACTATTTTGAAAACAAAAATCAAAAGTTGAATTTGAGTTCCTTGGATATCAAAACCCTAGACACGACATAAAACGTTTACCTATAATCCCAAGGCAAATTCGGATTAAGACCCCTACAGGCCCCTGGTTGATTTAGCTCCCTAACAGAGAGTTCATCATAGTTTTAATAATGCAGTGCATGGACTCCCGATATCTTAATGCTGCATTGTGTTTCACATGGCGACTCAAGCATTTCTTCCTCTTACAGACTAGATTGTTTCATTATTAGGGGGACGAGATTAGTGAAAAGGTCTCTTGCTTTCATGAGCCCCTGGGCGCGCACACGGATTGCACAGATGGTAGATATGACCCTGCCCCATGATGACACTTGAAAAACTAAATAAAAATACTGACTATAACATGATTTAATGATTTTTGAGACTCAAGCTGGTCAATTTTAAAAGTATATACTTGTCAAATGGCGGCACGATGGCACAGTGGTAGTGCTGCTGCCTTGCAGTAAGGAGACCTGGGTTCGTTTCCCGGGTCCTCCCAGCGTGGAGTTTGCATGATCTCCCAGTGTCTGCGCAAGTTTCCTCAAACAGTCCAAAGACATGCAGGTTAGGTGCATTGGCAATCCTAAATGGTGTCTCTACTGTGTGCTTGGTGTGTGTGTGTGTTTGTGCGCCCTGTGGTGGGCTGGCACCCTGCCCAGGATTTGTTCCTGCCTTGCTCCTTGTGTTGGCTGGGATTGGCTCCAGCAGACCCCCGTAACCCTGTAGTTAGGATATAGCGGGTTGGATAATGGATGGATACTTGTCGAAGACTGCTCATTTAATACTTACAATTTAGCAGGTTACTAGCATAAATATTCAAGAGTTTTGAATTGTAAATGTAGACAGCCAATTCTTTTGCACAAAGGCCAAATGTGTAGCCTTTTGCTAATAACTGAAGTTATTGAATCATAAAAGGTAATTAACTAACTGGGTTAGTCACTTATCAGCATACTTGGGCAAATTTGGTGCAGATTCTTCCCTGATTTCCTTCATCCCTTTTAAAGCCAGTGTTGCTTAATATTGTCCTGTGTACACCTGATATGGTGACTGATGAATAACCAAAATACAGTATGAGGTAGAAAATATTCTGTTATCCCTTAACTTGATTCAGTAGAGAGATTACAGGTCAGACGATTGTGTAGTGCGTTTGATATGTGACACACATGCCACAGATTTGTTACAGTGCTTCATTTGTTATCAGCATATGGCATTGTGAATTCCACTTCACGGCATTTTTGGATTTGTATTTTTAAGTGCTTATATATTTTTTTATTTTTCTGATAGTTACATCACTGTAGTACTGTTTTGAACAGCTGTTTGCCATGAGTGCTTATATTTTATGCTTGTTCTCATGACAACGTTCACAATAGTTATGGCATCAATGGCTCGTGACGTCTTCATACCGCCATTACAAAAGATGGCAGTGCATAGTGTTCTGTAACTATACCTTTGGATTCTAGATACTGTAGACAAATGATTACAATTATAATTAGTTAGGTATCACCCCCCCCCACACCCCCCCAAAAAAGCCTGATGGATAAGTTCTGTGACTTTGTGTTGAAAAGGAATTACGTTACTGCATTATTCTAGTCATGACAGCTTTTCTGTCCGTCAGGAGGGTCGTATTCTGATGATGGCAACCTGCATGAATGTGACCCAGAAGTAATATTATACCAACCAATTTAAGAACCATCATATTTTCAGCTATAATTTGAACTTAGATTTTTCCAGAAGTTTTCAGGTTAGTATATGGAGCTTGAATTTTGTTTTGCACCTTGGTATTTTTTTTTTTTTTTGTAGAAAAGGCCAGGCAAGGGTTATCTCTTAAGTTGTGTGTCACATAACACAACATCATTTGTCTGGAGAAGAGCATGTTAGCAAGCCTTGAAAACCATTTTTTAAAATTTGTCATTTTGTTATATCCCCAGGGCTATACAGTATTTTCACTACTCCAGGAGCACTTCTACTGCTTTATGCTCAAATATTCAAGAAATAGGATTCAAGAAACCCACCACAAATACAAATGGGCATATGTTTGATCTTTTCTTTTCAATCTTGACCCATTTGCCTGTCAGCATTAGATCTGCCTACACTTCCCGTCACCTCCTGGAGAAGGATCATTGACTTCTGCTAATTGCTGTCACTTCTGGCCACAGGGTTGCATCGAGCAAATAATGCTTATCATCCATGATGTTTTAATTTGATTAAATATACTGATATACTGTTAATTGATTTGAAAGTATCCCTTATAATAGTAAAATATTCCTTATCTTTGATACAAATTAGGTTATATAAAACAGAATACAAGGTATTTTTCTCACCATAAAATTCTTTCATTTTCTTTTAGTGTCATTCTTTTGAAACTCTAATATGGTAATCATATTGTGCATTGTATAAATATATGTATATGCTATGCAAATAATATTCTGGGATTTGAACCGCAAAAGAGATGTTCTCTATATTCTTCCCTTATATAATATATTCATTTCTATTTTATTTTAAGGTACACAGTAATAGAAATATGATGACAAAGATGCAATTGTTTTGATAAGCAGTTTACTGCCACGATAATGGAAAAACTAAAAGAAAAATCCTCCATCTAAGAAGGAGAACAATTGAATGCATTGCATAAAAATCTATACATTTAAAAATGTCATACTTTCTTGTTTCTGTAGGTGTTTTACTCAGATTATTTTATGAATTTTACCAGGTTGCATTTGTGTGTACCGTAGATGCATTTGGATTCTTCAAAATAGAATTGCAGGCAGGAGAATGAAGGCAGTCTTTGTCAGGGTGGGATTTGTGTAGGTTGGATTTATTATGCGACTTCCTTAAATAAAATGCATTCTTTTGTTGTGATCTTCATTCGAGGCGGAGTACTGTGACAGTTGCTTTTATCTAACAAATTTCAGACTTTTACTGCAGCCCCCTATGCTAAGCAGGCACTTTTTTATCGAAATGTTTAATCGCTAGTGCCAGCAGGTGTACTGCTTTAATCCTCTCAATGTGTAGAGGCTGGGGACGATGACAGCACGTAGGAGACACCAGATGGTAGTATCTGCATTAGCACTGCCAGTAAATGACTTTATGGAGAAACAGAGATGGAGCAAAGCAGAGTGTGGTTGGAGGAAACCAATCTGTGTGATGGCAAAGAAAACCACCAGCATTAAGAGAGAACTTTATGAGACCCCTAGTTGTCTGAAAAAAGTGAATTAATGAATGGTGGGTTAAGAACAATGTTAATTAATGCCAAAATGTCATTCCTTGTGGCACAGGTGGGCTAAATTCTCAGCACAAAATGGTTTCAATTTCAGTCAATTACAGTGCCATGGCAATATATTGTGACTCATTCAGCATATTCTTAAAGGCAGAAAAGAGAGCTCAACAATGGCAAAAGTGTGGGCATAACAGATCCTGAAAGAGTACTCATTATGCTGGAGTCAAGTTAGATTTTTGGATCAACAAAGTAAACTCTCATCTGACGGGTGCCAATGTTCCCCAGGTCCACATTTTCTGTAGACACCCTAATTTCCCTCACCATCCCCAGGACATGTAATATTAGGTTAAATATAGGCTAAAGGTGTGCCCCGTATCAATGACTGGGAAAAAGTGTGCCCCACAATGGGATGGTGTCTCATCCAAGACTCCTGTGTTCTTGCACATGTTGGAGTTATAACAAACTCTCAATGGGAATAGGAGGGCTTAGAAAATGGATGGATGATCTGGATTTTCATGCAATGTGATATCCAGATAATCACCAGTACATGTTTGTGCCAGCATTCACTAAAGATTAAATATTGAGCCTTCTACTGAAACATCAATGCAAATTGGTCCTTTTTTCAGGCCTGTTTGTCAACATTTCTAATTTGTCTACTCTTCCTCATATTTACTTTCTTGTGTTTGGTCATTTATCAAAGTACCCACGTGTGCCGTGCTAATGTGTTGCTTTGAATTGTTCACATTTTTTGATTTACCTGATACTTTATAATGATATAGTCTTTGAAATGACCTATACAAAGTAAGGACTAATGGATGCAAAGTTAAAATCAGAATATAAAGAAATAATTGTCTCCTTATCAACAGCATTAATGTTAAGTGCTTTGCTAATGCTTGATTTAACAGTATGGTAATTAAACTAATAAGATTCACCTTCAGTAGAGCACACAACAATTGGCATCAGTAAGTTGTTCATCCATCCATTTTCAAAGTCATTTTACGCAGTTTTGGGTCATGGGGGAGCAAAAGTAGTCTTTTACTAAATACTTGAAAGTAAGCATAATGACAGTTATACTTCCTTGTCAACTGAATATTAGAGTGCATTTATATGTCTTCATATAATGCTAAAATACATTTGGAAATGCTGTTATTTGTCATACAATCCTGAGTTTTATTATTAGCTATACCAGCGTTTCTCAGCCTTTAAGTATTTGCGACCCGAGTTTTCATAACAGTTTTAATCGTGCCCCCCCTAACATTTTTTTGTAATGTAGATGCATATTTTATTATACCTACTTAACTTTTATCGACATTTATCTAACTCTATAGTTATTGTTCTAGTATCAGAATGTAGTTTAAGTTAATTTGTTTTGGTTTCAACAGAAGTTTTTTTTCATATTTTTGATTCATGTTTTCTTTTTTTCACATCTTCGCACCCCCCTTTTTGTTTCTTCGCGCCCCCCTAGGGGAGGTTGAGAACCACTGAGCTATACTATTCACTGTATAAATCAAACTCCAGTCCTGGAGGGCCACAGTCGATACACATTTTCATTCTAACCCTTTTTTTAAGTAGTGGCCTGTTTTTGCTTCTAATTAACTTCTTTTGAATTAATTTTAATTGACTTGCTATTTTGTTGACTCAGACCCACTAATTGTTTCTTTTTCCTTAATTAGCAGCCAAACAAATGTGAGATACAAAATGAGCCAAAACTATGACCATCATACAATATCTAAAAATAAAAAGGTTGAAGGTCTCAGGAATGTTGATTTGCTCAGGATCCCCTGAACATTTTAACAGTGCTCTTAGAAAAGTAAAGAAACAATCAACAATTTTGAAAATGTCTGCTTTTACACCATGAGAGCAGCAGCAAGCCATGGAATTAAAGAACGGGTTTAATTAACCACAAGACTCAGCGCCTAATTAAGCAACTGGTTGGAGTGAAATTGGATGGAGTTTGAGACCCTGACTTAGTTGGTAATCTGTTGGCTCACACACTTTACATTTCATTTCTGTTTAAGGAAACAAATGAAGAAATTCAGAGGAACAAATCAAAAAAAACAAGTCAATTAATATTAATTCAAAAGAAGTTAATTAGCAGTAAAAACAGGTCACTTATTTAGGAAAGGGTTAGAATGAAAATCTGCAGCCACTGATGCCCTCCAGGACAGGAGTTTGAGATCCCTGCTATAAATGGGAAGGAAGAGATGCATAAAAACAAACAAAAAAAAGCAGAAACCAAAACTTCCAACAGAATTGGTATAATTGAGCACAAATTTAAAAGAAATGATTTCAGTAAATGAAAATGAATAAACATCGTATGTGTGAAAAAAGGATACAGTATAATTATTTTTTGAGTTTGAACCTTTCCTTTCAAGCAGTCTTCTGAAGAGAAAGGGTACATTGGTGTGTATTTAGAAAACTGGTGTGCTCATCCGAAGTAATAACGGGTTGATAACAACAATAAATGTAGGGGCACCAACCAGGCTGGCCCCATTTTCTTCTAAAACTGCACAATTACTGAAAGAAATGTCATCCTGTATCATTCTTAACAGAAAAGTGCTGCCTGTAACGGCTATTTATTATGGCTTGTAATCAACAAGTGACTCTGTGACAATAAGTGGAGACTTCTTCCAGGCAGCTGGACTTTTATGGTCTTTTAATCTCTTGGTACTGTGGAGGCAAAGGAAAACAAAACATTGACAGTGCCCATTCTTGGCCCATGGTGGTATTGCATATCTGGGAGGAACCTTGAAGATGACCCTGTAGCGTGCATGTGTGACACAGTGGTGGGCAATGGTGAAAGTGAGAAGGAGAATTTGGTGCATGAGCTGAAAATGCAGGCAATCTTTACCTGTAGCCACTGTATTGTAAATCCCAATGAATGAAAGAGCAAGGCATACACAGAGAAAGTAATAGCATTTATTGCTTTGTTCTTTAGTTTACTTCCCTCTAAAAATATAAAATAATTTAGACAGTTATATCTGTTAAGTGCCACAACTAGACAATAAAAACTGTAATGCCAAAGTCCTGTTTATAGATTGCAGTCCAGCATTTGACACTGTTGTACCAACAAAGCTGATCACGAATATCCTTAAAAAGGGGAAACAAGATTTTGGACTTACTAAGTAATAGACCTCAGCACATTCATATTGACAGCATTGATTTCTCCACAATGACCGTGAAAATGGCCAGTCCATAAGGTACTCCCTGTTCATCTATGGTTTCCTAATTAAAATTTTCTACAATTCAATGATACATTTTGGTAATGATACTACTGTCATAGTCCTGGAAGGTTACAGAGGAGAGATTTATCTGATGACAACTTAATGCTAGAACGTCAAACTGAGCATTTGTCAGCTAAACGAAGGAGATGGTCATTCTATACACTTAAGGTTGCAGAAAGCAGATCACACTCCCACCTTCATTGTAACTGATGCTGTTGAGAGAACAAGTAGGTTTAAATTTCTTGGAATGGCCATAACTGATAAACTGAAGTAGGCATGTCACATTACGGCAATAGTCAAGAATGCTCAATAATCCTTCTATATAAAAGCGGTCGGGTGTCCTTCCGTCCCGTGAGTGCTACGCAGGCACGGAGTTTCACACACGCCCCGTCCATTTTGCAATGCACGATGGAATTTGTAGTTCCGTTTTTCCAGGTAAAAGATGATTTTCTACTCCAGACTGTGCGAGTAGTACAGAGTTTCACACATGCCCCGTCCATTTTGCAATGCACGACGGGATTTGTAGTTTCGTTTTTCCAGGTAAAAGATGATATTCTACTCCAGACTGTGCGACATCTTCTTCTTCTTTCTTACTATATAAAAGCGATCGGGATTTTCCTTCCATCCCGTGAGTGGAAAGCGTAGCGGTATTCCGCTTATCACAGACTTACTACTTGCAGCTTGCGGTACGAAGCGACATGATGTGAGCAGAGTTCTGGTGCTCCCATTGTTCCCTTGCTTTTGTGCGCGATGCGCTGGAAAAATAGACAAAATTATGTCTCTGGAAATAATTAATGTTGATGGAGTACAAATGCCTCACCGTGTAGTAAATATCAGGGTGGTTCAAAAGGGCGACCTCAATATAGAAAAAAAGTTTAAATTTCATCACAAAAATAACAGAAACTACGAGTATTAAAGTAATACCACTCAAATGCAATATAACCAAATTAATGAGTTTGTATAAAATATCAAATTGATCTACATATTGAATTGCCTTAAGAAGTGGTCAACTTAAAAGTCGGTCGCCTTAAAAGGCGGGTCAGCCTAGTACTTTTACATTCTCTGATGTCTGAGGAAATTCCACATTGGAATGGATTTCTCCATTTGTTGTCACTGACATCTAAAGGCTCACAATGGAGTCCATCTTTACTGGTTGCATAACATCCTGGTAAGGCACCTGCTCAGCTAAACATCCTAAAGTGTTACAGGGGGTGGTAAAGGCAACCCATAAAGCTACCTTCTGTTCATGACAAGTGTTGAGGGTAACACATTAAAAGTAATGTATGTTATGTAGTCACTTTTTTAAAGCAACAAGTAAGGCCTGTTTATATTTGGCGTGTCCACCTTATCACAAGGGTTTTGTAGTGTGCACGTGTCATAAATTTCACCATCATTCCTGGCTCACAGACTCCAGAATCTTGTGACTGTGTGGGCCTTTGCGTGTTGACTCAACGGAGGAACAGTTGTATGAAGTGTTGCTACCTGCACCTACACGATGCAACATTAAAAGCACCCGGCGATAGCCAAATGTCTACAAATAAATGGTGAGAAATTGTCCATACCCTGGGCAAAGATGAAGGTTTCAGCAGGTAGAAATGGAAATGTCTGTGAGATCGATATGTATAAGCAAGATAAGCCAGGGGATGGAGATTCTACTACCATGCAGTTTTGTACAGTGCCATCCTGTGCAACCACATTTCACTCCTACCTTCTTGCAAATGGTACAGGACAATTGGTACACCAGTAGTTTTTTGATCAAGATCAAGGTTGCTTTGCAGCCAATACCAAATACAACTCGTGATCTTGAATAGATAATTGTGTACTCTATACTTGTTTGTATATATACTCTACCAGTCAAATGTTTGGAGAGAAATTTATATATTTTTAACAAGATACGACTAAACTGATTTTTAATTTATTATTCACATATGACTGCAAAGCTCCATTTCCAGCAATCTTCTCCTCAGTGTCTTAATGGTAAACTCCCTGAGCTTATTCTTAATGAGTCATGAGTTAATGCTAATTAGTTATTAGAGAAACCTTTGTAAT
Organism: Polypterus senegalus; assembly: GCF_016835505.1. NCBI lineage: Eukaryota > Metazoa > Chordata > Cladistia > Polypteriformes > Polypteridae > Polypterus > Polypterus senegalus. The sequence continues at coordinate 120,366,993 of NC_053163.1, read as the reverse complement.
TCAATTAGCACGCGCTGAAACCTGTTATGTTCATTTGTGTTGCAGGGTACTGCCATTCTAAAAGTTTAGTTCTGGATTCAGAAATGACCAAATTGAAAGAGGTTTCTCAAGAAACATGTCAGTCAAATGCTTCTAATGAAGAATTCATGCCAAAAGGTGTCCATTACTGTCTTGAAAGAAGTGGGCAAACTGGATCTAACCAGGATAGAAAAAGAAGGGAAAAGCCCCGAGGGGCAACTGCACAAGAGGATAGGAACTTCAGAGTCTGTAGTTTGACAAACAAACAACTTACAGCCTTTATTTGGCTTCTTCTTTAAACGGATGCTAAATACCAATGTCATCTGCAACAGTGAAAACATGACTCCAAGGCCATATCGAAAACTGGCAAATAAAAAGAAAATTTAAAAATGGGAAAAAGAAATAGACATTGGTTGAAAGATGACTGAAAAATCATACCATGATAAACATCCTGGAATCATTTATTCTCTGTTGCAGAGAACACTGCTATTTGGCATGTAATTTAATGGTGTCTTGATTGAAAAAAGGTATACATTTCTTTCAAAAACATGGAAATTTCTAAATGTGCCAAAATGTTTGACTGATGGAGCATATGGATTTTATGTTTGCTGTTTTTGTTGATGTGTGTCCTTTTTGGCACTGTATCACTGTCACTATTATGAGATATTTAAGTAAATATTTAATTATGATATGTACAATAGGGCAATAAACCTGAAATTAAACCAAATCATAATTCCAACTATCTGCCCATTTATCAATCCACTTAATTCCTGAACCTGCTATATAATAATTCTTTGCATTTATATAGTGCCCAACTTAATTGTCTTTAGGGATTTACAACTTATCTGTAAAACATTGGGAACAATGCAGGAGTTAAGCTTGGACAGGGCACCTGTTGTAACTGTCTTCAAAGAAAGGCAGAGATATTACTTTTTAATTAAAGTTAACAAGATGAAACATGGATCAGGAACAGAGCAAAGTTTGTAACCAAAAAGTCAGTCCCATCTTTGATCAAAGCCTAATACAGAAACCAAACAGCAAAGTCAAAAAAGGAAAAGCAAGTTTGCCTTAACTTTCTTTAAAATACTTTTTAACTGTGAGTATAAATCTTATTTTTTTTTCTTTTCCTGCAATTTTCTGTCATAGTCTCATTCTAAAGGTTTCATAGCAAAAAATATGTAATGATTTTTTTAAAAAGTGCAGCAAAAGAAATGGTTTTTGATCTTTCAGTGCAACTTAATAACTTCTCAAGCTAAATGGATATCTTAGTCACAAATTTATTGTTAATATCTTCTGAAATTATCAGTTCAAAGGATCTGAAAGAGAGAGAAATGATTTCTCATCAGTTTTATATGTATTATGCTCATATTCAAATACACTACATTTGCAATGACTGTTGTCTTATCTTGGTAGAGTAATATATATTGCTCTACTTTCCCCTATTGTACAGTATTATTAATATGTAGCCTTAGAATGCCTAATCTCACAGACTTACCACTGTTTATAAGGTATTATTGTTTACAACAACAACAACAACATTTATTTATATAGCACATTTTCATACAAACAGTAGTTCAAAGTGCTTTACATAATAAAGAATAAAAAAATAAAAGACACAATAAGAAAACAAAATAAATCAACATTAATTGACATCGAATAAGAGTAAGGTCCAATGGCCAGTGGGGGGCAGAAAAAACAAAAAAAACTCCAGACGGCTGGAGAAAAAATAAAATCTTTAGGGATTCCAGACCATGAGACCGCCCAGTCCCCTCTGGGCATTCTACCTAACATAAATGAAACAGTCCTCTTTGGATTTAGGGTTCTCATGGAAGGGCTTGATGATGATGATGGTCATGTAGACTTCTGCCTTTTAATCCATCCATCATTGTTGGAGCATCATGAAGCTTTGAGTAGGTGGAGGTGGCGCAAGCCACCACCACAAAGAAACCGGAAAAGAAACAGAAAAGAGAGTAGGGGTCAGTACGGATTTTAGAGCCACCATGAGTAGTTATTATGAGGATATTGAACATACAGAGTATCAGGATTAAGTTAAATTGAAGTTATAAAAAGGCCAAGTTAAAGTAATATGTTCTCAGCAGTGTTTTAAAGTGCTCTATTGTATTAGCCTGGCGAATTCCTATTGGCAGGCTATTCCAGATTTTAGGTGCATAACAGCAGAAGGCCGCCTCACCACTTCTTTTAAGTTTTGTTCTTGGAATTCTAAGGAGACACTCATTTGAGGATCTGAGGTTACGATTTGGAATATAAGGTGTCAGACATTCCGATATATAAGATGGGGCGAGATTATTTAAGGCTTTATAAACCATAAGCAGAATTTTAAAGTCAATCCTGAATGACACAGGTAACCAGTGTAGTGACATTAAAACTGGAGAAATGTGTTCGGATTTTCTTTTCCTAGTTAGGATTCTAGCAGCTGCATTCTGCACTCGTTGCAAACGATTTGTGTCTTTTTTGGGTAGTCCTGAGGGGAGTGCGTTACAGTAATCTAGTCGACTGAAAACAAAAGCATGAATTAATTTCTCAGCATCTTTCAGTGATATAAGAGGTCTAACTTTAGCTATGTTTCTTAAGTGAAAAAATGCTGTCCTAGTGATCTGATTAATATGCGATTTAAAATTCAGATTACAGTCAACAATTACCCCTAAGCTTTTTACCTCCGTCTTGACTTTTAATTCTAATGTATCCAGTTTATTTCTAATAGCCTCATTGTATCCATTATTGCTAATCAATAAGATTTCAGTTTTCTCTTTATGTAACTTGAGAAAGTTACTATTCATACATTCTGAGATACCAGTCAGACATTGTGTTAGTGAATCAAGAGAATCGGGGTCATCAGGTGCTATTGATAAGTACAGCTGTGTGTCATCAGCATAGCTGTGGTAGCTCACGTTGTGCCCTGAGATAATCTGACCTAACGGAAGCATGTAGATTGAGAATAACAGCGGACCCAGGATAGAGCCTTGTGGAACACCATATCGGATATCATGTGTCTTTGAGTTGTAATTACCACAACTAACAAAATATTTTCTCCCTGTCAGGTAGGATTCAAACCAATTTAAGACACTGCCAGAGAGGCCCACCCATTGACTAAGGCGATTTCTAAGAATATTATAACTTATCCCCACCTTCCCTTCTATATCTATAACTTTAGGCAATTAGATTTAGTAAAAAGACAAGCAGGAGTTAAGTTACACGTAAAATAATGTATTACTGATAATATTCATAAATAATAACAAAATGCAAAGTGCATTTGAATATTGGCAACCATACAACCTGATAAATGGTGATGTGTAGCTCAGGTGACACACAGACTTGTAGTTACTTAAAATGTCTCTAGTTAAGTCTGTTCAAAATGGCTGCCAAGCCGTGCTCTTCATTGTGTTGTCTTCAGTTCATGGTGTGATGGTCTTCATCAGTTATTAGCAAGTGAAAGATACTTCTACATAATCACAGGTTAGCAAGAGATGCTTCTTTCAGATGTTAGCAAGAGACAGATACTTCTACATCATCACAGGTTAGCAAGAGAAAGAGAATGTGGTTGAGCAAGCAAATTTATAAGTTTTCTGTCCAACCCCTACAGCCAATAGGACATCATGGTACTTAAAGGCCTCGGAGACAAGCCAATTCCAAACAGCCATACCTCAGACCAATGGGGGAACTAGAACATCTTAACACCTGCCCCCTAAAACCATATGTTAAACATCCTGGCTTCCTTGCATGGGGGTTGAAAGACTTTAGCAGAGAAATACTCGCCAAACTGGTTTAAGACACATCCCCCAAATGCTGTCTTAAAATTACAAACACGAATTCCTCTTACCAAAGTAACACTAAATTACATTGCTTTGCCTAAATTATAAATAAAGACATACAAAACATTTATCAAGTTATATGCAAAATCTTGCATCACAACAACCATTCATAGTGCATTGAATATTAAATATCTTAATGCTGCTATAGTATTGAAATAAGGATTAATTGCGCTCATAGGCATATTAGAAAATATTTGCAATCTCAGTTTGGTGAAATGTTTTCTCTATTACTAGTTTTTAAGAATCGATTTATCATTTTCCACTCAGTTTTTCATTACACAAATTCAATTTGTTTGACCCCCCACCATTTAATGATTTAATGACAAAAATAATGCCTGTAAAGCGAATATATTACACTCTTAGCGTTGCTTAGCCGTACTGCCTGCTTGCTGAGAAGGTTGTGTTTCTGTAAAATGCATTTTTATCGTTTGCGTTATGCTATGTGGATTTCAAAACTTCTTTTTGGTCACTGGTAACAATCTGTATATTTTTGTTTCATATTGTAGATTTCTTTTTGGTTGTTTTCTAGCAAAGGAGTGTAATAGAGCACAAAAACAAATAAAGATTTGGAGCAAAACTATGACCCAGTATATTGTAAAATCAAAATAATAAAGTGCTCTTCAGCAAAAGAGACATCTCTGTTTACATTTGTCTGATTAAATACAGACTAGGCAGGAAGAGGCAGGTCCAGGTGGACAAACACCGGAAGTGATGTCACAGGTGTCAGGTTGTCAATCATCTGGTCTGCAGAGGGAGGAAGAGAAGAAGAGTTAGTAAACAACACCATCCTATGCATCAGTAAGGAATTACCAACACCAGAGCATTTAAGCTGTCTCCAATGTGCATGTGTGTGATAGGAGCTCCTCTCACATGGGGTTGGATGAGTACCAGGTTAGCAGGTTTTATTAACAGTTTGTAGTTGGCAATAGCATGTGAGAGTTTGTGTGAATTTGATTCATAGCAGAACAACGCACTCCACAAGACTTTATAGAAGTCTAGGGCAGCTTACATCTAAAAGTACACAGAGCTGCCCACGGTAAGTATTGAACAGCAGCTTACAGACTTTTGAAACTTCTATCTTCAAATTACAGAAGGTTAGGTGAAGGAGTAATACAGAAATCTGGACAGGTTCTTAAAGAAAGGTTATGCTTGAGAAAAGTTGAAGATGTGTTTAATTGGCATGTGACATACACACATAAAGAGGGGCTATTTGAGTGAAATGGAGATACAGGCTAGTAAACCCATAAACCACTGTCAATGGAACTTATACTGAGGTGGAGGCCTTCATTTGGTGCATAGGTTGGAGACATACACGAGTGTGAGTTTAAGATCCAGACCACAGCTGGTATGGAATCATTTTTCATTACTCACACTGAATCAGATGACAAGATAGATTTAAAGAGCTAGATAAAAAGCTCAGGGACTCAATTGACCAGCTGGTCTTCTCACTACATTCTCCATATGCCATGTGCTTGTCCAGGTGAGATCAGAAGATTAAACCCATAGCTCAGATCTTGGAGAAGCAGATGGTGCTTGTTCCACAGGGAAGGTTTGCTTTTGAAACAGACGAAAGTATTGGGGAAGCAAATGCACAGTCACCTTGGGGGCTGTTTAAGCTGGTGATTTAGGTGGCAAGGACCTCAGGGCAGGCTGTGTTTAACATTTACAAGGTGATATCAATGATTCATACAACAACAGAAACCAGACTATGAAATAAAAAATAATAATGAAGACAGTAGGGAATAAGCAGGCATACAAACAGTAATATGCTAAAAATGGCTTGTTTTAATGCTAAAAATGTTATAAATAAAACTGGTGAAACAAGAAGCAAAAATATAACAGAATAAATAGCAAACTGGATGAATGCAAGAGATTTGATTAGTATAATATAAATAGATGCATGTAATTTAGAAAGGGAATTTAAAAAAATGAGGCTTATCCATACAGTTAACAAACAATTTAAATATGTTGCTATTTAAAATGAAAGATGAGTAACTTTGCTAAGGATACTTGAGTTAGAAAGGAGAGCTTCACTGAAAGGATTATGGCACTAACAGTGTGTTGTAGGCCACATAGACACATAAACCCATAAGGCAATGTATAAATATTAAAGAAGAGAGCATGGATAAAGATTTTAAAATAACACACAAATTATTTAAGCCAAATATAAATGACCTGTGATTGCATGGAAATATTGCAACTATATTAAGAGAATTTGACCTGTGTAGTCTGAGCAAGATGGGTACATCAAAAGTGTGCTAAAGTCACATGAACATTGCAAAAGATGAATTAATAGAGATAGAACTCATAGTTGCATGTTATAGCATTACACATTTAAATCGGCATACTTACTCACTTAGACTCAGTTCCTCCTGCACCCAGAGGTTCACTGGGAAGCAACACTGGCTCTCCATTTTTCTAGATTCATTGCCATGATGTTTGCCTCATCCCGTGTCCAGCCATCTCCTGTAGGTAATTTATTACAGCTTTTTCATGTCATTATTGGTTGTCCGTTTTTTTTATTTTTTCTCCCAATGGAATCCATTCCAATGCAGCCTTGAGGTTTCTTCCTTGTAGCATTTTTAAAGTTCTTAGTTGTCTTTCCTTTCACCATATCACTTACACACCATTGTTCTGTTTTCATTGGTATCTCTGTCTCATCAGGGTACTCCAATCAACCTATGTAAGCTTGAACACATCTAGTTTTCCTATATTCCTCAAGGTTACAGAATCATAAATTGCTATGGTTATGACTAAAGAATTTAACAATTGCAACTTGCTCTTGAGGAAAAACATCATTGGTGACCAGGTCATGTGCATTTTTTGGAATACTAAAGCTGCTTTACTCAACCTGCAGTGGATGTCCCTCTCTACAGATGTTGCTCACCAGGTAAGCAAAACTTTGCACCTCCTCCACCATCTTTTGGTTCACATGTGTATTTGTACCACCTGGTTCCTTCACTGACAACACCTTGGTCTTCTCTAAACTCATTTTTAAGCCCACTTTATCTGCTATTGGTATGTGATCTGTCATTTCTTGCAGGGATGCTGATGACTCTCTGATCAAGGCAATATCAACCACAAAGTCAAGATCAGTCAGCTGTCCTGTCCCTCAAGGATGCTTTTTACTAATTTAGTTAATACTGGATCTAAAGAAGAAGTAGTAGATTTCATTTTAGTAACTAAAGTTAGGACTTTCTCTCCAATTACCAAACTAAAATCATTGAAGTGGTGTATGCAGGATGACACAAGGTTTGCTAACTTAGTAAGTTTGTAAGATGATGTTAAAATCTGTGATCTTATATTGTCAATATTTTGTCAATAAGTCTGCACTGTTAATATCTGTAGGTATTTTGCATTGTAGTTCAGAATTCAGAATTAGATCAGCTACTATTCTAAACAATTACTGTTGTTATCTATTAATCTAGAATAGTAGTCCGAGCGGGCTATAAAGAGAACTTTTGTATATCTTAAGATATACAACTCCTTGTTGGAGACTTCAGTAAGGAGTTTTGTGGCTCCAGTAGTAGGTTCACTTGGTTCTTCCCTTCCCAGTATAGTCACAGAATAAAACAAAGACAGTATGACATCTAGATTCTATACCTGCATCAAAATTTGTAGATATTTTGAAAGTACAGTAATCCCTCGCTATATCACACTTCGACTTTCGCGGCTTCACTCTATCGCGGATTTTAAATGTAAGCACATCTAAATATATATGCGCGGATTTCTGCGGACAATGTGTCTTTTAATTTATGCTACACGCTTTCTCAGTTTGTTTGCCCTGTTGATTTCATACAAGGGACGCTATTGGCGGATGGCTTAGAAGCTACCCAATCAGAGCATGTATTACATATTAACTAATACTCCTCAATGCTATAAGATATGCATCACGTGCGGAGCTTGATTGTTTGCTTGTCTCTGCCTCTATCTCACCCTCTCTGACATTCTCTGCGCCTGACGGAGGGGGTGTGAGCAGAGGTGCTGTTTGCACAGAAGCTGTTTGCCTAGTGGATACGGACGCACCTCTAAGAAATGCCGCTTTATCGCGGTGCTTCCAAAAGCACACTGATTTTTTGATGGTTTGCTTTAATCTTGCTCTCTCTCTCTCTCTCTCTCTCTCTCTCTGACGTTCTCTGCGCCTGACGGAGGAGATGTGAGCAGAGGGGCTGTTTGCACAGAGGCTGTTTGCTTAGAAGATACAGACGCTCCTCTAAAAAATGCCGTGGCAAACTCAAAAGCACACGTATTGATTTTTTGATTGTGCTTTTCTTTGCGAGCGCTCTCTCTCTCTCTCTCTGAAATTCTCTGCTCCTGAAGAGAAGAAGATCTATTTGCATTCTTTTAATTGTGAGAAAGAACTGTCATCTCTGTCTTGTCATGGAGCACAGTTTAAACTTTTGACTATTTATTTATTTTGACTAAAGGGTGTTATTTCATGTCTAGAGGGCTCTAATAATGTGTGGTAGAGTTTATAAGTTTATAAGGGGTTAAAATATATAAAAATAACTACACAAACATATGATTTCTACTTCGAGGAGGGATTACTGTACTAGAGTGTTATACCATGTTAGCCATTATGCCCAAAGAAGGGGCCTGAGTTGCCTTGAAAGCTTGCATATTGTAATCTTTTTAGTTAGCCATTAAAAGGTTTTTTTGCTTAATGTCTCAGTAGATCAGCGGTTCTAAACTTTCATATTTCGCGCCTCCCATTTTCTACCAGGAATAATTCTGCACCTCCTGCATAATATAAAATAGATGAAAATGATTTATATTATATTTATATATAAATAGTGTCTTAAATTGGTTTGAATCCTACCTGGCAGGGAGAAAATTCTTTGTGAGTTGTGGTAATCAAATCTCAAAGACACATGATATCCGATATGGTGTTCCACAAGGCTCTATCCTGGGTCCGCTGTTATTCTCAATCTACATGCTTCCGTTAGGTCAGATTATCTCAGGTTACAACGTGAGCTACCACAGCTATGCTGATGACACACAGCTGTACTTATCAATAGCACCTGATGACTCCGACTCTTTCGATACACTAACACAATGTTTTACTGGTATTTCTGAATGGATGAATAGTAATTTTCTCAAACTAATAAAGAGAAAACTGAAATTTTGGTAATTGGCAATAATGGATTCAGCGAGGTTATCAGAAATAAACTTAATGCACTAGGATTAAAAGTTAAGACGGAAGTAAAAAATTTAGGGGTAACCGTTGACTGTAATCTGAATTTTAAATCGCATATTCATCAGACCACTAGGACAGCATTTTTCATTTAAGAAACATAGCTAAAGTTAGACCTCTTATATCATTGAAAGATGCTGAGAAATTAATTCACGCTTTTGTTTTCAGTAGACTAGATTACTGTAACGCACTCCTCTCAGGACTACCCAAAAGACATAAATCACTTGCAACGAGTGCAGAATGCAGCTGCTAGAATCCTAACTGGGAAAAGAAAATCCGAACACATTTCTCCAGTTTTGATGTCACTACACTGGTTGCCTGTGTCATTCAGGATTGACTTTAAAATACTGCTTATGGTTTATAAAGCCTTAAATAATCTCGCTCCATCTTATATATCGGAATGCCTGACACGTTATATTCCAAATCGTAACCTTAGATCTTCAAATGAGTGTCTCCTTAGAATTCCAAAAGCTAAACTTAAAAGAAGTGGTGAGGCGGCCTTCTGCTGCTATGCACCTAAAATCTGGAATAGCCTGCCAATAGGAATTCGCCAGGCAAATACAGTGGAGCACTTTAAAACACTGCTGAAAACACATTACTTTAACATGGCCTTTTTATAACTTCACTTTAACTTAATACTGATACTCTGTATGTTCAATTCTTCATAATAACTATTCATGGTGGCTCTAAAATCCGTACTGACCCCTACTCTCTCTTCTGTTTCTTTTTCTGGTTTCTTTGTGGTGGCGGCCTGCGCCACCACCACCTACTCAAAGCATCATGATGCTCCAACATTGATGGACTGAAAGCCAGAAGTCTACGTGACCATCATCATCAGGTCCTTCCATGAAAATATGATGATTTATGTTAGGTAGATTGCCCAGAGGGGACTGGGCGGTCTCTTGGTCTGGAACCCCTACAGATTTTATTTTTTCTCCAGCCTTTGGAGTTTTTTTGTTTTTCTGTCCACCCTGGCCATTGGACCTTACTCTTATTCTATGTTAATTAATGTTGACTTATGTTTATCTTTTATTGTGTCTTCTATTTTTCTATTCATTTTGTAAAGCACTTTGAGCTACATTTTTTTGTATGAATATGTGCTATATAAATAAATGTTGATTGATTGATTGATATTAAAATATTTGCATTTTTTTTTAAAGTGCTTTAATAACTGTTAAAATGCCTTGTGTGGTTTTTGGAAGTAATTCTAATCCCAAAAACAAAGAAGAAATTATTCGTTCTTATTTAATTATTTTCTTATTTAATTATTTTTTATGTAAAGAAACGATTAAATATGTTTTCATTTTTAAAAATCTCGTAAATGAGGACACCGATGAAGTCAATCTGCACGAGACGAACGTATTTTCATCTGACAAATATTATACTGCTGTTAGTTGTATCATGAAAATAACCCAATATGCAGCAAATTATTTAACTCAATTTAGCAATATTGGTTACGCTGCAAATGTGGTGCAGTCATGCTGCATTATCACCTGATCTACTGTTACCCAAATGTTCGCGATGGATACCGATACGTCTCGAACTTTCTGGATTGAAAATACGCGACTATAAAAGCAGCAGCAGCAGCAGGGCGCCGCTCGTCATAGAAACAAACTTCAAATAGAAAAGTAGCTCAGAGTGTCTATCTCAAATATCAAACCAAACCTGAACAGGCTGTGTACTTTAAAGCAGGCACATATTAGTCATTAGATCTATGCCTTAGAAATGTTTTATTTTAATTTTAGTTATAATGCATTCGTTGTGATTATATGTTTGCAAATTTAAATTTGAAATGAAAATGTAAAAAATGAATTTTGAAGTCTTGTTCATTTATTCGATGCCCCCCACAGTTTGAGAACTGCTGCACTAATTATTTACTTTTTCTGGTCTTTGTACCAGGCAATGGAAGAGTTTCAAACAGGCATACCTGAAGATATTCACTGCTATGATTTAAAGTAGGGTTCTCAAACTCTGGTCCTGGAGGGCTCCAGTGGATGCAGGCTTTAATTCTAACCCTTTTCTTAATTAGTGACCTATTTTTGCTACTGATTAACTTCTTTTGAATTAATTTTAATTAAATTAACTCTTGAAGACTCAGACCCAATAATTGTTTCTTTTTACTTAATTAGCAGCCAAACAATAATGAGATACAAAATGAACCGAAACTGAGACCATCATACTATTTTTGAAAATAAAAAGGGTGAAGGTCTCTGGAATGTTGATTTGCTCAGGATTCCCAAAATATTTTCTAACAGTACTCTTAGAAAAGTAAAGAAGAAATCAGCAATTTCGGAAATGTATGCTATTACACAATGACAGCAGCAACAAGCCATGATGTTAAAGAGCGGGTTTAATTAACAACAACCAACTGGTTGGAGTGAAATTGATTGGAGTTTAAGGCCCTGACTTAGTTGGTCTTCTGTTGGCTCACTCACTTCACATTTCATTTCTATTTAAGGAAAGAAATGAAACAATTCAGAGGAAATTCTGGGGAACAAATTTTAAAAAACAAGTAAATTAAGATTAATTCAAAAGATGTTCATTAGCAGCAAAACAGGTCACTAATTAAGGAAAGGGGTAAAATTGAAAATCTGCAGTCACTGATGCCCTCCAGGACTGGAGTTTGAGATTCATGATTTAGAGAAATATTTTGTTTTTAAATGTATCCTAGCAATGGAGTGTAATATCATTAATATCTAATTTACCTATGAAACTTTAGTTTTGGTTTGGTTATTTCTTGTAACATTTGTCTAGGAAAAATTGTCAATTTTAGTATGAAAATGTGATTTTCTTCTGTATCCTAAGAAAAGAAACTTAATACCAATACCAGAATACTTTTTAATCACTAATTAGTTTACTTTCATATTAATATCATATTCAGTACTACTACAACCACCACTACTACTATGTTTTGGAAACCATTATGAATTTGGTTTGATAGTCATAATTAATACTAGTCTATAATAATCAATATAATTGAAAATTAAAATATAAATCCACTGATGTACAGACTGTTCTCTATCCTATAAAATTAATTAGCTTCTCAAAGGTATAAGGGTTGCCACAACCCATCCTCAAATAAAATAATGGAATACCGATTTTTTTAACCCTTAATTATAAATGCTGTATTCTGTTTAAAGAGACATAATAACTGAAAAGGCTGCTTGTCAAAACATTTTATCCCCAGGTATTTATTATAAAAATAGATTTCCATTCAAGTTGAAAGGTACACTTCCCTATTAAATGAGCATAAATAAAGGTTAGGGTCACATTTTAAAAACAGTGTAGCCGCTTTGCGTAAGGTGAAGTCAGGCACGGGTAAGACGCGTGTCAAAGAAATCTCTCAGTCCAAAAGTTCGTTTTAAAAATATTTAGTGAAAGTTAAAGGCAAATAATCCATACAAGAATAAAAAGAAAAATAGTTACACACAAAGAATAAAGACAAAAAAAAAGGGAAAAATGTATCTTCTATAAACTTAGTTTTTCTTATGAAGCTTTGGTTACTTCTGTACTTAAAGGTTATTTATTTCTTCTTCTGAATGCTTTAAACATACGGTTCAAAACTTAGATATTTTAATTTACGAGTTACTTTACACTCAAAAGACCCTTAGGCCGTTGGCGCTTAGATATGCGCCAAGCTCAATGCCGTGCATAAGCACGAACGCGAGCATAAAAAGAATTCTTTCAAGGACACGGTTAAAAAACCGTATGCCTCTGTACCTTACACAAGGCAAGGCAAAACACTTACTAAAGAACATTGTTTACTCAAAAACTGTTAAGAAATGACAGGAAGATATCAACTCAATTCTATTCACGGGGGTTTTAGGAACCTCCCATATTTTATGCATTATCATCTAGTAAATATTCATACATTTTATAGAACTAGGAAAATGGCTCTTACAAACAGTAATAACAAACTTGATGAGTCCTGGCAATCATATATGATGGCTCCACTGTGAGCAATAAAAATATTTGTTCATTACAGTTTAATGTTATACACATACATACATTTATTTATATATATAAATATATATGTGACGATGATGGTTTGCTTCACACTCCCAACTGGCTTCTGGGAGCCCTTGAACCCATCGCCGTCTGTAATGTTACCGATGAGCTTGGCAGTGAGGCACAACATATAGAGCAAGGAGATGGTGCAAAACATGCAAAAGTGCTTTTATTAAAATCAACAACAACAAAACAAAGTCCAAATTAAATGAAGTGCAGTGCTTCAAATCATTAAATAAATAATCCATAAAAACAGTTTTGAAGTGAAGGTTAAAAAAACAGAAGAAAAAACAATCCTTTTAAACCACAACGAGGTTAAAACAACGCTGGAAGAAGTCCTTTAAAAAAAATCCAAAGCCCGGTGTCTTTTACCTGGCGGTTCCCCTGCTTCTCCCATCAAGCTTCTCAACAGAAGAGTCACCCTACCAGCACCTGGCCTTCTCTCCACTCTACTGGTCTGGAGGCTTCCCGATCCCTGGCTTCAGTTGCGCTCTCCAGACCGAGACTTGGCTTCCCTAATGACCAGGACGCTCATGTCAGGAAATTCACCGCCCAAGCCTCCCGACTCCTGCTGCCTTCTCGGCCTGGTCACTCCTATTCCTACATAAAATGTTCAACAGGAGCGACCACTTCCAGCTGCCCTAGGTGTTGGCCAAATACTCTTGCTAGGGCTCAAATGTCCAGCTGATTGCCTGTTGGCTCGTACTGGCTCTCTCTCTCTCTCTCTCTCTCTCTCTCCATGTTGCTTGCAGCTTCGTGCTCGCCTTCAACCTTCGTCTTTCTTTTTCCTTCCTTTTTTCTTCTCCTCCTAGCCACCTCGTGCTTCTATTTATGACGGGAACGTGATTCACCTGTGGCAATCAGCGGCTCCCGGGTACAATTATGGATGTGGACGACTACTCACCTGTGCACAAGTGAGACTCGCCCGCACCGCAAATCACCCCAGAAATTAGGGTTACAGTGAGTGCGGTGATTATTTGTTTTAAAAATGGCCCTTTGACATGAGCTGTGGACCCACTATACCACATTATATATATACTGTCGGAGATGACTGGAGTAAATTTTTTATGGCTTTTATCTTGGCAATACTGTGCTGTAGAGAGAACAGGAAGCAACCGCTGAGGGAAGCGCGGTTTGGGATGGTGAAAGTAGCCAATCTGAGAGCGTATTCATTTCTCCATGCTGCTGATTGACTGTTGCCCTGTGATGCGTCTCCAGCTGAGTGTCCTCGTGTTTTCCATTTTGTTATTGTTTTCATTTTGCTATTCTTAAATGCACAAGATGTCGCCGAAACACCCTGTGCCTTATAAGGCTTCTGGCTGTGAGCCTAAGTTCCAGAAGCAGTTTAAAACACTCCAGGAGAAGGGTGAACTACTAGATTTGCTCCAGGAACTAAAAAGCTATGCTGCAGTAGTATGCCACTATGGCATTAATGAAAGCACTGTACGCTACATAAAGAAGAACGAGGGAGCGATTCGGAGTACTGTATCTGTAAGTTTCTGTGATAGTGCCAAAATGGTTACAACCGTAAGGAATAAAAATATTGTCATGATGGAATCTGCCTTGCATTGTGGATCACCGACTGCAGGAAGAAAAACATCCCCTTGGATGGTAACATCATCCGTGAGAAAGTACAGAAATTGTACCAGCAGTTCGCTAGAGGAGACAATGTTGAAGGCACAGAAGAACCATGACCAGGACCATCAACAGCACCGGAGCCTGACGATTTTCAAGCCAGTAAGGGATGGTTTGATCGTTTTCAGAAGCGATTTAATATTAAAAGCATCTCTCTACATGGAGAAGCAGTGTCTGTTGACAAAGAAGCCATGGAGAAGTACCCTGAGACATTTGGGCATACCATAGAGGAGAAGGGATACAAGCCCGAACAAGTTTTTAATATGGATGAGACTGGCTTGTTCTGGAAGAAGATGCCGTTCAGAACTTACATCATGAAGGACAAAGCCAAAGCTCCAGGGTTTAAGGCATAGAAGGACAAAGTGATACTTATTATCTGTGGCAATGCTTCTGGTTACATGATGAAACCTGGCCTCATCTACAAATCAGCGAACCCTAGGGGCCTTAAAAACAAAAATAAAAACCTGCTGCCTGTCTTCTGGATGCACAACCCTAAAGCCTCGATTACCAAAATCCTTGCTTCAAACTTGTTTCACCAGTGCTTCATCCCTCAAGCCAAAGAATACCTCCACGACTTAGGCACGGACTTCAAGGTGTTGCTTATTATGAATAATTCTGGTGGCCACCCTTTGGATTTGTATTACGAGGGAGTTCAGACCGAGTTCCTCCCTGCTCACACCAACTCCCTCATCCAACCTATGGATCAAAGCATAATCCGTGTCTTCAATGCTCTTTATACCTGGATTTTTCTCCAAAGCCTTGTGGATGCAATGGACGAGGATGAGAATTTTACATTGAAATGTTACTGGCATAACTTTACAATCGCGACTTGCCTGGCAGTCATCCAAGCTGCTCTTAAGGAGAGTAAAAAGGAAACCCTCAATGCCTGCTGGAAGAAGCTGTGGCCAAAGTGTGTCCATGACAACAAGGGCTTATCACCCGAAAACATTCAGCACGACGCTGTCGACAAGGCCGTGGAACTGGCAAAGATACTGGGTAGCAAAGGTTTTGACGACATCATTCAAGATGACGTGAACAACCTTATCGATGCCCACTCTGAACCCTTGACGGACGAGAATTTGTTGGAGTTAACAAAGTCTGCCAGCGAAGAGGAGGAGGAAGAGACAAATCCAGTGCAAGAGGAGCAGGGCCTGACATTGGAATGTCTGTCCCAGATTATTCGGACATCGAAGGAGTTACAAGGGATGATTGAAGAATGTGATCCCTATATGGTTCGGGCTCTCACAGTTCATAATGGCATCGATGCTGCCATTCAGACATATAAAATGCTCCTTGCCACCATGAAGAAACAACGACAGCAACTTCCCATCATAATGTTTCTGAAACCTATAAAGAAAAGCCAGCATGAAACCCCGCCAGAAAACGACCCGTCCAAAGATACGACTCCTCCTTAAGTGCCTGAAGAAGAGGCACCACCCGAGGAATTTTAAATCCTCTGCATCGTATTGCACAGCTACTTCATCTTCATCATCAATATCATTCATCATTTGCGAGTACCCGTACATTTTACTGTATTTTAATTAAATGAAATTATTATATATTTACTCTACTTATAACAAAAAAAACGACAACACATACCAAAGAAAACACGCTTGCATGAATTACAGTATGTATAGCAGTAACATCGGTATTTTAAGTTCTAGCACCGCAGGAGACATAGCAGTACAGTACTGTACAGTATATGGGTTTACCTTTACATTCTGTTTTTAGGTAATGTATTAATGTATTAAGCTGAGTTTGCAACAAAATTAAACTGTTTTGGGGGCATACTATATTTAGGGTTTAAACTATAAAAATAGCCGTTTAAAAGGCATTTTTAACCATATCCAAAAGTCGCGGTTTTTCACAATTAGCTGTTGCTTTAGGAACGTAACCCCTGTGAATTTTGGGGGTGTACTGTATATGTTGTAAAAGCTAGCCCGGCCACAGACAGACACGACAATACACAAGTTTATTTACATAAATATTATATTTACAGTTATTTACTGTTCAGTCCTTGGTTCCTTCAGCTACCTCCACTCCTGTCCCGCAAGCTCTGTCCTTCTTCCACCCGACTCCGGCTCCCTGATTGGAGTGAGGTGGCCCCTTTTATCTCGTCCCGGATGTGCTCCTGGTGCCTGGCGATGTATTTCCAGCAGCACTCCCCAGTGTGGCGGAAGAGTTGTCCTTGCACCCGGAAGCACTCCGGGCATAAACCATCCCTGGTCATCCCTCCCCCAGGGAGCAAGAACTGGCCGAGTGCCCAAGGAAAAGAAGCGCCGCTCTCCCGGTTCCTCCTTCCTCCAGGTATCCCTGCGGGGCAGGGTTCCTGGCCATCTATCACACTGCCCGTCCCCCAGCTGAAGCCTGTAGGGCGAAACGGCCCGACCCGCGAGGGCTGTCCTTCGACAGGTTGGGGCGCCGGCCTGTCCTGGGTCACAGTTCTGCCCTGAAAAAGATAAACACAACAAGGGCAGACAGGCGCGTCCACGACGCCACTCCATGGCGTCATCTGTCAACATATACGGGCAGTGCCTCCACCTGTGACCACTGTTATTACAATTAAAGCACCGGCACTTTCCTCCATGTCTCCATGCCCTCCAGACATAGCAACAGGATGGGTTTCTGGGCTCCGCCTGGTCCCCAGCCAGGCTCGGGGCTTCCCTCTGCACCCGCAGAGGGTGGCTCTCAACAGCAGGTGGGCGCACGTGCCCAGCCTGCTCCTTGTCAGGAGGTCCGGACCTCTGTCTCCGGTTCCTCCTCCTTCTACTCTGGGACGCAAGGACAGTCTGAGTCTCCTTATGAAATTAAAGACCCAGCACCGTCTGCATCCCTGTGGACCTCACACACCCCCACACCGGACTTGCCCCTATGGCATGATTGGCCACTTGCCCCGTGTGCACTGTAGGAGGCCTGCCTACTTGGTGACTGGAACGAAATGATACCGGCCCCCCTTCACTCAACCATTCTCTTTCATGTATGGTACAGGTCTCACTTACCCGTACCGCCGCGTCTGTCTGGCCAGAGAATTCAGCGCTGCAATGCTCCACCCACACTCACAGCGTTTCCAGAGGCGTGACTGCCTTCTCCTCCAGCTCCTGGATGGTCTCCCGGAGGCCGCAGATCACCTGTGAAAGGACCTCCTTCAGCTCACGTACGGCCGTAATCACAGAAAGAAAAACAGCCGACAGAGAATTCGCATACCGCTTGCCCTTACATGCGTCAGACGGGACCAGGCACTCCTTGTCAAACCGGGATCTTCTCCGTAACAGCGGGGTCTGGTTCTCCCCGGACTTCGCCCCAACGTCGGCTCTGTGAGCAATGTCCTCCAGCCAGCCAAACACAACTGGAAACCTTGAATCCAGAGGCAGCTTCCATGGCCTAGCCGGTTCTGTAGGCCCGCCAAACCTGTCGTTGGCGACGGGCTTCTTTAGGCTGCCTGCTGTCGTCAGGCTGTGCCTGGCTTTTGTCTTGCCCATCGGGAGGTGCGGTGTCCCCAGGGTTCTAGTGCGACCAACCACAGGACTGCTTCTCTTCCAAAACTGAGTGCGTCTTGCTCTGCTGTGCCGGGCCACTTCACAAATAATTTTTTAATGGGTCCCTGCCTTGAAGCAGGCAGAGAGTCCCATCTGGGATGCCACTGTGGGAAGCAGCCCAGACACAGACAGGCAGACATCACTTTATGTCACCCACCACACGCTTTATTTATAAACTAGGCTGACCTGCCTTTTAAGGCGACCGACTTTTAAGTTGACCACTTCTGAAGGCAATTCAATATGTAGATTAATTTGATATTTTATACAAACTCATTAATTTGGTTATATTGCATTTGAGCGGTATTACTTTAATACTCGTAGTTTCTGTTATTTTTGTGCTGAAATTTAAACTTTTTTTCTATATTGAGGTCGCCCTTTTGAACCCCCCTGATATTTACTACGCGGTGAGGCATTTGTACTCCATCAACATTAATTATTTCCAGAGAAAGCAAGGGAACGATGGGAGCACCAGAACTCTGCTCACATCATGTCGCTTCATACCGCAAGCTGCAAGCAGTAACTCTGTGATAAGTGGAATACCGCTACGCTTTCCACTCACGGGATGGAAGGACAATCCCGACCGCTTTTATATAGTAAAAAAGAAGAAGAAGATATTGCACAGTCTGGAGTAGAAAATCATCTTTTACCTGGAAAATGAAACTACAAATCCCATCGTGCATTGTAAAATGGACGGGGCATGTGTGAAACTCCGCGCCTGCGTAGCACTCACGGGACGGAAGGACAATCCCGACCGCTTTTATATAGAAAGATATTATATACAGTGAAGCAAACAACCCCAAAACTTCCCCCCAAAATCCAGGCCTCTAACACAACGATGCCTCTCTTCAGGCCGCCTCCTTTCCACTCCTCCCAAGCTCCGTCCTTGTCCGCTCCCGACTCAACTCCTTGAGTAGTGGCTGCAGGCTCTTTTTGTAGCCCTCCCAGAAGTGCTCCAGGTGGTAGTTGGCCTAGTTAGGCTGCACTTCCGGGTGTGGCTGCATTCCTGCCCACAGAGGCTCGTTAAGAGTCCTGAAGTCCCACACCTGTGGCCTCGATGTAAACCCAGGAGGGCTGCCACTACGCGTCCTGGGAGACGTAGAGTGTATCCCATGGATGCTCCCCTGAATCCAGTGTTGAAGTGGCGTTCCAGCCAGGCATGGGACCCGGCCGCCCGTCACAATATATATATATATATATATATATATACAGTATATATATATATAAAAGTCACACAGTGTATAGAATAAATGTGTGTTTGTTTGTGTGTGTGTAACAAAGTAATTTAGAAATCCAAATGACATTGCAGTAAATGAGGTCATTTAGCAGATACACCACAGTCAGTGCAAATGGATCAATTTCAGACTTGGTTGGTTATGTGACAGATATAGTTTAATGTAAGTAAGTGTGCTATTTCACACTGAAGATACAAAATATAATGTGTTCAAATAAAGAACAAGAAATCTTTGTAAAAGATAAAGAATTATTTTTAATAGAATTCACATGCTCCAAAAGTAACAAAGAACATAACATATATAGAAATAAAATAGTCCACACTATTCCATATGTGCAGGAATGAGAAGTATACACAAATAGTAATACTGCTATAATAGTATAAGGAAATATGTCAATATGGTTACTATAGGATCCCATCAGTACGTATCTACAAACAAGTTATTTCCACGTTGAAAAAGAAAGAAGTTTAAAGACACAAAAGCAAAGAGCAGGTAGTATAAATAGAAGGAGAAGAAAGGGACAAAGCCAGAGCAGATGAAAGATGAAATGGTGAGAGCAGATGAGAAGAAGCTCTCCAATTGAGAAAAAATAAGAGATTAAAAAGTCAGTCAGTCATTAAGACCTCAAGAAATATGCAATCCCAGTGTCTTTGAAGGCCTGTGAAAGAACACAAACAGTGAGATCAGTGTGGCTATAAGCAGGGATGTGAAATGTTCTATAATAAGCTTTGTAAGGTCTTTGATTTTAATGGCTTGAACATGATAGCAGTGGCACCTTGGAACTGGTTAAGTTATATAAAATGGCATGTATGATACACAGTTTATGAAACTTGACTTTGAAATCATCTCATAGTTTAATCTGGAGTAGGAGCTTTTAAGAATGAGTTATGTTAAGGTTTTATACTGTAATTAATGTTTAATTGGTTGATTAAGAGATAATGTTCCTCTTGAATATAATGCTGTAAAACTAAATTAATCTAAAATAAAACATTAAGGATCTTCAAATTTCATTATAAAATAAAACCTTAAGGATCTTCAATTTCATTATGAGATTTTGGAAACATTAGCTGAAGAAGAAAATGACAATCTGCTCTGAGTGGCCCGCTTTCATCAAAGCATTTCTTATCTCATCTTCTTATGTCACATTCTTGTTGAGATTTGAGGCAGAGGCCTGTCTGCTTCTTACCATCTCTTGGTGAGTTCCAAATGCAATGATCGCATGCTTTCTGTGCTGTCTCTTTGTTAGTTTCTTGTCTTCTTCTAGGCCCCAATTCATGCATACAGTGTATGTAACTTCAGCTTAAAGAAAGAATTGACACCCAAATGACACTAGACCTTTACCAACGTTTAGACAGATGGATGCAAAAGCAAACAGTAAAAATACATAATAGAGGTTGTGTAAGAAATAAAAACCATGGAGTACAAGATTGGTCACCTGAGGTTAAGGAACATGACATCAGACATATAAGCAGGTGTAATAGCTATTAGCCCAAAAAAAGAAATACAATAAAACTGTTCCTCAAATCGACTAGATTTCCTTTAATATATTTGTATGTCTGTAGTTGTCTGTTGCCTCTCTACAGATTCAGAATCTAGGGTTTGATTTCCATGCTCATGGCTGCAGATTCTGCATGTTTGCTGGGCTTCTTTGTGGATTTTTTCCCCCAGGTACTCCTTACACATTCACAAAGATGTGCAGGTTAGGTTAAGCAGAGATTTCAAAATGGCCCATGCATGGGTGTGTGTGTGAGGTGGCTTTGTGATGGACTGTTGCTCTCTTCAAACCTGTTTGCTTCCAGGATATGCTGTGGCCTCTTAGATAACTTCTTGTTTTGAGAATGTTAAATAGAATTAGTTTATTGTTTTGTTTGTGCCACATTGAATCTGAAATATAGCTATTAAATTAAGTGAAAGAATGCTCATGAAAAGTAGCCAAATGAATGATTGACTGATGAGGAAAGTGAAAATAATGTTTTTCCAGTTAATAGTTAATGATTATTATTCTTCTGAAGAAAACTAATTCTGTAGGACGGATGAATGCATATCATTATTGTGCTTTCCAAAAATTCTGAAATACATCAAAATATGACAATCAAAGATTTATTAATTCTGATTCTGGCAGATAATGGCTCTTTAAACTCAGTTTTCTCAGTCAAGAAACCGTGAACTCAAATTTATGGAGCTACTCAAAAATTAATTACAATGGTCAAACTATTTCTGAATGTTCATAAATCCTATTAGAGAAACTCAGCATTTAGCATGAAAAATGAAACGTTTTCTGCCAAAAGATTATTCTTCTCCTGTGTTTTTTTTTCAGGATTTCTTGTGGTTTCTCTCTTGATTTCAGCAGAGCAAAAAATTAATATTCATGCAATCGACCAATGTTCTGATCCCTTTGTTTCATTATATGGTCCCAGGGAGAAGAACCTTATCCAAGTAGGATTGGAAGCAAAGCAGAAACCAACCTTGCATGCCAGTTGATTACAGAGCACATTGAAGCACATGCCACTCAAATTCTCATTATTTTAGAGTTCCCACTAAAAATAATGTGCATGTTGTTAAAAAAGTACTTTTTTAAACAGAAATTTCAACAAAAGCCTGTGCATTTATTCATCTGTCTGATGTGTACAAGTTGATAGTTTTTCTCACAGTAATCATTGTTGATTTTTGTACGAAAACAAAAATGTTAGGGCTGTTTGGAAAAAGCTAATAAAAACAAAAATTAGTGATTTGTACATTCTATTTCATTTTACTAGGTTAATAACACTACATCAACATGTTATTTGATGTTTTACCTTGTGCATTTTATTGTTTTTTGAAAATATATACTCATCAAATCTGACGACCTGTAACACCCTCCAAAAAGGTTCGGACATCATGGGAGTGTTTTCCTCTGTGTAACATCAATATTTCCTTTAATTACACTGGGCACTGTAGATACAACATGGTTATGTTTAGCAAGTGGAAGTTTTCTCATTCTTTCATTATACATGTGTTCAGTTGCTCTATTGTAATGGTTCTTCATTGCCGTATTTTGCGGTTAATAATGTGCAGCATATTCTCATATTCTAAATCAACTGGAGACACGTTATGACAGCTGGTAGACCAGTCTAGTACCCATATTCTCTGCTTATGCAGCCTTGCAATTGCAATTTGGGCAGAATGTGGTTTGTCATTGTCCAGCTGAAAAATGAAGAAACCTCCCTGGAAAAATTTCTCCAATATTTAAATGCATCATTAATGCTGCTCTGTCAGATGTGCAAGTTACCCATGCTGTGGGCATTGACACACCCCATGCCCTGATCTACGTATGCTACCTTTTGGATGTGTCGCTGACAACAGCTTGGATGGTTCTTTCTTCCTTAGGCCCAGAGGACTCAATGACTGTTTTTTTCCAATAACTATTTGAAATATTAACCACAAAACACGATTCCACTTTGTTACTTCTCATCTCAGATGAGTCCAAGCCCATGGAAGTTGCCTGCGCTTTTGGACAAAGTTGCGGTATAGCTTCTGCTTAGTATCCTTAACTTGTGTCTGTAGATGCAGCAGCTAGTGGCTTTAAAAGACAAAGGTTCGCTAAAGTATTCACAAGCCCATGTTATGATATTCATTACAGACATAAAAGGGGTTTTAAAACAGTGCCGTCTAAGAGATTACGCACATTCAGCAGTGGTGTTAACCTTTTACACAATGAGATTTGTACCCAGATTCCTTGAATCTTTTAATTATATTATGATCTGTAGAAGGTAAAATGTCAAAACTCCAACTTATTTGTCTATGGGGAGTATTGTTCTCTAATTGCTAGATTATTCACTGTTGCGCCTATTGGCAAATTGATGAGCTTCGACCTATCCTGGCTCTTGAAGAACCAGGCTCCTTAATTACTATAACATGATTGCCTCACCTGTTAAACACCACTTGTTTCACATCACCTTGTTATTTCGACTTGTCACATTGTCATTAGTCCTAAACTAACCCTGTCCCAAATTTTTTGGAACATGTTGCAGGCATCAATTTCATAATAAATGTATATCCTTAAAAAATAATAGAGCTGGTTTGGTAAGACATGAAATACCTTGTTGTTTTTAATTGAAGACAAGTTAAAATAAACTCACAAATCACTCTGTTTTGTTCTTATTGGCATTTTCCATACTGTCCGAACCTTTGGAATTGGGGTTGTATGATCCAAAATAGTGAAATGTTGAGTTTATTAATATTTTTTACTGAATCAAATCAAATATTTGTTCATTAATTTCCTCAGCTTAACTGAAGAATTTGCATTAGAGGCCCCAGCACCAGTAGCTTATGAGACAGAAACTAACTCTGGGCAGAATACCAGTTTATCACATGGCACACCCATACTTGTTCACTAATTGAGTCCTAAACACGCACACACACACACATCAATGAGAGTACCCTGATAACAACCTAGTCAAAACATGGAGAATGTGCTGGGCATTGTACCCACACGCTTAGAGTGCAAGTACAAAAGTAACAACAACCAAAACAATTTCTAATTAACTTTGTATTTCTTCTTATTTTTAACACATTGACATGGTTATACACAATCATTCATCATTATAAAACTTAAGTTCATCAGAGTTCAGAAAGATCATCTTTAACAGTAAAATATATTCCAAATAATTTTGCAGTAGACTGCCAATTTATTTTCACATTGTACCATCAGTTCCGTCCTAAGAAATACACAGCATTTTTATTTGTTATTCCTAATCAAAGAAAGATACAGTACAGATACAGTTCACAATACAAATTTAATGATTGGTTATGTTTGCTTGCAGTAAAGGAAAACATGTTACACAACTTAAGTCAAGTAATTTTAGTTGTAAATCACAGTGGTCTGTGATTACATGTTGTTTGCACTGCGTAACAAAAGTATAATTTTTGCATATACTGTATAAGTAACACTAGGCAGAATTCAACATTTTTTAAAAGGCTAAACATTTGTATGTAAAAAAAGGGAAGAACACCATCAGATTACATGTAATTAATATTATTTTGCTATAAAAGTATTCAGCGGATGTTCTATTCTTACCTTTAATGTACAGTATTATAACTACCAAATTTTATAAGACACAGAAACACATTCATTATTCATAGCTATACTTCTTATTTTTCAAAAAATGTCAGTAGGACAATTAAAAAGGCAATTAAATGCCCTGATACACAATTTCTTGTTAAATGAATATCCTCATAGCTCTTACTGCTCTCTTACTGGTGTTGTCAAGTACTACAACTAATTGACTGTGTTTACAGCACTGGTTTGTACATTTTGTAATGATTTTTTTTCTTTTTGTTTTGTGTAATTGCTTTAAAGGATCTAAAAAAGCCGATAGGACATGACAGAAGAATGATTATGTGTTAAGATGGCTGTGATCACATGGTTGATGTCTTATACCCCTGGGGATTGCTCATGTGGTTTTGGTTGTCATGAAATGAGTGCTATATTATTAGCAATAGGATGTGAGATTACAAAAAAGACCCACAATTCAGGCCAGGGGCTCCTATACCTAACTAGAAGAAAGCTTCACCCCAAGCAGCCTGACGTCCAGACTCCACATGCAGGCTTTGGCCTAACAAGACTCAATAACAAGAAGAACAGGTTTCTAAAGTTGTCCCAATAAAAACAAAAATATCACAAATTCCTTTCAGGTCACCATAAAAACCTCTGGTTTAAAAGGATAAGGCCAAAGTGGAATCTTTTTCAGTAAGGAGATTTATTTCAAGACACACAAGATGCACAAAATAGCTAAAAGCAAAAACAATGAGGCAATTAAGTCCCAATATGTAATCCAACAGTCAGAATCCTAAAAAATCAGAAACAAAGTCCAGAAAACCAGAAAAAGAATACTTACGATTCATGCACTCTGAGAACATCAATGGACCACTGAAAGACCTGCTTCCAGCTTCAGAATATAAAGTCTGAGGATGGCCCTTCAGTAGTGACATCAAGAGGACCCTGCCTTTTGAAGTTCCACCCACAATACATACAAATTACAAAATCAAAGAAAACATAATTTTACTTAAAGGCAATCCAAAAACAGAATTAACCAAAGATAAAAACTTAATAAGAAACAAAAGTAATCAATATACAAGAAATAAACTTAACCCTGACTGAATTTTGGCATATTATAAAAGGAGACCTGAGGACAAGGTCAGATAGAAGCTGTTCTGGTCTTTTAAGCCTTCTGTGTGTGTGCTCTTGCACATTATTTCATGTGTCTTGTTACGGCTGCATTTTCTTTGTTTTTGCCTTTCAGTTTTTCTCAGCACCGTTGGCGTTTTAATGCTCATTTATGAGCTTGTTTAAAGTGTACTGTTGCCCACGCTGACAAAGTCAGAGAAGTAAACCAGCTCTTGCACGCTCTACATAGTCCTGTCATTAAACATTCTTTTTTAGGCTAGTGATAAGGACTTGTCAGGCCATACACCACACTCTGTTTTCTTCATTCTGTGTTCCTGTTGCTGCCAGCATCCAGGTGACTTGGCAGCACATTTGAGTCTCCTATTTTTTTTTGTGCCAACTAAGATAAGTGGCATACAGTAAAGTGTTTAGATGTCCAACAGAAAAATTACTTTGGAGAAGCTTTCACTGACTCAGCATTTTAAAGACTTCTTGCTTCTGCAATTCTTAAACTAGAAGAAATTACATCACAGGTCAAAGTAAATGACATATAAAGGCCTCGTCTCACAGAAAATGCATGGCAAGTTTCATTTATGATATTAATAAAAATTTGATCCGAAAAGAGGAAAGAATTGTAATGTGCTTGTAGTGTAATATAAACAATTTCAATAAAAATCCGTTCTGTTTCATTCAAACAAACTTCCTTTTACAAAAAGATAAAGAAAATATAGTTAATAAAAAGGCTAGAATTGTAGATGTGAGGGTGTGGATGTGAATGAGCGTGCACTATGATAGACTGATGTTATGTCCAGATGTGGTCCCCACCTTACACCCAATGCTGTTTAGATAGGATCCATTAGCATAGGTGGAGTGTAAGGGGTGGTCAGAGGGACATAACTCTCCCCAACAGATGCCACTGTTAAAAAAAAAAAAACATAAGTAATTGTAAATTTAATCAAGAAATACTCAGCATGGGGGTGCACTGCTAGCTCTACTGCCTTGCAGTATAAGGAGTCCTAAGTTTCACATCCCAGGTGCTCCTTTCAGAGGGTTTGCCCATGGTCTCACATGGATTCACTCCAGTTTCCTCCCATTTCAAAGAACTTTAGGTAAATTGATGACACTAAATCAGCTGTAGTGTGTATTTACGTTGCTTGCTGGGATAGGCTCTAGGTGACCATGCCTTGGTAAAGCAGATTTAAAAAATGTTTGGATGCATTAATGATTACTATAGTCCATCCTACCTTAAGCATCTCTCTCCTTCACATCACCTGTCCTTAACACTAGAATACCTGAAGCCTACGAAAAAACACGTAATCCCAGGTCACTCTAAATCCCTTTGCAACTCTCCATCAGCGTCTTTTGTTTTGCAAATGTGTGTCAATCAGCACAAGCAGCAAGCAGCCTGCTATCCCATCCCACATACTCTCAACACACACACACACACACCCCAGGAGGAGCTGAGTCCATCGCAAAATTCTCAGAACTCAGGTCTGTTTATCTAGGAATGAGGTGCCTGGAGTTGTATATATTGTTATTTGGAATACACATTTCATGTGTGTTCTGTGTCTACAATGATCTGTGTAAACCAAAAGACGCTGATGGAAAGGTGCGAAGGAATTTAAGGTGGCCCGGAATTAGTGTTCTAGTGTTAAAACAGACTGAAAACCATTCTACACAATTTCAATTACTGCTTAGTTTACCTTAATGTTTCAGATTTAGCTTGAGAATGTTTTTCCTCTTTTAAATATTCAATAGTTGTGCCTTTTTGGCAAAACAGATTGTCAGTTGTCAACATGAATGATTAAAATGGTAGCGAGCATGAGTCTGGTGCGCTTGCTTGCCTGTGTAAACACCATCATGGTGGTCTTTGTTAATTTGTACTACATCCCTGTTAAAAAAAAATATTTAAAAAACAAAAATGTGTGACAAACAAACTTAAAAAAATCTTATTCTGTTATTTAAACATATTTCACAGTATTTGTAAACTTTTTTGGTAATTTCTATTTAAACGTGTTAATGTAATTGTGACTATATACAGTGTATTGCAATTTTATATCATGTACAATTTACACTCTTTGATATGGGATGGATGTAAATATGTGGTAGTACAGTTGAAGTTCTTTTGTATTGTCCATCTGGTCCCATCCTAAATGTTATACTCCTCATGTCCACCAGCCACAAACCTTCAGTTTGATTGAGCAACTTTAAAAAAAATGGACACATAATTGGATATTTAATACAAAAAAGTGGCTCCAAAAGTGTATTAAAACAAAACAACTGAAACTGGGACAAATTCATTTTATTTCAAGATTTTAGTCTAACAATTGCTTTAGTCTAACACAATGATACATTCTATTGGCTAACTAAAAAGATTAAAATATGCAAGTTTTCGAGGCAACTTAGGCCACTTCTTCAGGCAAGACGTAATCAATTACATCTTGCCTGAAGAAGGGGCCCGAGTTGCCTCGAAAGCTTGCATAGTGAAATCATTTTAGTTAGCCAATAAAAGGTATCATTTTGCTTGTCTTCTCACTACATTTATAATGGCTAACATGGAACAACACCATAGTCCTTTAGTCTAACACATAAAGTGATGGATGGATAAAGTAAAAGAAGGTCTGAAGGAAAAGGGTGCAGGACTGAGCTGTATGGAGAAGCACATCAACCCCACGTGGAAGTGGGAAAAGTTAAAGAAGACATCTAACACATGAAGTACAGAATTATTGATCAATGCTGTCACATTGTTTTCACTTACTTTTATCATTACACGATTTCTCTTTTAGTCAGCATGCTACTAGATAGATTGATAGATAGATAGATAAATAGATAGATAGATAGATAGATACTTTAGAACATGATATTGAACTGTAAATATTTTATGAATAATGGGTTGTGATGAATTTAGCTGGATGAATGTAAAATGAGTATCTTTTTTTAAACAACTCTTTGCAAAGGTGTCAAACACCTTTGTAAAGGTTATATAACAAGTCTTAGACCTTATGGACATTTCATAGTCTTCATAACAGTTACAAAGGTATT
This sequence comes from Polypterus senegalus, assembly GCF_016835505.1. Taxonomy (NCBI): domain Eukaryota; kingdom Metazoa; phylum Chordata; class Cladistia; order Polypteriformes; family Polypteridae; genus Polypterus; species Polypterus senegalus. The sequence goes on along the minus strand of NC_053163.1, from coordinate 120,338,353 downwards.
AATAACAACTATGGGTCTTATTATTTTAAATAAACATTAATGTTATATAGGTCATAGAATGTCATTAAATGATACCCCCAAATTTCTTTATGACATAATTTTAAGCATGTTTTGAATTACTCTGTCAACATGTTTTAGATGTTACATAAAAATATTGCAAATAGTTTACAGAATATGACAAAATGCTTCTGACATTCTTATTAAAAACTAGTTAATATAAAGCACAGAGAATTTATTAATTTAGGTATGTTTACAAGCCTTAAATTTCACGTCGTTTGCCTTGCTCTCTCTCTCGGGGTGGGGATCGATTTGTCCTTAACTCAATTTTTCTTTTTGTAAAAACTTGATTGATTTGTAAGGATTGTAATAAAAAAAAAAAGAAACTAGTTAAGATGATAGCCATCTTATATTGTATATGTTACTGTAGCAAAGTAATGTACATCACATAGCTCTTAGAAAATATACATTTACAGCAATCCCTCACTTTACCAGACTCTACTATAGAAAACTGCAACCAACATTTTAAGTCTGTGTTTTGCTTTAAGCTCAATCAGTAATAGACCTTTACTGAAACAATAGTAATAGTCAGTTAAATTGAATATTTTCTTTCCTTCTCCCTTTTCACCAAAATTACTTCACTTATGCATTTCAAGTAGCAGGAATAAACAATATGCACTGGCAAATTAGCTATATTAGCTCTATTTCTGAGCTACATCTGCAACATGATAACAAAAGAAGTGGATAATTTAATTTGCTTATATTTTATCACTGAGCCATCAGAGCAGCTACCTTCATTTTGTACTTATTGTCTAGTCCTAGAAACATACTATGATCACCAGCTGCAATATTTAAGCTGTTGCTCTATTATATGGGCTTGTTATCTGTCCACCGTCCAGGCCAACCCAGGGTCATTGAGGTTAAATCTATCCTAAGACCACTGAGTGCAAGTTAGGAGCCACCAATCACAGAGCACACTGGCTTGAACCCCACAATTGTCATGTCTGCATGAGATTTGTCTGGCTAATCCTATTTCTCTGAAAGTTCTGCATTCTTGGATTAGTCTCATTGTGTGTGTTATTCTGCCCTGTGATGTACTGCTGTGTCCTCCAAAGTTTTTGTTTAATATAATGGGCTTCAGCTCCTTGTGAGCATATATTTGAGCAGGTTGGCTAACAAAATGAGTGCCTGAATGTATTATTATACATTTGTGCAGTTAGACCCAATGTCAAATATCTCCACTTCTTTTTATTTGAGATCTCAAATTCACAGAATTATGCAATATTGCTTAGGACACTACAGTGATGAAACACAGTTATAGCTAGTAGGACCTGAAATTGGGTTCTCTTTCACTTAACTCTAATTATTTGGCCAGGTTAAAGTCAATTGCTCCTTCCTTCATTAATATTTTTCGGTTCTATCTAAACAAATGTACATTTGGTCACCTGAAGCATGACAGTTCACTGTCCTAAGGGAAACTTCAGTGGCGGAGACTGATTTTGTCATCTTCATAGTTAGGTTGTAAATGAAAAAACAATACATCAATTTTACATTATTTACACAGTATACACTTTCTGCTATGCAAGCGTCAACAGTTATTGTGAAGTTACATTTGCCTTCTAGATCCCATATTTGCATTGAGATACGTCTGACCAATTTTTACATTTCAGCTTTCTCTTTTTGTACTGTTGTGGTTGCTAACAGAAGAAATGTTTCTTTGTATTACACACACTGATGGAAAAGAAAGGATTAATACTTTCTTGCAAAGTGTCTCCTAGAGATTTGATCCTTGCTGTGAACTAGTGGCACCTTTGCATTTATTGTTTTCCTGCTGTGAAAACTATTGAATTCTGAAACTGTTTACATTTTATCTCCTTGTGCGTTAATCCCTTTTATAGCTGTAAATAATTTTAATGAAAAGCACAATGCAAAGCAATTCACAGAGCTGCATTTATCACTCTGTAGTCTTATCACCAATTTTCAGAAATGTGGAATAAAATATTTCTAAATTTCACCATAATAGAAGAATATGGGTTGTTACCACAATATTAGGTTCCTCTGTTTTCTTAAGTGGGCAGCACATTTAAGTTTATAAGGGTGTTGAAATATCCAGTTACAAAAGGACACACAAAAAAGAATATGTTCAAGCTCAAAGTAAACTTCAGAATTCCTGTAATGGAGATAAATGAATAGTGCTTTATACAGTTTGTTGAATATAACCCATAATGTTTTATTTGTGTGTGTTTTTATATGACTCATAGAAATGACAATGTGTTTTTCAAGAAACAAAGAATTGTGGGAAGTAGATTAGCAGATAAGATGAATGGAAGATATGCAAATATAAAAACAATTCCGAAAGAGGGTGTTATTATTTTGTCTTTGTATATGTTTAAGCTCAAATAAACTAACCAGTGTGTTTACTCTTATAAGAAGATATGATAAAGGGGCTGGGGACTTTGTACTGTACATGTTTCTCACAATTAGATGAAAGTAAATTAACTGACAAGTAACCAGATTATGGGAAATTATCACTTGTCCAATTTAGGTTGATATAACTAAAATTGCACAAGCTACCAAGACTATATGTAAGAAAAGGTTTTGAGTGTACTTGTTGACACAAAGTTTTGATACAATGGAAATAAAACACAGCTTTTTTGAACAAGAGAAAAACCAAGAATAGGGAGTCCTCCTACTACTATATAATTACACCTGCATGTAAATTAAAATAAAAATAAGTATACAATAGTATAAAGAAGAGAAACTAAGAAGTACCAAAGTATTTCATGAAAAGGTGTGTTTTTCAAAAGATGCTGAAGCATAATTGGGTGCAGTTCAGATAGACAAAAGGAGATCATTCCATAGCTTTGGAGCAAGAACAGAGAAACATTGCCCAGTCTAGCATGTCTGGCAAGAGCAGGTATAGTCAGCAGACAGGCAGTGGTACAGTGGAGACTTTTTGAAGAGACATACGGAGAGCCCAAAGACTGAAGATACTGAGGAGTAGAACCATTCTGAGAACCGTAAGTGTAGACAAGCAACAGGAAACCAGTGGAGATACCGAAACAGAGGAGTAATAGCACAGGCGTGCACAATCTGGGGTCAGGATGGGTAATTGCTCCTGCCATTTTTGTTGACTGTAAACACATGTCAAACCTTTTGAATTTGAATTTAATGATTGCATATAGCGCTGAACTGACCTCATAAAAGTCATAAAATGAATAATTCCAAATATCATATATGCCTACGTCTCTGTTTTTTTTTTTGACATCATAAACCATAATGTGCATACTAATTCTGCGTGAGCAGGAACACTCAATAAACTGAATAAAAAAAAATAAAGTGACAGTGAGATACGAAGAAGGCAGATTCACCAGCGTTTGTGTGTCAGCTTTTATCCCTCCAGATCAGAAAATGTCCAGTTCCATTGCCTCAAAACACTACTCACATCTACAGTTATTCCCAGTTTCAAATAAAAACTAATAGCGTCAGATCCCTAGGGTGGTAGTATGTATCGTGATCGTGACTGAGAGAATAAAAGTGGAAAAAAAAAACGGTAACTTTTACAAGTACAGTACTATAAATGCACACGGTCTGCTACAGATGCAAAGCAAATGTATGTGTGTACTGTATAATACTAACAATAAGAGCAGCTCACTACTGAAAATGGCAAATATAGGAGGCAGTCAGGATCAAACCAGGGACTCTTGATTACAAGTCAGAAAATCTTACCGCTACGCCACTGAAGCTGTTGTATCAACCTTGAACCTTTTGTGAAAGTGTTTATTTGATCTTTGGACTTCAGACTTCACACATTCTATAGTTTATTCCTACATTTTGTAACATTTATTACTAAAATATGTAAAAGTTTCTGTTTTAACAATGTGTTTACACAGATTACTGTAGAAATGGAACACACATGAAATGCATGTGTTCCAAATAACAATCTATTATTTCCACTCTAAAACTCCAGCACTTCACTCCCACATAATCAATCAAGGCATGAGCTGGGAGAACTTTGTGAACGTTCTGCGACGGTGGGGGATGGAATAGCAGGCTGCTTGCTGCTTGTCTTAATCGGCACATTTACAGGATAAAAGACGCTGCTGGAGAGGTGTGAATGGATTTAAGGTGGGCCGGATTTACAAGTTTTCGCATAGGCTCTGGTAATTCCGAATATACCCAGTATCTCTCCTGTGCACATGTCCAAACCAACACAATTTCGCCTCTCTAGCTTTGTCTCCAAACCATCCAACCTGAGCTGACCCTCTAATGTACTAATTTCTAATCCTATCCATCCTTGTCACACCCAATGCAAATTTTAGCATCTTTAACTCTGCTACCTCCAGCTCTGACTCCTGCTTTCTGGTCAGTGCCACCGTCTCCAAGCCATATAACATAGCTGGTCTCACTACCGTCCTGTAGATCTTCCCTTTCACTCTTGCTGATACCCATCTGTCACAAATTACTCCTGACACTCTTCTCCACCCATTCCACCCTTCCTGCACTCTCTTTTTCACCTCTCTTCCACAATCCCTGTTACTCTGTTCTGTTGATCCCAAGTATTTAAAGTCATCCACCTTCACAAACTCTACTCCCTGCAACCTCACCATTCCACTGACCTCCCTCTCATTCAGACACTTCTGTCTTGTTCCTACTGACCTTCATTCCTCTCCTCTCTAGAGTATATCTCCACCTCTCTCGGGTCTCCTCAACCTGCTACCTACTCTTGCTACAGATCACAATGTCATCAGCAAACATCATAGTCCAGAGGGACTCCTGTCTAATCTTGTCTGTCAACCTGTCCATCACAATTTCTTGTAAATCTCGTAAAAGTAGTGAAAAGTGCTAAAGAAAGACTTATGAACCTGCTGCTCCTGTTTTCTAGGTTGATAGCAAGAATAGATTTTAATAATTATGGTTAACAACTTCCCACACAGTCTTTAGCCTGCTCGTCTGGCCAGCAGAAATACTGAGAACAGACTTGGATTTCACCTGCAGTGCACTTGGGAACATCATCTTCGCAATGAGGGGATGACAATTTGCTGCTAATCAGTTTCAATATTTATCTTAATAGTGGCCGCTTCTTGCGTCCAAAAAAGAGAAAAACAACAGTGATTGCAGCTCGCTGTCTGCAGTGGAAAAAAAATCTCTGGAAGTCGGGTACAAATTGTTTGATGTGCTGCAGCCACTTTACCCTCTTTTCTGGCATCCTCTGAAATTTTATTTTGATGATGAGATGAGAGATCAGATGAGCTCTTATTTTCAAAGCTGAAATCAAACTACGCAATAGGTGTGGTGAGGGGAGGCTTTCTGACCTCTCCTCATCCTGCCAACTGAAAAAGACATTGACATTGACCAATCTAAAGTTACTGACATATTCAAACAGATGTCTACGAGGAGAATTTTGTTATAAACACAGAAACAGCTTAAAAATGAACAAAAGAGTAAAACAAATGTTATTTCCCTTGCATATTGTTACATAGGGTATGTAACAATTACCTTTACATTTTATAGGCTTGTACATTTTTTTTTCTTTTTAGTTAGAGACAAACTTTTATTTTGAGTATAAAAGTGAGTAAAATTGAGTATAATTACATTATAGTCCAAGAAATTGCTTTAGAGTAGACTTTAGTTAAATTTCCAGAATGTGGCCAAGTGTTGTGCCCCTGCCCCTCTGTAAGTCTCTGAAAGCCACTACTTAGTAGGAGTGAATCAAGGGACAAAGAACACCAGTTGAGCATCTGTATTCTGGAGGGGCTGAGGAGATTTGAAAGCAGATGAAGGAAGCCTTGCCAGGAGAGAATTGCAATATTCCACTCGAGAGTAAACCGGTACTTGAACAAGGAGTTGCAAGGCATAATTAGTCAGGAAAGTTCAGCTCCTCTGTGTATTATGAAGACAGAAACAACATGATTGAAAGTGCGGCGTCCAGAGTCATGCAGAAATTCCTGTTCATGGCTAACGGCGAAAGGGTGACATCTGCAAGAGCAATGCTTAGAAACAATTCTGAGAATGAAAAATAAGCAAAATATTATGTTTCTGGCATCCCCAGCAGACCACTGAGAAGAATATGTTAATGATTTTGTATTTTGTTTCATTTTGTTGTTTATCATTTTTCCTTTATGACAGTGCTATTTTATAGGATTATTTTCATTTCAGTGGGCAGAAGCATTTTATATTTCTGGTCAAGATGATACTTTGTGGCTGCTAAGCATATAAAGGCATGTACCAGGTATTTCATGACAGTATGGCAGCAATGTTATATAAGTTGACTCATTAACACTAGAATTACCAGACCCTAAGAAAAAATCCGTAGATCTGGCCCACCTTAAATCCGTTCGCACCTCTCCACCAGCGTCTTTTGTCCTCTAAATGTGCCGATAAAGACAAGCTGCAAGCAGCCAGCTATTCCATCCCCCCACTGACTTGCACGAACATCTGCCAGCTCATGCTTGATTGATTATTTGGGAGTGAAGTGGAGTTTTAGAGTGGAAATAATAGATCATTATTTGGAACACACACATTTCACATGTGTTCCATTTCTACAGTAATCTATGTAAACACATTTTTAAAACAGAAACGTTTTCATATTTTAGTAGTAAATGACAAAATGTAGGCATGAACTATATGATGTATGAAGCCTGAAGTCCAAAGATCAAGTAAACACTTTCACAAAAGGATCAAGAAAAAGACAACAGCTTCTGTGGAGTAGTGGTAAGACTGGCTGACTTGTAATGATGAGTCCCCGGTTCGATCCCCACTGCCTTGTATGTTTGCCAATTTTAGTAGTGAGCTGCTAATATTGTTAATATTATACAGTACACACATACACTTGGTTTGCATCTGTAACACATAGTGTACATTTATAGGACTTGTGAAAGTTACCATTTTTTTTCACTTTTATTCTTTCTAAATCACAATCATGATACATACTGCCGCCTACCCCAGGGATTTGACACTGTTAGTTTTTTTTGAAACTGGGAATAACGAGATGTGAGTGGTGTTTTGAGACAATGGAACTGGACATTCTCTAATCTGGAGAGATGAAAGCTGCCTTCTTTGTATCTCGCCGTTACTTGATTTTTTTTATTCAGTTTTATTGAGTGTTCCTGCTCACACTGAATTAGTATGCACCTTATGGTCTATGATGTCAAAAAAAAACAAAAAAACAGAGACATAGGTATATATGATAGTTGGAATTATTCATTTTATGACCTGTATAGTACATTTCGGAAATCTTTGTGGCACAGATGCAACATTATTCATATTCATTCACATAACATCTTGCGGTTTGTAATCAGTGACGTGTTTTTTTCCCCCGATCTTGCCAGTCCCCACATGTTGCTGTATGTACAGCAAGGACATGCAGAGGAAAGAATAATACAGAGCAGTAGGTTCAGCGGTATATGCAATCATCAGATTCAAATGTTAACAGTTCACACACACGCAAAGATTGTCCTACCTACATTTACAACGTACACACTTCTTCTATGCTGTGGTTTCTATTACACAGCTGAAAGAAAGAGACAATATATGTGAAAACATCATCACACTAATGCAATATTATTTGAAAATGAATAACGTCAGATCGGGCATGAATTTATGCTGGCACTGTTACTTAGAGTCAGATCAGGAGCTTATTCAGTGCGCACAAGAACATGCAGGTGGCCAGTTGCTGTGTGCTACAACATGCTGGCAGTGATTGACGCACATGTACTGTGCAAGGCATGCACAGGAGGCATCTGAGAATTTCTGTGGATGGCACAAATCACAGTTGATTAACAATTTGTTCTTTGGAGAGTGGAAAAAAATTGACAAGACAGTTCCTTGAGGTTCCCCTGTGTTGCTGACCACCACTTCTAACACACAGTCCTGGAGCTTAAAGAAATGTCAAATGTCATTTAGACAGTTGATACTGAGGACACGTAATGAAAACTGCATGCATTCCATTTTCTTCCAACTAGAGAAGAAATAAAAAATATGATCTTAACCATAGATCCAGTTTTGTGAAAATACAAGTCAGATCATTGTCTACCTTATAATGTGCCTGTAAAACAACCTGTAGGGGTCTGAGGTGGTCTCTTTTCCATTAACTGTATTAAGACCACCCACTCAGCATCTTATAACCTGTTATTGCTTTTAATCCCTCCAAATCAATCAATCATTTAATATACTGGACACAGTTAATGCAATTTTCAAGTTTCAGGGAGTGACAGCCAATGTAGCAGTGCACTCTAGACAGGACCCGGCACAGGCTGGAGCGCCAGTTTATTGCACTGCCCACTCCCATACTCACTCATGCTGGGCCAATTCAGAGTCATCAGAAGGAGAACTGAGTACAAGGGGCACAAGCCATGCACAAACGTGGAGAAAGCGCAATCTCTAAGCCTGTCTCAAACGTGCCATCACTTTATTGTCCATCCATCCATTATCCAACCTGCTAGATCCTAATTACGGGGTCATGGGGCACTTTATTATATACTGTATAAATATTTTTTAATAATATAGCAAATGTCTTGATCTAACTGAATATGGCAAAGATGGAAAGGTTTCTCTGTCTTCTTTTAGGCCTTCAGTTTACGTTTTGCTCTTCGTCCATTATTGAGAACAATCTAACGTGACCTTACCTATCCAAAAGCTATATTTATGGAAAGCATTTAGATTCAAACGTATTGTAACAAAGATAAAGGTCTTGTATTGATGTTTGGAAACTTTGCAACAGTAGCAAAAATATAATTGCATTTTTTTGGCAGAAACTCACTCTAGATTATGAATTCAGAACTGCCAGGTCTGAGTGGATTCAGTGGAACATTTGTTGAAGAGACTGTAATAAACTTTGAGAGGAAGAGAATATCAAAAGCCGTTAGGTTTGTCATTTTTACAATGTAGATTTTTTTTCCAAAAAATAAATTAATTCCAACTAGTAAATGAGATAATATGAAACTCTGTATTGGAGAAGCGGCAGTTGTGTACAATATGCAGGCTTATTTATGTGTGTGGGCTTTAAAATTGCTTCAAAAAGGTTTCATGGGCTGTACATAAAGTATTACTCAAATGAACCCTCACTAGTGCATTTTACAGCATCAGCATCACAGTCTCTGATTTGTAGTATGCCCTGCTTACAGATAAATGAGCATTCGGTTTCCTTTCCTTAAACTCTCCTCTAAATGAAAAAGGACAGACTATGATTAACTGCACTGTCCTGGGAATGGGGAACCGAGGAGTTTGACTGCTTTACTCTAATTGTGTAATAAATGTTTGCATGTATGCCATACTTTCCTAATATTAAATCTAAATTTCTATTTTCGGCCTAGGCAAATGTAGCTTTTAGGATTTCAAGGATACTGCCCATTGCCACTTCACTGAGAGTTCAAGAATAGTATTATATAATAAATTAATCATAGAGTTACTGTAATTGAAAAACAGAAAAGAAGAAATACAGTATAGGCAGTATAATAAATACATACATTTAATAAAGACATATCAGATAAAGAAAATGAAACTAAATATTACTGAACAAAACCTTTGAGAAGATATTGTTCCATTTGTCACAAAGCACTAATGAATGTGACACTGTCATTAATGTTGAAATACATTTCTGCAATGCCACCTAGAAATTAAAGGACTTGAAGGAAGGAAGATATCTAAGGTGGCTTAGTGCATCCAGGTAGAAAGGGTTCCCTGGCCTTGTTAGTCCCGCTCAAGGGTCACTATGATTACCCTCATCAAGTCAAGGGAGTGAAAATGATGATGTTGAGTAAAGCCAATGTGACACTATGTTAATTTTTGTTATGGGGTATGTCATATCTGCTGACAGAATGTCAACTGCACCATGTCAAATTACACAACTGAAAATCAAAGCTCATGTCACAGTCACTGAGCACTGATCTTCCTGTGCATTCATGTTTGCCCTTTTTCTGATATCAGTAGTGTGCTGCCTGACAGAACCAGCATAATATAGGGTGGTCCAAATCTAATTTTGCAGATGGATTTATGCGGGGTCGATTCCAGTTTGGCATGAAGACGATTCTTCATTTTGTCAGTTCGCACATTTCTCGATGGTCTGGGATTTTTCGGGTGATTTTCTATATAATAAACTTAAGTTATAGCCTAATGAAAATTGCATAATTAGATCTGGACCACCCTATATACACTGAGTTTAAACTCAGTCTAGGCCATTTTTTCTTTTATCCATTCTGTTTTAGTATATAAAACACCAGACATCAGATAGACAAGTTTCTCCTTTGTTTGTGAGGTTCAAAACACCCGTGTTCCTTATTCCTTGTCACTAAATTCTATATATTGTACTTCCAGATAAGCATTTAATGGTTGTTAGCTCTTCTGCACACAGAGCCTACCTTTCTGACCAAAGACAAAATCAAACCTGTTTAAACATTTTAGCAGGTCACAGACTAGTTGGTCTCAGTCACTGGATAGTTCACATTAGGTAACCAGTTTCATGGGAGCATGAGAAAGACTTTTTCTGACTCTGTCAGATTATGTAGATGAAGGTTACAATTGAATATCACTGGAAAAATCAGATAATGTGACATTGGCTTCAAGTTACATAACATTCTCAAAACCACTTAATATATTACGGGGTCATGGGGTGTAAGTTAGGAACTAATTGTGTTTAAGAGTCTCAAATATGAAAAAAGTGCTGAGGCCTCCAAAACACAGGCAATGATCTTCTGTGGTCTATATGAAGAGGCTTACACCAGATACAGCCTACCAGACTCCAAAAATAAGTAATTGGCTTTATCTGTTCAAAAGTAACTAAACCATCACAAGAATGATCAAAAATGCTCAACATGTAAGACAAAATGGTTAATATTTGGCTTGTATCCAAAAAGGAAAACAATTGATTTTTATAAATAAATATTTTTTTAGCCATACATAAAGTAACAAAAATGTTCAACCGAGTGAAAAGGAGTTGCCTTAAAGACAAATCCAAGGTAAGCAAGTTCCAAAAAACACTAAGATTAAACTAAATATAATAGAAAAAAAAAAATAATTGCATAAGATTCCAACAAACCTCACTCTGCCACTACTGGATTTCTCCAGCTCTCCGCCTTTTATAGCTAAAGGAAGGATGCAGTAGCTGTGATGTCAGGGTAGCCCCACCTCTTGGGGTTCCACCTGTTTTGATCTAAACAGCTCATAAAGCATGAAAGTCCCAGACAATGTGTCTTAATGACCACTAGGTGGGAATAAATGTCAAACTCTGGCTAAAGTGAAATGGGCAACAAAGAATCTTTATAGTACTAACAAAGAATATGGAACATTACAACATTTAAAGTAACAATACAAAGATGAGTTAGAATACAACAAAAAAGCATAAAACATAAAATATCCAAAAGTACAATCTGACTCATAACAGGCACCAGTCCATTGCAAGGCCCAGCCCCATACAGCCAATCTAGAATTACCAGTTAAAACGATTTAACCTTTAGAATGTGCAGACTCCACAACAACACTATGGGATTTAGATGCCTGATTCTTGAAGCAGCAGACACTAACTACTACACCACTCCTTTTATAAAGTTTTAGTTTTAAATGTTAAAATCAATTGTGACTGTTGTGATGTGGGATTTTACATATAACTTATAAATGTTTTGTATGTCTTTATTTGTAATCTAGGCGAAGCAATGTAATTTAGTTATACTTTGGTGAGAGGCATTCTTGTTTATCCCCCATGTTTTACGACTTTTCTTTGTAATTTTACGACAGGATTTGGGGGATACGTCTTGAGTATTTCTTTGCTAAAGTCTTTTGTCCCATCCCCCACACAAAGCCAGGTTAGCGTAATATATGGTCTTGGGGGGGGCAGGAGATAAGATGATCTATTTCACCCATTGGTCTGAGGTATGGCTGTTTGGAATTGGCTTGTCTCAGAGGCCTTCAAGTACCATGATGTCCTATTTGCTGTAGGGAGTTGGACAGAAAACCTATAAATTTGCTTGCTCAACCACATTCTCTCTCTCTAACCAACATATGATGAAGAAGCATCTCTCTTGCTAACCTGTGATGATGAAGACAACACAAATGAAGAGCACAGCTCGGCAGCCATATTGAACAGACATGTGGCTGAAAGCTGAACACCAACGATGCCTTAACTAGAAACATTTTAAGTAACTACAAGTCTGTGTGCCACCTGAATTACACATCACCATTTTATCAGGTTGTAGGTTCACCAATATTCAAATGTACTTTGCATTTTGTTATTATTTATGAATATTATCAGTAATACATTATTTTATGTGTAACTTAACTCCTGCTTGTCTTTTTACTACATCTAATTGCCTGAGGTTATAGATATAGAAGGGAAGGTGGGGATAAGTTATATACAGTGGTAAGTCTGTGAGATTAGGCATTCTAAGGCTGCATGTTAATAATACAATAGGGGAAAGTAGAGCAATACATATATTACTCTACCAAGATAAAACAGTGACCCACACAAATATTTCATATACAAGGATGGGACATAAAACAGATGTCACCCCAAATTCTCTGTGTTCAGTAGTGCAATACAGTGTATCAGTTCATATGGGATGAAGAGCTTAAAGGCAACTTTCAAAGGACCTTGGTGGTCACATTTTTTCATATGGGGTAAATATTTTACAATGAGTATAATTTCCACTTTCATTACTTTGTATGTAATTAGTGAAATACTGACAATTAAAGTGGACTGAACAGTCACTTGAGTCATCTGATGTAATGCCAGGCTTTGGCTTTGATACAGTAGGCTTCTTTGCTAATTGTGTTCCATTAATGTATTAAACTGGATGAGTAAACATTACATAGAAGAATGTACAGTGCAGTGCTTTGCATAGCTTACATATAATGGTTCCTTTGGAAATCCCTTCCAGGTTCATTTCTATCGTTCACTCTCAACCAATGTAAAGGACTCCAAGGTCTAATTTAGGTTATTCAACCCCTGTTGAAACACATCTACTCTATGTAATTATAATGCATAGAGTGACTGTGTGGAGTTTGCATGTTCTTCATGTTTTTGTGTCAGTTTTCTCTGGACACTTCATTTTCCCTACACATTCAATGCATATTAGATTAACTTGTGATTATAATTGACTCAGTATAAATAAAATGGGTTAGGTTTCAGCAGGAAGGATTGGGTGAGGTCCAGCGTATGGGTAATCGGGGACAGACAAACACGTCAGACTTCCAATCTCACCTCTCTAGGCTCAATAATGATCCTTCTACTGTTTCACCTACAGAAACCTTGTTGACTTTTACTTAATCTATAGTCAAGTTCAATAATCTTCAAGTGCTCTGCCAGATGTAATGAACGACCATAGTCAGGCTGATCTGAGGACCTCCCTAAACCATCCAATTGGTAGTAGCGATAGCCAGGGTGTACACAGTGCACAAACTTAATCAATGCAGGCTTATGACCCGCACTTACAGGAAATTCTTCATTTGTGGGCAGCACTTGCAAACTCCAGTCTCCATCATGATTGTGTTCAACGACTTACCCACAGCCACTATGACTGTCATGTACTACTGTTTACAGTATGTAAATTTATAATATGAGAGGAAATTACAAAAATATGGTATTGCAATGAAACAGTGCATGACAGAAAAAATTAAAGATGATTTTTATGGTCAGCAGGCCAAAATCCATAATATGCACACAAAAGTGTCTAGGAAGCAAAGACTTTGTTATCCAGTGGTATGCACTAAATGCTCCAAATTGCAATTAATCAGAAAAACAAATGCCCTGGTGGAGTGAAAATAGCACCTAAGTTAAATTCAATGGTTGAACAGTCTGAAAGAGGTGCCATAATAGAGTGAAACTGACAATGGTGAAATTAAGCTCTCTTCAGTGTCAGTGTAAATAAAGGCATCTCTAGGATGTGAAAGTTTGTTTTTGTGGATGATGATCTGAAGAAATTATCCATGATGGTGCCCTGAGACTGATATAGCACAAACTTTTTTTACCCCAGGCCAGGGATTCCTAACTCTTAAGTGCAGCATTTGGCACCATTGACCATTCTATTCCACTGCACAGGCTAGAAAATGATATTGGGCTTACAGGCACTGTGCTCGCTTGCTTTAGTTCTTATTTATCAAATCGATTCCAATATGTACAGAAATGTGCTGACAGGACTCCAACATTATACACAGAAGTGAGATATGGTGTCCCGCAGGGCTCAGTACTGGGACCTTTACTGTTTTTACTTTACATGCTTCCACTGGGATCTATCATTAGGAAACATAATGTTAATTTTCATTCGTATGCAGATGACACCCAGTTATTTAGATCAAAAGAAATTTCTCCAATGTTGTCTTTAATTAGTTGTGTTAGTGAATTAAAGGAGTGGATAGATGAGAACTACTTATCTTTAAATACAGATAAAACAGAGATGATATTGTTGGAGGAATGACGCTGATCGCAACAATACTCTGTCATTGTTTAACTCAGTTGGAATCGCCATTAATTTTACTGAATCAGCTCACAATCTAGGAGTTATCTTTGACTTTAGCATGTCATTTAAAGAGCATATTACATAGTTGTCCAAATCATGTTTCTTCCATCTTAAAAAAACAGGATTCTGAGAAATTAATTCATGCATTTATCTCTAGTAGGATTGACTACTGCAATGTGGTGTTCACTGGATGTTCAAACTGTTCTTTATACAGCCTACGGTTAATCCAAAATGCTGCTGCAAGAATTATTAAGTATAAGAAAATACAAACACGTAACTCCAGTTCTTAAATCCTTACACTGGCTCCCAGTTATGTTTAGGGTAGATTTCAAAATCCTCCTTTTAACATATAAAGCATTAAATGGCCAAATTCCGGCTTACTTGTCTGAACTTATCATGACTTACAAACCTGAGCGCACATTAAGGTCTCAAGATGTTGGTCTGCTTGTGATTCCAAGGATTAATAAAATAACAGTGGGAGGTCGAGCTTTTAGTTACAGGGCCCCTAAACTGTGGAATGGTCTGCCTGCTACTATAAGAGATGCCCCTTTGGTCTCAGCCTTTAAATCCCGGCTGAAGACTCACTACTTCAGTTTAGCATATCCTGACTAGAGCTGCTGATTAACTGCACAGACTGCATCTCTGTTGTTATTCATTAGCACTAAAACATAAGTAACATGATAGTTATAATTTGTTACTAACCCTCACTTATTCTGTTTCTCTTCTCTGTATTCAAATGTGGCACTCGGTGCCACGGCCCACCTGCCAAGTTGTTTTGCCTGCCTAAAGTAAAGTCATCCCTGATGGTGGATCGCAGGAATCGTGGGAAAGAGGTGTCCTTTCATCGGATTAGCGCTATTTCAGCTGTTGAATGGTCAAATGGTGGAGGCAGTTTGATGAATGAAGTCTCCAGAACTCTAAACAAATCCAAATCATATTATGTGATGTCATCTACTGTTAAATTCTACTCCGTACTTCTAAAATTTTATTTTTATACTGTATTGAGGATTTGTTCTGTTCTGTGTATTGTATTGTATTGTATTGGCCCCCTTCTTTTTGACACCTACTGCACGACCAACCTACCTGGAAAGGGGTCTCTCTTTGATCTGCTTTTCCCAAGGTTTCTTCCATTTTTTCCCTACAAGGGTTTTTTTTGGGAGTTTTTTCTTGTCTTCTTAGAGAGTCAAGGCTCGGGGTGGCTGTCAAGAGACAAGGCCTGTTAACAACAACAACAACAGCATTTATTTATATAGCACATTTTCATGCAAAAAAGTAGCTCAAAGTGCGGCCCATTGCGGTACTAACGTGTGATTTTGGGCTATACAAAAAATAAATTGTATTTTAATGTCTTCAAGATCCAAGGGATTTCTTGCTATTGATCATCAGACTGTGGAGAGGAAGTGCCCCCTCCGAGATTCACCTGCTTAAACAACCCATGACGACACACTGCAACATACTTCACAAAGCTTACGTGCCCTAGGCCAAGAGAAAAATACCAGAGACTCCCTTGAAGAAGTTTTTAGGACTAAACAAGATATGACAGAGTTCAGGCTCAGAAGTAGCTGTCAAGAGGGTGTAGTCTAATAAAGGGCTTGTGGGTGCAGAATTCTCAGATAAAGGGTATTACCATCTACATCTGCTGCACTTACAAGACTCTCACTTGGAGGACCGGCGGCCTTACTACTGTACAAGTAAGTGAGTTAATGGTTGTATCTGAACTAAAAACTAATTAGCAGCAGCCAATTGTTTTAAGCCAGATTTATACTTGGCGCTCAGAAAACTTATGCGCACGCATCATGGCTGCCATGTGTTCCTAGCACTCTTTTGACACATCCTCTGAGTGCGATGTGTTCCACTTGATTCGTGACATCAGCATTGTTGTTTACTATCAACATCTCCATAGTGACAGACATGCCTGTCATAACAGCAAATTTCCAGCTTTTTGAAAGTGGATGTCGAAACGTGCAAAACGAAATGGAAGCAAAATTGAGATAATGCAAAGTGGAAAATGACCAAGAAAAGAAGTGGGGATTTGGCCTTTACAAGATAATGCAGTGTGACGGCAAACACATCGCAGCTCTAACAAGAACAATGTATGTGCTTCGATGTTTGATGAATGGTTTGATGCGGTGAAGCAAATTATCAAACTTAAATGCTGACATGCCAATGTATTCATGCTGCTTTTCTTCATTTCTTGCATAATCAATAAAAGTATTGCATATTCCCAATCGTAATGATGTGATAACTTTAAAGGTCTCACATGCCATCTTCTGTGTCACTGTTGTCATGTTTTTTTTTATTTTTGCATCTTCACAAACGTTTATCTTTAACATCTTTTGACCCTCAACTCACAACACAGTAAACCAGACGTTTTCTCACAGTGATGATTTCTTGCACTGCCACCTGGTGGAATTCTCCAGAAGACTTAAATAACACGTGCATGTAGGGTCAGTACACTGCTTGTGTAGCAGCAGCATTCTCAAGTGCACGTGTCACATAGCATTAAGTATATCCCCAGCTTTAGGATTACATGTTTTAAAACTTAATAATGTATGTGGAACCTCAATCACTTTCCTGGTAAGCAAATGATAAAGGTACTCATGCTTTCATAATTAAAGCATTAATGAATTACATCATCTCTTATTTGATAGGACATGCTGACTTTGATGATATTGTACTGCATTCTATATGTGTAATAATGCAGCATATAATACCTCCATCCTAAACAAGACAGCAATCTGATATGTGACTGCATATCACTAAAATATAAAAAACAGTTGCATTTGCTTATCTTTCACAATATTATAATTAAAACCCATCACCGTAGCTCAGTTGCTTCTTCTAGGCTACCTTATTTTAAAATCAATGTGACATTAGCCTTCTCCTTCCACAAACACCACCTTCAAATCATTCAATCATTGACATTGTCATATAGTTATTGTATCTCTCAGTGAAAGATTTTCCAGCTGCTCCCTGACTGCTCTCACTTCATGCTGAACTCACTCATCCTGTACGTGTTAATTATATTAGGGATTGTTGCTCATTTCTAGGTTCCTAGGTAGTGTGCAATCATTATTCATACAACTGCAGTCAGAATAAGGCACAAGCATGGCTTGAGTACTGGCATATTTTATCAATTTAATTAGACTGGGGTAGACTAAAATAATTTAATTTTAGCAAAAAGAAGGATTTGGGAGACTTCTCGCAGGAGTACTATTACACTATGCTTAGAGAGTGAATCTCATCTGCTATTAATAGAAGATCCTGCTGGGGGGATTTGGGTGACAAAAGTACCAAGAACTGCCCATTTGCTCCTGATTGTTCGGACTTGGCAATGTTCCATTTTCATTTGGATTTGCGAGTGTAATTTAAATTTTCTTTTCTCTAACTGATGATAAGAAGAAATTGTTTAAGCATCTGTCTCTTTCCCTTCATCTCGCTTATCACTATGCAATGAGCCAGAAAATCTGGATTATTTGTCAGGTGTTTTTAGCAAGCCATCAGGAGGCAGAGGTACCATATAATTTTTTATGTACTGTATTACACTTACATAAACCTCTTATTCCAATATTGCAGATTTTCTGGATAGGTCTGAGTAAACTCTGGTATAGGAGTCTCCCTCTTTTGTATGAAACTGGATTGAGACATAAGTGCTATAGACATGTGCCTTAAAAAATCTGTCACCTTGACCAAAAGTGTGTGAATATAGGTGGTTGGCAAAGTAAAGGTGTTAAGCCATGATAAAAATAACAACTAACTACCTAAAAATAAAAAAGAGGTTTGGTGACTGTAGTTACCAAAGCTAGCTCCATGGAAGTGAGACCCACTTATGGAGAGACCAGAGCTCTTAAACCTGAATTCAAAAGAAGAGCTGCATGTAACAACCATGGGCAAATTGAATAGTAAAGGTTAGTCAAGAAACAATTTTAAAATCTAATCTGTGTGCATATGTGTGTGTGTATATGTGAATGGGCACTATGGTAGACTGGCACCATTGCCCAAGGTTGGTGATAGCCATGTTTGCTGTCAAATGGCCCCACCAAGACCCTACATTGGATTAAGCAAGTATGACAATGCTTTACTTTTTTTACATTAACATATATTTTGCAAGCACTTTTCACCTAACATTTTTGTTATTTAATAAGTATGATATTTATATTTTTTTATTTTGTTAAAGTGTTTGGTCCCCTTATGTGTTATGTTTTAAATGTTTTATTGTTAACTATCCAAAATATCCAGCAATATAAATAGATGGGGAAAAACTTTCTTTTAGAAATTCAATATGACTAAACACAATCCACAATGAGACAAAAAGATGTACTCTTAGACAAAGGCTGTAGTGCAGAATGATGATTAAACTGTTATCCAGATTAGCTGAGAATAAAACGCTGCGCCTATGATCTCTGAGATTTGGCTAGTGTGCGCGCTGAGGATGATATCCTCCATGAGATGTAGCACACACCTGCTTCCTGATGGGAATTATTGTTCCTGTGTCAGCACTGAGTTTTGCATTGCCCATTTTACATTAAATCCCCTCTACCTGATAAGACATATAGCGTATATTTTAGGTTGGACCAATGTCAAGGCAAAATCAAAATTTCATGAAAATTGGTTTTGTCATTTTTTTGTGATTGGTGAACAAACTAGCATACATCCAAATAGCTTATGGTGTTATTTATATATTTAGATTATTTGTTATGTATGTGTTAGGTTTATTGTAGTGGTAAGATATTTATGTTTAATTATGTGCCCTGCCCCCTTAAAAGATAATACTGGGGGTTGGGGCCACCTTGACAATCAACTGGAGGACCAGCCACTGACTATTTATCTAAAACAGATTCTGATCCTCAAGACCAGAATTGTGAGTTAGCTGAGTCAAGTTCTTTAAAGTGAGTGTTGTGATTGTGCTCTTTGGTTTTCATATATGGTTTGTGTTTTTTTTTTTGACTAAAGATTGGATTTCACTTAGGAAAAATGTTTTGATCATATTTTATGCTTTTCCCATCTTTGTTCATAAAAGTGTAATCTTTATTTAAAAAGATTTTTTAGTAGACCCTGTCATTCCAAGCCAGAGGTTTGATGTTTTCCTTTCCCTTGTGGGTATTTTAATAAATTGTGGATTTAGGACACAAAAAGTACATAAGTATTATACCTTTTTTTAACTTTAAAGCTTCCCATTTTGGGTCTGCGTAGGCAGAGGAATGCCAGTTCAGTCTGGTGTCAGGCTTCCTGGGGTAAAGCCTGTTTTGGGGTTCCTGACCAGGGTAGCACTGGTGTGAACATTTTGTGTACAACACCACAATAGGTGGTACAGTTGGTCGCCACTAGGCTCCAAAAAGATGGGTTTGATTCATAGCCTGGTCAGTGTTTGGTCAGTTTACATGCTCTCTCTGTGTCTTTGCTAGCTTTCTCTGAATATTGTTGTGTAATTGCAGAGGTGTGTGTTCCAATGACTGGCTTCTTGAAACTGGGCCAATGTAATTGATTATGGGTGAGAAATCTGCAACAGACTATCGTGCCATACACATTTGATTCCTCCTTTATACAAGATGGTGGTGAAATAAGCTCCATCTCTATCATACCATGCAGCAAACCAAACATGCTAATAAAATGGATAGACTGATAACACTACAAAATATACGGTATGCTTCACATAAAACACACCACACTTTAGTTTGAATTTACTTACCTTGTACAGTTTTCATATACAGTGATGAGAATACACTGCCAAAATCAATTAATGAAAAAATCCTTGGTGAAATCCAGAAATCAATCGACTCTATTCAAATTCATCACTTTAAAGTACTGGCATAGAAAAAATATGGGAAAAGTAATTTAATAGTTTGTGAGACTCTAGTGACTCTGTTTCAGCATAGGAGTTATCATTATATCACTTGTAAACATTTATCCTATACAACCAGGCACATGCAGTATGTATTGTCTACATAACGTGTATGGTCACCCCTAGATTAGACATTTTATAACAATTACATATATATGCATGTAAGTTTGCATTATGAATTATGTATTATAAAGCCTTTCAGGTAAGTGCTTTAAATTAAATGTGGTTCCATGGTGACCTTTCTGAATTCTTTACCGCAAGTATGTTGTCAGTGGAAATACGAGAGTATAATTATGCAGATGACAGACCCTGAAGACAGATTAATCACCTAATTGTAATTTCAAAGATGACTTGGGATAATTGTAGCATGCCCAAATGTAGGTCTTTCTATGGAAAATTCCTTTGAGAATTTGAAAAGAACCTTTTAGAGTTAACGCCTTTTGTAGAATAAAAAATAACAATGCTGTTTCATAGTACAAAATCTGCAGAATATGTGTGTATGTTTGGTGATATACCAATTTTGTATTTTCACTTAATATATCATGATACACTTTAGATTTTGTAAATAAGGAGATTTCTAAAACTGATTACTTCACATTGTGGCTTTTAGTAGCATAGTGGCGAATTGGTTAGCACAACTGCCTCATCATTTTGGGGTCATGTGGAGGTTGCTTGCTGTCCCTGTATCAGGGTGGATTTTTCCCCAGTGTGGCAGTAGGGGGCGCTAGTGCTCCCTTGAACCCTCAGGTACCACTCTAGACAATGAATAAAAGTCCAAGACTTCTTTATTTCCTTACACAATGTGCACAAAGCACCCTCCACACTACTCATAAATTACACTACAATAAACCACAATAATACTCTCCTCCTCGCCCAGACACTTAGCCACCATACCTCCCAGCTCAGTTCAGTGTCTGGACTGGCCCGTAGTCCTTTTATAGCCCCTGACCCGGAGGTGTTCCTGCCCAATTAAGCCCACAGTTCTTTATTACTTCCGGGTCAGGGTAAACAGTCCTTTTCTTCAACCCGGGAGCACGTCGTTCCTTCCTGTCATGTGGCCGTGACGTACTCCCGGGTTATAGGGCACACAAGAGCCCACTCCTGGTGGCCCCCAAGGTATCCAACTCGGGGCACGATCCTGTTGTCGGGAGAGCTCCTCCTGGCGGCCTGGGGGTGAGGGCCGGAGCACGAAGCTGGCAGTCCTCCACACCAGTTACTCTGACTTTCTGGTCTGTGTTGGGTTAATTGGCTCTTTTAAACTATTCTGACCTGCAATTATAACACCGGTAAACAAAAAAATTAAAAATTAAAAGGTTCTTTGTAAGGATGAAAATACCTGAATCTTACAGTATATTGTGTGCTCAATCCAAACATGTTTTTAAAATTACTTATTTGGGTAATGGTTTTGAGTGATGTGCAGCTAAAATT
The DNA here is from genome assembly GCF_016835505.1 of Polypterus senegalus. Taxonomy (NCBI): domain Eukaryota; kingdom Metazoa; phylum Chordata; class Cladistia; order Polypteriformes; family Polypteridae; genus Polypterus; species Polypterus senegalus. The sequence goes on along the minus strand of NC_053163.1, from coordinate 120,316,639 downwards.
TAAAAATATTGTATAGTTTCGTGCTTACTGTTAGGATAAATGTATAATCTAAAACTTAGTTGTTGATTTTCTGCTGAAGAACATCTCTCGTAAGAGTCCAACAGTAGTCGAACAACTTTGGAAAAGCTTCTCTGTGTTAGAAATGTCCTGATGAAATCGCATGAAATATTCATCACTGATCGCACCATGGCTTTCAGGGAAAACTTCAAATGAGAGTCCAAGAAATGAATCTTCAATGACATATTGCATGCTGTTGTTTGGTATAACTTGAGTAGGCTGCTCACTATTTCAAGATAGTTTTCTGACTTCTTGATTTCCCAAAACGTTTGTGCAGATTCTTTTGAAACTCTACCAAGGCACTTTTTCAGCTTTATTATTTACTGTTTTATCCATTGCTTTAACAAAGTTTTTCATTAGGCCAAGTTTGATATTCAGAGAAAGAAGACAGACTTTCTCAGGGTTAACACATGGACTGGTTGCCTTATTTTTCTTTCCATTGTGGCAGTTCAGCCCCTTAACACAGACAGACACAACTGCAGATGTCTAAAACACACAAGTTTAATATTCTTATTTTCTTACAGCACCACACAATGCTCTAAACAGCTCTAATTAGTTCACAATTCCTTCATTTCTTCTGTTTCCTTCTCCTCTGCCACCCTCACTCCTACATTCGCAAGCTCCGTCTTCTTCAACCCAACTCTGGCTTGACTAATGGAGTGAGGCGGCCCTTTTTATAATGCCCTGGATGTATGTGCTCCAGGTGCTTCGTGATGATCTTCCGGTCGCACTTCCTGGTGTAGCAGAAGTGCCACATGAGCACCTGAGAAGCACTCCAGGTGTGCCTGGATTCAGCTCTGGCAGCACTTCCAGGTGTGACGGAAGTGCTGCAGTCCAAGGCTCCATAATCATCTTGGCGCCTCCTGGTAGTGGCCACGGGCTCCAACAGGGTTTAGCTTCTATGCTCTGATCCTGTGGCCCCCATTTGGACTAGGGCAACTGCCCTCTACTGGCCTTGGGGAGGTATTGTCTTTATCCTGGACCTTCCAGGCATCCTGGCTGGGCAGGATCCCCAGCCATCCGCCACGTCTGGAACAAGTGAGGCATGATTTGGTGCTCTTTTTGAACATAAAAGTTTTTCTTGTTCCTACTATCCCATTCACACAAATAACAGCAGGATTTGCTGTAACCAAGCTGGTTGTTGAATTCTTTTTTTTTTTTTTTTGTAACTTGTATTCTGATTTATTTTGTTTTTCTTCTAGTAGCATGATGTCAATTTTCAGCTCTTTATCAGCTACTTATTTTAGATAGGTCCTCTCTTCTGTTTAAGTCAGATCAGATGCGTGAGACAAACTCTTGTAAGATAGACCATAATTTTTTCTCCTTTAGCCTTCCCTAAGGTGAAATTAGATCTTGTTTGAAACTTTGTGCTAAATGCATGTTTCTTTTCACCTGTTCTCCTGTCACAACCTAATTATAGGCTTATCCGTTGCCTGCTTTGATTTTCCTTAACATATTATATTTTTTGTTGCAACTGCACTGTGAAAGTTGTAACCTCAGCTTTTTCTAATACTCGGTTTTATTGGATATATATTTCTGTGCTGGTGTCTGTCAAATTCTCTGGTTATTGTCCCTATATATGCTTGTAATTAGCATGTACTGGTCTCTTATTCAGGCCTGCATCCATTCTTGCTGGTAGAGGCTTGGCAATTACGATCCTGCATTGGACATACATGTTTAAAAATGTTTTGTTACTCAGTTGATGTTACTTAAATTCTGTCATTTAAATATAACATCAAAAATTTAGTGAGACTGAAAAAATATTTATAATTTTACTTTTTTATTTGCAAACCTAGGCAGTGGAGGATATTTGTAAATTGTACAGATCACTAGTAAGACTGCATTTAAGTTAATGTATAGTTTTCAATTAAAAGCTAAAATGACGATCAATCAGATTCAACCATGTATTAAATAATGTCTTACTTAAGCAGACAATGAGATACCAGTGTTTTTACTTATGATTATGTACGTTGCATGAACTTACTTCTTCAACCTAAAATGATCTGTAATGGTAGAGGAGTTTACTAATTACATAGAAATTGCTTTGTTTAAGAGTTGCAGTCCCATTGTTAAAATGAAAGTTTTCTTAGGCTGTAGAGTTTCTTCATGGCTGACTGGGGTGTGGCCTGCAAAAGAAGTTAGACAGCTTCTTACCTGGTCTGCCTAGCAGAGAATCCCCTAGTTACCTGCTAGCTTTGGCTGGAGTAGGCCCAAAAATGGGGAGCTGTCGAAATAACTATAACTTTCTCAAAAATAAAATGAAAAGCCTGTATAAATCACAGAGGTTTTTTTTTTTTTATTATTTTTATTAATTTTATTACAATCAATACATAGCAATCAAGTTTTTACAAAAAAAAGAATTATGTTAAGAACAGATCGATCCCCACCCCTGAGAGAGAGCAAGCCAAATGGTGTAAAATTTAAGGCTTGTAAACATACCTAAATTAATAAATTCTCTGTGCTTTATGAACTTATTTTAAAATATTACTGATTAGATCCTGCCATGTTTTGAAAAAAGTCTGTACAGATCCTCTAACTGAGTATTTGATTTTTTCCAATTTCAAATAGTATAACACATCAGTTTCCCACTGACTTAAAAGGCTTCCAGTTTATCAGAATAAGTCTGCATGCCAACAGTGTAGTGATTGCAATCACAATTTGTTTGTCTTTCTCCACTTTAAGCCCCTCTGGAAGAACCCCAAACACAGCTGTTAATGGGTTAGGAGGGATTGTGAGTCCAAGGCTGTCTGAGAGGTAATTAAAAATTTTTGTCCAGAATAATGCTAATTTGGTGCAGGCCCAGAACATGTGACCCAGTGAGGCTGGGGCTTGGTTGCACAAGATTGGATCATGCCTTGGGAAACATTTTGGAGAGTTTTAGTCAAGACAGATGTGCTTGATATATAATTTTGAGTTGTATAATTGTATGCTTTGTGCATATGGAGCTCGAGTGAATTTACTTTCCACTCCTTTTCTGATATATTAATTGAGGTCTTTTTCCCAGTGTCCTCTTGGATCTTTGAAAGGAAGGGATTGTAAAATGATTTTATATATTGTAGAGATGGAGTCTAACTCCTCAAAATTGAGCAATATTCAAAATCACAGAGGTTTTAACATAAAATAGGCAATAAGGTGCAAGAGCTCAGCAGAGCAAAAAGAAGCAAATAGGAAGTTGCCTAAAAGACATTCCGCATCAAACAAAGCCCAAATCACAGTCTAATAATCAGAATTCATGACACAAAGAGAAAGTAATCCATAAAAAGCAGAAAATGACACTACCAAGAATAACAATAATCATAGTAACTTTTTTTAAACAAATGATTCCCACTACTGAGCCTTCTCAGCCAGTTTAAACAAGTAGGGCTCAAGAGTTGTGAAGTCAGAGTGCCTCTGTATCCTTGGCCTCCACCCTGAATGAACAAGAAACATAACTACGTTTAAAGCAACAGTACATAATTACAATATTAAATATGAAACTAACAGAAATAAACATAAAGACAAGAAAAATGGCTCAAAATTAACAAAAGCAGCAATAAAACATAAATACACATAATTTCAATCCAGTACATAATAATATTGTTCCCTGTTTTAACGTCATCAGTTTAACACTGCACCTGCACCCCAGACCTCCATCTCTTAGGTATTGGAATAAGGTTAAAACAATCATCTATAAATTTCTATTGAACAGAAAGGAGCCTGGAGTTAGCTAACATACTTATGTATATATCCCAGGGACAGAGTAAGCATTTGTCATCTAAACCTAAAGTTTTATGACTGAATTTCTGTTTTTTCACCAGAGACACTGGTGGTTTAACACTTTCAGTCTCACTACTTGACTATAGTTGAAGGGCTCATTTGCTCTGCTTATTCTGGCCTGGGTTTCAGGGACATCAGTCTGAGCAAAGGTTCCTTTTCCTTGCCACCTCCTCCAACTCTTCTTAGAGAATGCCAAGGCACTACCAGGCCAGCTGGGAGATATAATCTCTCCGGTGTATTCTGAGTTTGTCCCAGGGCCTCATCCAGATTGGACACAACCAAAACACCTCCCCAAGGAGGCATCCAGGAGGCAACCTAATCAGATGCCCAAGCCACCTCAACTGGCTCCTTTCATTGCAGAGGAGCAGCAGCTCTACTTTGAGCTCCTCCTGAAAGTCTGTGCTTTTCACCATAACTCAAAGGCTGAACCCAGACAGGATGTGAAGAAAGCTTATTTCTGCCACTTGTATCCATGAGCTATTTATTTTGGTCACTAATCATGGCTTGTGGTCATAGGTGAGGACAGGAACATAAATCGGTCAGTAAATCTACACCTTTGTCTTTCAGCTCGGCTCTCTCTTCATCATGACTGATGGGTACAACGTTTGCACAATTTTTCTTGATGCTAGATTAAAATTAACAAATCTTTATTTTGCCCAAATGTTATCTTATACTCTCAGAATTTTGTGCCTGGTAAAGAAACAATGTGTAGTACTGTAATACTAAAAATTGTATAGGGACCTACATTCAGAAACCATTCTTTGTTGATGGGTGGATGATCATGGCCTCAGTACATTCATTCACAGAGCCAATATGGGAGTTTCCAACTTAGAGAATATTTAGAGGTTCCAATCACCCGAATTTAAATTTCTTTAGGATGTAGGAGGAAACTGGAATACCTAGATAAATCCCATGTACATACAGAAAGAATATGAAAACAATGAATGAACATTAATAATAAACACAGGAGTTAAAAGCTGAGTTTAGACTTAAAAAATGGAGTGTAGTGAAATACTGTATGTTCAATGTCTTACCAACTTTCAGCTTTTAAGTTTATAAGGCAACAGCTTACCAGAGTTAAAGAAACTGATATTAAGTTCATGCAATCATTTTTTTTTTTTGAATGTCTTTAAATTGAATCTGCGGTGAATACTTATTAAGTGGTTTTCTTTTAACTCTCAAACCCAGAATATTTCATATTTAAGCTTCTGTCATCTTAATTCAGTTACATTGTAAGCAGCTTAAATGACTCGCTCGAAGTCACACAATGAGCAAATGGTGAGGTTATAATATGTAACCTTGAAGCTACAAGATGCACATCTTTCCCAGTAACCAGACTGCTGGACCAGGCACAAAATACGATTCATTTCCACTTCAAAAAGTGACATTAGTTGAATTATTTAAAAAAATAAATATTTCCTACTTTTATTTGCCACAGGCAGTCATGCCCAACACACTGCACAGCATGACTTATTACTTTCCATTGAATATATTTAACATTGAAATACATCTGTACTAAAAAGGCCCCATAATTTTCATAAAATAAATTTTATTTCAAATTCAATTTATTTCAAACTAGTTTGTAAATGTTTGAAGTTTAAGTAAAGACAGATTACATTAAATACTCAGTGTCTAATAGTGGGCCAGTTTGGAGAATTAACCTTATTTATATTTAACATTTCTCATCGTTCACAATTATCTTTTATTTGTCAATGTTAACAATAAGTAGACTGTTCTTGAGAGTATTTTTTTACATGCCTTAACCAAAAAATGGTGGGAGACGCTACCAAAACCAGGCTCCAAAATGGTAACAAAAAATAACACTTAAAAATATCAACACCAATTATAAACCATAATAATTCACAAAACAACAGAAGTAATGAAATCAGATGGGTAACAAAAATTAAAGATTTATTACCTAATCAAGCTTAGTGAATAGAGTAAAGTGATTTATTGGATTCAGAAGAGAAAAGATTAATGGTAAAGGACAGTTTTTTTTTTTTCACTATAATTTTATTTTTTCAAACAAAGTGCATGCCAGCAGGACTGCTCACAAAATTATCCTGTGTTTTTATTTCAGTTCAGTTTATTTTGGGATAGTACTCTTCATTTTATAATGGATTATTTATTAAATAGATATGTATCCAGCAGCCATACCACATGCCCTTCAGATCAGGTGATCCACCTGAAGCTAAGCATATTCAGGCACAGCCAGTACTTGAATGAGAGACCATCTAGGAAATGTTTGGTTGATGCTGGAACAGGTGTTGGTGAGGCCATCTTAAGCAATGGTCTAAATGTGGATCTCAATGCCCCAGTGCAGTGATGGGGACACTATGTTGTAAAAATGGCACCGTCCTTCAGATGAGACATAAAACCAAAGTCCTGACTCTCTGTAGTCATAATGAATCTGTGGACATCCTTCGTAAAGAGCAGGGTGTATGCCAGTATTCAGGTTACATTGCCCTCCATGGCCTAGTCATTCTGGCCCCCTAATCTGTCCCCTGTCTCTAATTTGCTAACTTTCTCTCTCACCCCTTCACCACTTAATAGCTAACGTGCGATGAGTGTATTAGTCCAAAATAACTGCCATTGCATTATCTAGGTTGATGCTGCACATTAGTGGTGGTTCAGGTGGCTGCCCATTAACTACGTAAAGTGCTTTGAGTAGTGAGAAAAGCAGTATGTAAATGGAAAGAATTATTATTATTATCATTATTAGAAGCACTGCATTGCACTTAATTTTTTTTAATCATAAAACCACACGCACCTTGTATTATCGTATAGTATTTCCCTCTACTTACTCTTTACCTGTTTTCCCTCAAGGGTAAGTGTACTCGTCAAGTTCATTATCGGGTTGGCCTACTGTTGATGATGAACACACACATACATAGCTATACGCATACACACAGACCCTAACCACAAAAGTGCCCCATGAATGACACACACACGCTGATTAACCTTTAGCACTTTAAACCACACGTGCTTTAGGAATAACACAGCCTGTCACTCAGCACTTCAAGAGACTTACTTATTATCGGCACGAACAACATACGATGTTTTAATGATATCTCAGACCTAAATATTTCTTTTGGTCTACAAGAATACATTTAAACATACAAAGACTCAGCACTCTTGACTATAGGCTATTTATCAACCAAAAATACCTTCTTTACGTACTGTTCCCTACTATTGAGTGGAGCTCTCACTCACAGCAGTGCAGAGGTAATGGCAAATCTCCGGCTGCACTAGGTGCTCAAAGAAATATAACTTATTATTTCAGTCACTCTATAGATACTGTATTAAGACAAACCATAGAAAGTTAAAAGGAGCATGGTATTTATTACAATAATAATAATAATACCAGTAGAACAAAGAATGATAGAAAATAGGTACTGATAGGAAAGTCTGGATATATATAGTCTTTAGAAAAAGCTTACGAAAAAAAGTAGAGATGACAAGGATGAATGTCCCAGGGCGGCGTTTGATTTAGCAATCGATGTCCATGAAAATGCTACTAACTGACGATCAGATGAAAACTGGTCATACGTGTCTTTGTTTTCTTCTCTGATGTCGCTCTTTCGTCGTCGCTGTTTCGCTTCTTCTCCTGACATTGGTTTCAAATGAGGCATATTTATTATAAGGTTTTATGCCGTGGTTTCACAACACATGAATGTTCCATGCACCTGATTGGCTGGCTGTCAATATGATGGATGAATTTTGCTCTTTTTTTTCCCAGATAATAAAGTTTTTGATATTCCCTCATGTCCTACTTTCCTAGGCTGTAAACCAAATTGTTGTCCCAGATGTCCATCCATAAAGTAATCAATAGCCTGAGGCATGGCTCAGTCTTCCTTTCCCAGGCTGTAATACCAATTTAGCACTATGCTGTGAACAACTGTTATAAAAGTGAGGTGTAAGGGAAGAGGATATACCTTTATATTATAATGCCTCCTACATCTGAATTCATCTTATTGGAGTTGAGCAAAATATAATAATAAAACTATGGAGAATAATTTGTAGATTTTATACACCATAACACACCTTTTGGACCATGTGTCCCCATTCTACTGACACATCTTGGTACTTGACTACTGACGGTCCTCTGTTCAAGGGAGTATGGTAGCTGCAGCCAACCCAAACCATCACAAAAACAAACCAAGAATCTAGTAAAAGCTGTCAGAAAATTACTTTCCAAAATTAACCCATTTTATATATATCTGTGGAGACCAATAATAAAGCACACAAGATTAAAGATAAAAATATAATAAGTCAAAATTGCTTTTCTTTTTACTTATAACTGATTAAAAAGAAAGCCCTGGAAACTCTTTTTGCAACTTTATGCTGCCTTCATGCTAAATGAAGCATTTGGGACTCATATTTTAAGAAAGATGGTTGCATTTTACATTGAATCATTTCCAACTCTGTCAAAAAATGCATTAAACATCATTTAAATGAAAGTTAATCAATCCATACATTTTCTTAAACCACTTAGTCTAATACAGGATGAAAGGAAGTGATAATTACATTGTCTTGCTATGTTAAATCTTATAGAATATAGAGTAAAATTATTATAGCACTGGCCATTTGTGGTTGCTAATATACAGTATTATGAATGGAGGTAAAACATTTTCAAACACTCTTAATATATTTTGGGGACATGAGTCTAAGCCAGTAAGAAGAACAAGGCAGGGATGGAACATTGAAAAATGTAACATTTGACTAAACAGTTTTGCTAAATTATATGTGAAGATATTAATGGATGAAAATGCCCATGCACCCAAAATATGCTACAAGGAGACAAAAGTAATACAAGAAAACATTCTTATTAAAAATAAAATACACACAGGATAGATAAACAATTGAAAGAACAACAGTCTAAAACAACCATAAGGAAATAAAATTCTTCTACTCCTCTGGACGTTCATGTGCAAGGAAGTCTGCCGTCTATTTACTGGATAGCTAGTCTACTTCTGGGTGACACGGTGGCGAGATCTGGGTTCACTTCCAGGGTCCTTCCTCCATGGAGTTTGCATGTTCTCCCCGTGTCTACGTGGGTTTCCTCCAGGTGCTCTGGTTTTCCTCCCACAGTCCAAAGACATTCAGGTTAGGTGCATTGGCGATCCTAAATTGTCCCTAGTGTGTGTGTGTGCCCTGCGGTGGGCTAGCTCCCTGCCTGGGAATTTGTTCCTGCCTTAGGCTTGGCTGGGATTGGATCCAGCAGACCCTCATGACCCTGTGTTAGGATATAGCGGGTTGGATAATGAATGGATAGTCTACATACCAGGGTCACTTCCATCCATTACCTTGAAATTCCTTTTAGAGTCAGTGGTAAAATTCAAAATATTTTCATAACCCTAGGATAGACCTCACTTTAGTAACCCCTGGTGGCCTTGTACTAATAAATCTTTCATTATCCTTTAAAGTGTAAGATATCAAAGCAGTTCCCTTTCCTGCTCCATCCCTTAAGCTCCCTAACGAAACTATACAACCCTTTGTCAGCCAGGTGTTTTTACAACCTCTGACATTTCTTCTCTGTCATATAGCAGAGCATCAGAAAACCCTGGCAAAAGCTGGGTCATCTGCCCCCTAGTGTCCTTGAATACATTATTCTATTTTCACAAATGTTGCACCTAAGGGCAAAATTTGGCCCACTATATTGCTGTCCTATTTAACTTAATTTCACGTGAATTTATTTAGCTTTTCATGTTTGTCACACATCTGATATTATTAATGGTCGCCTTTCCTTTTGAACTTTTCTTGAATATTTTTAAACTAAAGTCGAACTCACGATGCTACTGCATCCAGACAGAAAGAAGATGGCCAATATTGTAATGCACTCTATAGAAGCTTGCCTTTCTGATTTTGTTTAGTGCTTAACTAAATTCAAATAATCATTTTCATGAATATTTCAAACACTGTTGTTTATGTAGGCAACATATAATGCCATATCTTTTAATTAATACTTTGATTTCATTTTGACTATCCACTTCTCTGCCACTCTTGCTTACTGTTGAATATTTGTTCCATCTAAGGTGTTTTAGGCCATCTTAAATTCTTTAAAAGTTAAGAAATGATGCTTGAAAATATTTTATTTTAGAATTTTTTGAATTTCTAAGCTTTGAATCTGCAAATTTTACCTTCTGAGGTTTTTACTGCCCCCACCTCATCATCATCAGCATCCACTCTGGCATTCAACCATAGGAACATCATATATATGAAGAGCACCAATGTGTGCCATAGCAATAGCCTTTTAAGATTATTTTTATGGCTTTCGTAAGTAACATACATTTTTCCAATCCATCACAACCAAATTAATAGACATTCTAAGGTATTCGTTTACAAGTTAGATACTAACTTATGTAGTCATCACCAACCACCATCAGTAGCCTTTTGTTTTTCAGTGGTGTTTCAGTATTTTCTACCAATGGAGATGTGCAGTAAATGGTTGCACCCAGTGTTTTAAGAACTCCCTGAGAAATGTTATTTGAAACAAAACACCACTTCTTAATGCTTGGACATGATCATCATACCATTTCAAGCCACTAATTATCAAAAGCAACACACCCTGAAACAAATGTGAAAACTTAATGAGCCATGGGTTCTTTGATACAAGAGCACAGGAAGTCATCATTAAACTAAGAGGCTTTCATGTTCGTTGGATTGCTGTTTGGTTATATTCACTTTAATGCTTGCAAAGTTTTTCTCAGTAACACAACATCTCCTGAGAGTTTCAGCGCTTGCTACATCATGCCTATTAATATCCAGATGTGTGTCCAAACAGCCCTCTTAAAATGGATGAAGCTGTGCTGCAGCCGTGGCTGATCAAATTAAGCACTTAACAATAGAATCCCTGAAGCCTACTTAAAAACTCATAATCCTGGGCCAACTTAAACTCCTTTGCACCTCTTTCCGTCAGCATCTTTTTTTTTTTTGCAAATGTGTCAGCACAAGCAGCAAGCAGCCTGCTATCCCATCCCCCTACCGATGGAGCTAAATCCATCGCAAAATTCTCAGAGCTCAGGTCTCTTTATCTCAGAGTGAGGTGCCTTGAGTTGTACAGGGTATGGCTGTGTGTTCAGCTCTTCGACAGAAATTGAGCAATTTTCTGCCCAAATATCAAATAAACATCCATCCATTTTCTAACCCGCTGAACCCGAATACAGGGTCACGGGGGTCTGCTGGAGCCAATCCCAGCCAACACAGGGCACAAGGCAGGAACCAATCCAGGGCAGGGTGCCAACCCACCGCAGGACGCATACAAACACACCCACACACCAAGGCCAATTTAGAATTGCCAATCCACCTAACCTGCATGTCTTTGGATTGTGGGAGGAAACCCACGCAGACACGAGGAGAACATGCAAACTCCAAGGGAGGACCCAGGAAGCGAACCCGGGTCTCCTAACTCCGAGGCAGCAGCGCTACCACTGCGCCACTGTGCCGCCCCCAAATAAACATGTGCGCTTTTATTCAAGAGTATAACCAAAGTAAAAAAAATAATTTAATTTACATGTTGTTGTCAATGATTTACAAACCTAAGCTCAAATGTCAATTGATGGGAAGCTGGTATGTATTCTTGAATGGTGCAGAGGTAAGAACTGCTGCCTTATAACCCAAAGGTTCTGGGTTCAAGACCGGGCGCTTTGAGTAGTGAGCTGCTATTATTATTATTACTATAATATAATAAAACATACATTTAATTTGAATCTGTAACATCAGGTGTAAATATAGGCTACTTACAAAAGTTGGTGCTTTTTTTTTATTATTCGGTTTTATTCTGTCAGTGACTTTCACATGGCACAACGAACTTGCCTCTCCTTCTCTGAGTTGATGCTGTTTATCCCCATTCTTTTCACAAGAGCAGCGATGACCACAGTTGGTGCTGTGGGTGATGCCTGCTCAGAACTATTTGTTACTACTCTGTGTTATGGTGCATGATACTGAAAATGCAGTACAGGCAAGATCGAAAAAAACAAAAAAAACATGTTCCAGTCAATTACAGGGCGAACACACACACCCCCCAACCACACACTAGGGCCAATTTAGGATCGCCAATGCACCTAACCTGCAGGTTCTTGAACTGTGGGAAGAAACTGGAGCACACAGAGGAAACCCACACAGGGAGGACCAAGGACATGAACGCTGGCCTCCTTACTGCGAGATAGCAGTGCTACCACTGCGCCAACCTTGTTCAAAAAGTGCAGTGACAAATTCTTCAAATAAATAAAAAATGCACAATAAAACCGGTGCTCTATGAAGATGCTAAAATGCATGATAAACAAGTTCTAAATTATTAACATTCAAAATAAAATCCAGAATTGAGTTACCTTTTTGTAAACACTCATGCTGCTGGTGTGGTGTATCTCATTCTGGAGAGAGTGGACTGCTGAATGAAACTCCCATCTAAATATTGACCATTTGACAGCGCATTGAACCTTCCTAAGTTTCATTTTGCTTTGCTGCTCTTTATTTTGTCACATCTTTACATGCCATTGAGCGCCTGTTTATTTTGGAGACATTGTATAAATTGAAAGGGATGACATGGTTGGTGCCCAAACATTTTGTTTTGTGGATTGTGTGTACCCTCAGTTGATGACACAAGTCATTGACCAAATTAATAAAATGTCCACACGAAGAGAAACACATGTATCACAGTCCACCAATGATTTCTGCATAATATACAGCATCTAAAACACCAGTGACCTACTTGTTTAACACTTCATTGACTCAAAATTGTATATGTTTAATTACAGTACAAAAGTAAACACCATTTTTTTTCACAAACCAATTACATTTCCTTCTACACTGAAATGGTTATGTACTGTAATAAAAAAAACATGCAATAAATGGCTACAATCCTTAACAAAATAAAATTTTAGAAGAATAGTTACTTGCCGACTGAAGCACTGAACTGAATTTGGGTGGTGAAAGTATGGAATGGTGGAGAGGAAGTCTTCTTGACCACTCTCTCTTTTCTAAATATTTTTTCATTTCTTAATGAGGCAAAAATAATAAGGAGAAAATACTATTAAACAGTGAGATGTCACATGCATATGAATAGGAGACAGTTTAAAGGCTTGGGTGACGGTAATTCTCTAATCCAGGGGTTGGCGCTGTGTGATAGTGGTCTCTCTTTACCTCCCTCTGCAGAAAGGAGGATTGATGGCTGTCCATTTCTGGTGTCACTTCCAGATCTGCCGACCTGGACCTGCTTCTTTATGCCAGAACACCTCTAAATTGGGCAGTTACCCTGAGAGGATGAAAGTCGGAGATTCAATTTCACTTAAAACGGGTGCTTTTTGCTCCTTTTGTTTTTCCAATTATAGAGTTTATCGCAAGATTTCCCAACACTCTAACATTGCCTTGTCTTGTGTTACAGATACACAACAGCACATGGCTGTCCTGGTTCGGCAGGCAAAACAAATAACTAGTTTCTAGAGTAGACCGGGAGATGCAAGAAAAAAGCAATACAAACAAAAATAAAAATAAACTGAAGCCCAGACAAAAGGCAAAATACACAGTCAAATAACAGGCAATAAGTTGAAAACCAGGCAAGGCTTGAAAAGTTATCATATGAAAAGTCAAAAATGTAGATAAGGTTTTAATGTGCAGATTGGATAAGGTTCAGAGGAAAAAGCTGACCTTTAATCACATCTACAGATACAAGATCACAGTTCTGGCGACCAAACCCCTAGAAAAGTGAGATGTGACCCTGACAATGGTACACAAAATGGCTTCCCTAACAGGAACAGGATACAAAACCTCAACCTTCAGCCTAAATTATGACAAAGGCACACTCCTTATCAATTCTGGACATGAAGTTTTTTCAATGCAGATTCACAACTTGGGATTTCAAGGTGGACAGTGAACTTTGGATGCAAATATAACAGATTAACCTTCTGATAAGAGTGATCACAAAAAGGGATTTGCATACAGTTAAGAAGTAACAGCCCGCAAAGTTGAAAACACAATAGTAAATTCCAGTTCAAATCCATTACTAAATAAAAATATGGTTTTCCTGGGTGTGGTGTGCCTGCCCTTAGCTTGTGATGCCCATGCTATCAATGTGTAAATCTATGTAACATTACAGTCCATAGTTCTTTTCTTATATTATTTAGCTCCTTTTTCCTTCATGTCTTCCTCATTATCACCTTCATCAGTATATTTAGCTAGTGTGCCATTTATCACTAACCATCCATTTTATACAGTCATAGCCACCTCATATTCAGGATGTCTATACTAGATAGATAGATAGAATGAAATTTGTCACCAGAGGGAAATTTTACTTTTTACAGAAGATTTTTAAATAAATAAATGCATAAATAGATAGATAGGTAAGTATATAAATAAACATACAACAGAATGACTATAAAGCAAGAAAATTAAAAAGAAAGAAAAGTTCTAACTTGGCTGTCCCAGTCCCAGTGAGGCATTATGCAGAAGTATTGCTGTTGGTATAAAGGAGGCCCCATAGTGTTTCTTAAAACACTTCTGCTGAGTAATTCATTGAAAGTCATCAGTGTTAGTGTGTCAGAGAGAGGATGTGCAGCATTGTACATAAAGGCACTCCGTTTTATATTTAAATTACCAGAGAAAATACAGTTTTTAAATTAAAATTAAACAATAACAATTCAAGTACAATATTTAAATAATTAAATTACTTTGATATATGGTAAAAGTTAATTTCCTTTTAGGGGACTAGAACAGGATGCTATGGTGGGAATGGGTAACTGCCATTTTTATGGAATGAAAAGCAGGCACTGGTGAGAAAGGTAGGTAAACTCTGGGGCTCTCCTTTTACTTAACATTTCATAAGTGTTCATGGCTATGACAGAATAAGTAAAAGTCATATTTTTCTTTTTATAAAAATGTCTGTGATAACATAATTTAGACAATGTGTGTACATTTCACGTAATGTACCTTTGAAACACCTTTAAAATTGGTTTTGTAAATGGCCTTCAAGGTGGTAGTGTAAGAGGCATAACAGCAGTGATGAATGAAACACATTGTAGACAGGATTGACTAAGATAAATTATGTTGACTCTGACATTTTATTTTAGTTGAATGTAATAAGACACAATAACTTCAAAAAAGTGAAGTGAATTCAAATAACAAAGACATTACCACACATCACAGCCTTGGGGTTCTTTTTCTAAGCGGTAATAGACATCCATGAAAGAAAAGGAAAGATGTGGTCAACTTTTACATTGAATACAAATTAAATGAATGCCTGCTCAGAGACATTTTGTACTGAGTGAAAAATTGCACTTTGTTTTTTTATATGGAAACACAGATAAGTACTGGATTTCTTTCTTTATAAAAGGTACTTAAACTCTGTGGATATTATTAAAAACTTTAATAAAATACACTTTCATATTTTGTGAGGGTTTGTCTGACTTGAAGTGGACTGCCAGCAGCAAAGATGACACAACAAGGACATAAGGTAGAATACAGTCCTAACAGAGCCATCCCTATGAGACAGATGAGGTGAAGTAGTCCTCCTATGTTTAAGGTTATATCCTACACATCTAAATATGGATGAAACATGAAGCACACATAAGAACAGTAATGCAAAGTCAATGTACCATGTGTTGAACTAGTATGAGAGATGGTGACCCATGTAGTGTCTGTGCTCTGGCGTTCAAGCTCTGAATGCATATGATTAACAGTAACACAAATGCCCAGCGATAAAGCTTACTCAGGATTATGTGAATTTTTCTTCTGAATATGTTGACACTACCAATAGTAATATTTTTATTATGTTTCTGCTGCTCTGCATTCCACAGTTCAGACAGGTCTCAGAGAAATGCTAAAGCCAGAAGCCACCGATCATCTTCAAATTGGGCATATTCATCTTATTTAAAGAAGCAAAGACACTTTTTGATTTCAAGCAATGACCCTCAGAATCTTGCCAAAAAAATTGCCTCTACCGAGTCATTGCACATCAGTCTGCAGTAGCACGCCTGTTTTATGTGTGTCTCCCTCCTGCAGGTTTGAGCGAAATAGCCGGCTGCAAGCTTCAATCCCGAACTGAGCGCACATCCTTTATATGATGTCCATTAGTCTGTCTTATTTAAAGTCTTTCCACAAAGCACTTCCTGATGAAGGATGCTGTGATAATGAATAAAATCAGTAAACATTTAATTTTTTTTAGCACATTGTAATGAGTCCACTGGTGCGATCAGCCATTGCCAATGCTTTATCAGTTATAATTTAAAGAAGTTTAAACATTAGTAATTCAGTCTTGTTCACACACTCCATCAAAACTTAAAAAATAGAATTTCCCCATGTGGACCCTTTTTAAAGGTAATGTTGTGTAAAAGACAGCCGGGGCCTTTTCCCACACGAGAGGCCATCATAAAGGAAAGTCCAGGAGAGCTGAAGTGCACTGGACACTGCTTCCCCCAAAGCTCTAGATGGCAGCCTCCCTGGGTTGCAGGAGTGCCTCGGATTCCCGCAGGACCCCATAGGGATGTTGGGGTTTAGCACAGCTCTGTTGGACTCCAGGGGGGCGTCTAGGGGGAGCCATAGAGCCCTAACTTTGGGCTTCCACCACACCTGGGAGTACTTCAGGGCAATTCTGATGCATGGCTCCATAGGGGGTCGGAGTTTGGCACAGCCCTGTTAGGTTCCGTGAAAGCCTCCTGGGGGAGTTTTAGAGCCATACTTTTGGCTTCTATCACACCTGGGAGTACTTCCAGATTATTCTGATGGACCACCAGGTGCAGCATAAAAGTGACTGCCTCACTTCACTCGAGGAGCAAGAGTCAGGAGGAAAGGAGACAAAGCTTTATAGAGGAGGAAGAGTAGAGGTGGAAGAGAGAGACAGACAGATTGAGAGAGAGGGAAAGAAAAGAAGAAAAGAAAGTGTTCTGTATTGTACTTTGTACTGTGCCGTGCTGGTGGTAAGCTTGTGAAACGTTTCCCACACCCAAAATAAAAACATGTGTTGTGCTGAACTTGTGCCTGGTGTCTGTCTGAGTCGGGTTTGGGGAGCAGGTGCATTCCCTGGTGGTCACATTCACGAATAGTCCGAATCCTCAAACACCATTCTAACAAAAATACATAGTGGTGTTATATTAACCATATTAGTGGTTCATTAAATTGTTTGGCATAACAAACAGGTCTTCTGCCATTGCTTAACATCAATATTCCTTGTCCTTGATGGAATGTCTTTTTTCTAACTCCAAAAAGCAAGTTTTAGTCCTGATCTAATACTCTCTTCAACTCCTCTCTGTCTTTTTTTGTTTATCCAAGACATTGATAAAATGGAACAATGCAATGTTTGCCTCTCCCTCTCTTGTATTATGGTCTCATGAAAAACAATTACTGTGTTGCTCTCCCACTTTTATTTTCCGAAACTCAGTATTTTAGAAAATTTAAAATTATAAGTTTTGCTTTTGGTTTTAAAGTGTCATTCTGTTTCCCATTTTCACATGGATGACAGTATTACAAACAAGACACAAACTTTGATTGAGAAAGTACAACAAAATGATTCTCCAATTCCTTGTAATATAAAGTTTTCTTTTTGGTTCACTCATTTTTGCTTAAATGCTTCAACTCTCAATCTGACATTAAAATTCTTGACACCGTTAGTGAATTTACCATGGCCAGAATGTTTTGCTATGCACGCACTGTAGGGAATGTAGGTGTTGCATACAATACGAGAGTGGACAGATACAGTTTGTCTCAGA
Organism: Polypterus senegalus; assembly: GCF_016835505.1. Lineage (NCBI taxonomy): Eukaryota > Metazoa > Chordata > Cladistia > Polypteriformes > Polypteridae > Polypterus > Polypterus senegalus. The sequence continues at coordinate 120,299,129 of NC_053163.1, read as the reverse complement.
GCGGCAACTCTCGCTCTAAGACCAGACACTTTACGGCAAACAAACACACACTGTTGTAAAATGTACATATTGCAAACATATCAGTACGATTTGTGTAGGTGTGTTGGAGTAATCGAGACAATGTTCTTGGACGACACAAACTTTCTTTAGTTACAGAGCTGTGTCAATCAACAACCTGACAACTGAAAATTTTACAACCCCCTCAAAAAGTGAGTGCATGGAATAGATGATAAGTCTGTCAATAAAGAAAATATTCAGATAGCCCATTTACTAGTAATTTTTGCCAAATATTCCATGCAATCAATTGACAAACAATCCATAATTGACTGGGCAATCACAGTCTATTGATTGGCCAGCCCCACTTTAAGGTAAGAGGATGTTCAGTGTGTGCTGGAATTAGGATGAACCAAAAGGGCAAAAGCATTACTGAGTTGCTTCTGACATTAGGAAGTTATATAAGAATTGATTATTAACTTAATCCCTAAGTGGGATATAAGATGATGTTTCTTAAAAGTGTTCATTGATTCTGTAAATGACATGTGAGTCATGGTGAAAGTCCATGGCTAAAAGAATGAGTGTGGAATGGTGCTTTCAGGGTCAGATTTACTTGCTGTATGCAGCTATCCCTTCATCTATTTTCAAACATTATGTGCAACTAGAGAAGATCAGCTAGGGTCATTCCAGGGCTACACAAGATGAATTAAGAAGAAAGATTAAAAGATTTGAGCCTTTTCAGTTTAAGCAAAAGAAGATTAGCAGGTGACATAATTGAAGTGTTTACAATTATGTTGGGAATTAGTCCAGTGAATCAAGACTGTTATTTTAAAATGAGTTCAACAAGAACATGGGGACACAGTTGGAAACTTGTGAAGGATAAATTTCACACAAACATTGGGAAGTTTTTCTTTACACATAAAACCGTAAACCCTTGGGATAAGCTACCAAGTAGTGTGGTAGAGAGTAGACTGTAAGGACCTTCAAAATTAGACTTGATGTTATTTTAAAAGAATAGTAGCCTGTTCACGTCTAAATTATTCTAATGTTCTAACGAGTTATCAGTAAGTAGTACGGAATTCTGATTTGCATAGTTTAAACAATAAAGATTCATCCAACTGTTATCTGAATATAAGAGATCACTGGGGCACTTGTGCATATCATATCAGTGCCGGACAACAAGGCAAGAACTTACTATAATAATAATGCATTTTATGTATATAGTGCTCTTCTATTGGATTGGATAAGTGGTGATCCTCACAGATCACACTTACATACATACCTGTACTCCTTCATTCTGGCCCAATTTACAGCCATAAATTAACCTAATTTACATATATTAGATATATGAAAAGAAAATTGATACACTTTGTGAATAGGAGATGGGTGAATGTGAAAACTCCACACAGGAAGTAACCTGGTCTGGGAATATCATATCAAGTCTCCTGAACTTAGAAAACAACAGCAATAACCACTATGCCATCCTGATAGCTCAAGTAACTGGGATATGCAAGTTTAATTTTATGTTACATATTTTTACTATAAAAAATTGTGCCCATATAGGTTTCAGACTTAGTATTTATTAAGCATGTTTGTCTCAGTACCAGTGAGGAATAGGAGGCCACAAACGAGAATGAATGGCCGCAACTTAACACTCATGATGATGTATTTTAGTTGATGCTTCCTCAAAATGATAACAATAATAATAATCAAAGCAGAACAAGAAAGAGAAAAAAAACATAATAAAGAAGGATTTTGCACTAAGCTATGTGTAATTGTTGCACCTTTGCAATATCAAAAATAATGCTGTAACAAACACTGTGATGAAAAGACCGATACACATACACACACGCACAAACTTGATAATGGGCATGCTAATTTAACAATCCAGAAGAATCACCTTACCACTGTTATGGCCACAGAAAATGCTTCATAAAGTAAAAAATATACTGAAAACCAGCCAGAGATATTTCTTCAGTGTTACTGAAGTTGTGTTTACTTTTGCACTGTCCCGATCATCTTCCACTGTGGGGTGCCATACCTCTCTCATTGACCCCCACTTATCTTCTCTATTTATTCAATGCCTTGTCTTCTTGTACTTTCCTGGCTTGAGGTGTATAAAATGAATGTTCACTATCAATCACCCATCCAGCCCCGAATTATCTTCAGGGTAATCCACTACAAAACAGTCTGTATCCTTGACCTTATAGTGTTGGTACTATGAAATCGACTGCGATCGACAGATGCAAGATCATCCACACTTGAGGCAATGATCTTTGTGCGCACGGAATTTTCAGGAACGCATCTTGTTTAACATTACTTCAAATGAAGTGGTGGGGAAATGTATAAATGTGCGTATTACCTCACAAATTGTTAGGCTATTCAATGCTTGGCTGTGACATATCCAAATTATTGCTATTGCTAAGCTGCATTTTACACGTAACATTGCTAACAATAGTATTTGAACTGACAGTATCAGCTGAAATCAATAAAAATAAAAGTCAAAAGTTTCAAATAAAAAAGTAATGCAACCTTCATGAAATCTTATGTGAACCAGTAAGTACAGATAATCTAACCTGCCCCAAAGCCCAACATGAAATGTATGCCACAAAAAAAACTTAACAAAAGCAAACCTCCCAGCATACCCAGTGCTCAAGAATTTGAAATAATCTCTGTATAAATCAGGTACTACATATGTTGTGTTAGCTTACTACTGCTAGCTGTGCATAATTCATTTTGCATTTTCATGTCTCAGAAACTGTAATTGCCCTTACTTCACTTCACTATTGGCACGTAAATTGTAATTGTAATTGTGAATTTCCCCTTGGGATTAATAAAGTATCTATCTATCTATCTATCTATCTATCTATCTATCTATCTATCTATCTATCTATCTATCTATCTATCTATCTATCTATCTAAGCTTATCTTGCTCAACTGGAAGAATTCTAACTCACCTCTTTTCATTCAGTGGGAAAGTGATGTTATATACTACTTGTATTCTGTCCCCGAACGCCGTATTAGTGAGGCTTCTCTCCCAAGACCAAATCTGTATGGAGTGTGCGTCGCCCAACTGGTTGTAGTGAACGTAGACAGATAGTTTACTCACCAAGAAGTCAAGGCTGAGAGTCCGTATACTTTAATGTAGATTTCTTGCCATAAGTAATACAAGTATTAGGACGTAAAACCATTGATAACTTAAAGGTAAAAGGACGATAATTTCCTTAACCAAAATACAATATGGTGGGAACTAAAGTAAAAACAAAAGCAGCGCCAATAGCAAAGGGAGCTAGGGACATACCAAATGTACTAATTAAATGGGGGTGGAGGTAGGAACGTACCAAACAGTTTAATAACAATATTAACACGGGCTGCTGTAGCAGCACAACTTGAAAATGGAAAAAAGTAAATACTCAGAGGATCTGTGAAAAGCTTTTTTAAAACCTGGCAGGATCTAATTAATAACATTTTAGAATAAGCACTTAAACTGAGGAATCAGGTTCTCGTCCACTTTTTATTCTATCTATTTACTTACTTATCTTTTCTACTGTTAATGTTTCACTACTGTATGTTATTCCAGCTCTCTTTCTCGTGGATGGGGGTTCACTTGACTGCAACCTAGTTTTGTAAATTTTGACTTGCTTTTATGGAATGTTGTTTGATTTTAATGAATTCAATAAAATGTTAAAAAGAAAATAATAACCAATTCCATTGTGTAAAAGAGAATATGCATAACAGAAAACTAGCCTTACCATTACATTAGTCACAAACCATCAAATAACAAACAGAATATGTTAAATGATTGATAACAGTTTCAAGTGCAAAAGTACAGTTTCATTGGGAATGAAATTTGTGGTAATTACTTTAGGCAACAAAGGATGATACTTAAATGCTGCTCAGAAATAAAATTCAACTGAAGGACATTTTTCAAAGCTACCATATGCAGTAAATATGTTTGTTTTGTGTAGGTATTCTGGTGTCAGGGGAAGAAATTGTGGGGAGAATCTACCTAATTAACATTAGAATTACCAGAGTGCTGAACTTACCTCTCTGAATGAATAATTCCAAATATCTTATATACCTATGTCTCTGTTTTTTTTTTTTTTGACATTATAGAGGAACACTCAATAAAACTGAATAAAGAAAAAAGTTGATGGTGAGATACAAAGAAGGCAGATTCACCAGCGTTTGTGTGTCAGCTTTTATCCCTCCAGATCAGAGAATGTCCAGTTCCATTGCCTCAAAACACTACTCACATCTACAGTTATTCCCAGTTTCAAATAAAAACTAACAGTGTCAGCTCCCCTTAGTATGTATCGTGATCGTGACTGAGAGAATAAAAGTGAAAAAAAAGGTAACTTTCACAAGTCCTACAAATGCACACTGTCTGTTACAGACGCAAACCAAATATATGTGTGCACTGTATAATATTAACAATAAGAGCAACTCACTACTAAAAACGGCAAATATAGGAGAAAGTCGGTATCGAACCAGGGACTCTTGATTACAAGTCAGTAAATCTTACTGCTACACCACAGAAGCTGTTGTCTTATCTTTGAACCTTTTGTGAAAGTGTTTATTTGATCTTTGGACTTCAGGCTTTACACATTATATAGTTTATGTCAACATTTTGTCATTTACTACTAAAATATGAAAAACGTTACTGTTTTAACAATGTGTTTACACAGATTTTTGTAGAAACGGAGCACACATGAAATGCATGTGTTCTAAATAACGATCTATTATTTCCACTTTAAAACTCCAGCACTTCACTCCCAGATAATCAATCAAGGCATGAGCTGGGAGAAGTTTGTGCACGTTCTGCGACGGTGGGGGATGGAATAGCAGGCTGCTTGCTACTTGTCTTTATTGGCACATTTACAGGACAAAAGACGCTGACGGAGAGGTGTGAACGGATTTAAGGTGGGCCGGATCTACAAGATTTTTCATAGGCTCTGGTAATTCTAGTGTTAAAACCATACCCCATAAGCACACATAGTTTCCACAAACCATGAGGAGAAAGGCTTATATTTACAATTTTATAATTTTAATAATAATTGTAATCATTCCAGAGTATATTTGCCACTTGATAGTTAAAAATTGTCCAACAAAAGGCCTTTCCAGCCCATCTCTGAGTACTGCTATGGGGAATTAATAATAAAAAGATACTAGATAGATAAATAGATACTTTATTAATTCCCAAGGGGAAATTCACATACTCCAGCAGCAACATACTGATAAAAACAATATTAATTAAAGAGCAATAAAAAAAGCAGTACAAGTTAAAAAATGCAAGGTGGAGAGTGTGAGTCTATATAAAATCTATAATCTTGTATAGTGTTAATGTTTACACCCCCTGGTGGAACTGAAGAGTCGCATAGTGTGGGGGAGGAACGATCTTAGTCTGTCAGTGGAGCAGGACAGTGACAGCAGTCTGTCGCTGAAGCTGCTCCTCTGTCTGGAGATGACACTGTTCAGTGGATGCATTGGATTCTCCATGATTGACAGGAGCCTGCTCAGCGCCTGTCGCTCTGTCACAGATGTCAAACTGTCCAGCTCCGTGCCTACAATAGAGCCTGCCTTCCTCACCAGTCTGTCCAGGCATGAGGCATCCCTCTTCTTTATTCTGCCTCCCTAGCACGCCACCGCGTAGAAGATGGCACTCGCCACAACCATCTGATAGAATATCTGCAGCATCTTATTACAGATGTTGAAGGACGCCAGCCTTCTAAGGAAGTATAGTCCACTCTGTCCTCTCTTGCACAGAGCATCAGTATTGGCAGTCCAGTCCAATATATCATCCAGCTGCACTCCCAGGTATTTATAGGTCTGCTCCCTCTGCACACAGTCACCTCTGATAATCACGGCCTCCATGAGGGGCCTGGGCCTCCTGAAATCCACCACCAGCTCCTTGGTTTTGCTGGTGTTCAGTTGTAGGTGGTTTGAGTCGCACCATTTAACAAAGTCCTTGATTAGGTTCCTATACTCCTCCTCCTGATGCAGCTCACGATAGCAGTGTCGTCAGCAAAGTTTTGCATGTGGCAGGACTCCGAGTTGTATTGGAAGTCCGGTGTATATAGGCTGAACAGGACCGAAGAAAGCACTGTCAGACCTGCAGTTCCCAAGACGCACATACTGAGGTATGTCTGTAAGATAGTTCACGATCCATGCCACCAGGTATGAATCTACTCTCATCTCTGTCAGCTTGTCCCTAAGTAACAGTGGTTGGATGGTGTTGAAGGCGCTAGAGAAGTCCAGAAAAATAATTCTTACAGCACCACTGCCTCTGTCCAAGTGGGAGAGGGATCGGTGTAGCATGTAGATGATGGCATCCTCCGCTCCCACCTTCTCCTGGTATGCGAACTGCAGAAGGTCAAGGGCGTGGCGGATCTGTGGCCTTAGGTGGTGAAGGAGCAGCCTCCCCATGGTCTTCATCACATGTGATGTCAGTGCGACAGGCCTGAAGTCATTCAGTTCACCAGGGGCCTCATGCATAAACGGTGCGTACGCACAGAAATGTTGTGTAAGAACGTTTCCACGTTCAAATCGCGATGTATAAAACCTACACTTGGCATAAAGCCACACACTTTTCCACGGTACCTCATAGCTTGTCGTACGCAAGTTCTCCGCTCAGTTTTGCAGACTGGCAGCACTCAGCGTCAAAGCAGTGCTACTGTTCCTATGTGGTTATCCTTTATTTCTTAGAACCACATTTCTGACGCGGCTTTATAAATACACTGAAACTAACTGTATATTGTTTATTAGTGTAATGCATCAGATTGTAGATTACCTGTAACAAAATAATGGCCCAGGGAATAGCCATAGTATTCCAAATACCATAACTGCTTTAGCATTGTTACTCTCACTGCACCATCTTATTCTTCTTTTTCTTCTGTCAGCTGCTCCTTTTAAGGGTTGCCACAGCGGATCATCTTTTTCCATATTATTCTCACTGCACCAATCGGAGTATTTATACCACTGTATCTGAGTGGGAAATCACAGCAGCAGCTGATGGGAAAGAGAATTATCAGTATACAGCATCAAGCCCACGCTGCCTCAGCCACGGTAAAATGTTTCAAAGCCTTTCCTGTACGGACTTCGCGGTTCAGAAACAGTTTCATCCCAAGAACTATAAATGCACTCAATCAATTGCTCCTTGTAGAACTTTTGGTACCTATAAGCACAATTACCCCACTGTAAACGTGCACTACAATTATAATATTGCACAACCTGCGCCACTTTATAAAGCGTGTATTTACATATGATGACGATATAATTTTTAAGATGAAATGCAGCAAAATATGTTGGTTATATTATACAGATAAAACTTTAACTTCATTTAAATAATCTGTATTGTTAATAATTAAACATGTGAGGTCACGGTGCTGCAGCGCTAGCAAGTTCACATATTGTTCCTGCCTTGCGCTGTATATTTACTGAGGCTGGCATGACACTGGAAGATAGATGGATAGAATAATTAAACACATACTATGAAGATATTTCAATGTTCCTTAAAAGTTTTGAAGAATCGTCTCTGTAAGCTTACAGATGGCTTAACGTCTATTACAGAGCTGATTGTGTGGCGATTGGGTATTTGGGGAAAGAAAAGTAAGGAAAGGAATTGCAGGTTAGTATATTTGAAAGAGACAGGACTGCTACAATAAATTATTTAATCGAAGGTCACGCATGGCACAGCAGCATCTTGTGTGAGACATGAACAATCACTGTGCCATCGTGTTCCCATGTTTATTAACATGCTTTCATTCCAATCATCATGAAAATGATATCATGTATACATCTCAGTATTTTCATTATTCAGAGAGCTGTAATATCACGAATGTAATGTATTCTGTGTCCTGTTGGAGAAAGAGAAACAACGGAAGCACGTAGTGATTCACACACACAGAGCACATTGAAGATCAAATACAAAAGAAAGCATTTAACATGCTACTTTAGTTACGATGGGATTTAAGAAACTAGTAAATTAAATGAATTTAAGATGAAGTTTATGATGTTTTACTTTAATAAGAAAATAAACTACATGATTAAAGTGGAAATTTCGAGATTAAAGTTGACATTTTGTGCTTTTTTCCCACTGTGTGCCTATTTTTTTTGTCTGTACCCTAATAAGCTCAGATGGTGGGCTACAACTCGCCTTTTCACGGCGACTTTGATATGTGGCTTTTTTTTTATTTTGGCACTGTGTGACTTTGTGAACTTCAGCTTTCGAGTTTCTCTGACATGCTATGTCACTCGATCAGCTTCCTTTTGTTGATTATACCACTGTTTAAATCAATAAATAGTATGTTTTTCCTTTGCCTCCACTTGGTATTCGCTGAAATTTTTATATTTTTCCCAGTGCTTTTCCCATTGTCTTTTCACAGAACGCTGAGCTTAAGGGCTATTTATATTGATTTGCATATTCAAAGAGGCGTAATTCTGGGAGGAATTGGGGCAGGACAGCACGCGTGTGCACGAGCATTACTTCTCACGCTGACCAGGATTTATGGAGCGGAAGAACGCGGATTTCCTGCATCTGGATTTTTCTGTGCATAAGCACATTTCGGCTTTTGTGCTTACGTCATGTTATAGTGCGAATTCTACGCACGCCGTTATGCATGAGGCCCCAGGACGTAATACCTTTGGGACTGGGGTCATGCAAGATGTTTTCCAAAGCCTCGGGACACTCCCTCTGTTCCAGGCTCAAGTTGAAGATGCGCTGTAGAGGACTCCCCTGCTCCAACGCACAGTCCTTCAACAGTCGTGGCAGTACTCCATCTGGACCTACTGCTTTGCTGGCACGAAGTCTCCTCAGCTCTCTGCTTACCTGGGCTGCTGTAATTGTTGGTGGGGAGAAACAACAACCTTTATTTATATAGCACATTTTCATACAAATAATGTAGCTCAAAGTGCTTTACATGATGAAGAAAGAGAAAAAAAGGCAAAGTAAGAATTAAAATAAGAGAACACTAATTAACATAGAATAAAAGTAAGGTCCGATGGCCAGGGAGGACATAGAAAACAAAAAAACTCTAGATGGCTTGAGAAAAAATAAAATCTGCAGTGGTTCCAAGCCATGAAACCACCCAGCCCCCTCTAGGCATTCTACCGAACATAAATGATCAGTCCCCTCTCCTATGCCAGTGTCAGCAGAAGGATGGGTGGAGGATGCAGTACTTTGAGGTTAGAGTGGGTTAGGGTGGTCAAACCTGTTAAAGAAGTTGTTCATCAGGTTTGCTCTCTCCACGTCTCTATCGATGGTGGCAGCCCGCTTCGAGCTGTAGCCAGTGATGATCTTCATCCCATCCTACTAAATACTACTAAATCCTAAATACTACTGCATTTCTGTTACAGCTGATCTTTAAATATGTCTTTTTTGTGATTCACTAAAATCTACAGTATATTGAAAGATTTTTGTTTCAGAAAAGATTGAAAGATTTTTGTTTCAGACCATAACAGTATGTTTTTTTTCAAGAAAACTGTGAAGTATATAAATTTGCCTCAACGTCACGGCATCATAGAGGAACTGATTTACACACTTCACAGTCTAGAAGCTGGACAGATGTGTAAACATGTTATGTCTCGTGTGAGTTAAGCATGAATGTATAAGGATGTCCTTTCATTATTATAAATTGCACTGTCAGTTATGTAGCTAAACTTTATGATACATTCATTAGCCACTTCAGCACAACTAAATTATTATCTATTAGTTACAGAAATCATTAACTAAACCATAAGACATAATGATATATTTGGATCCATAATGAAGACCTATACTCAGTACAAATGCATTATCATCCATTTGTTAAATGGGTCATTACAATGGTGACACAGCGCAATGATAAATATGGTACTATAATAAAGAATTAAATGCAATTTTCTGGATAATTACTAAAACAGTTATAATTTCATTACAAGAACATTTACATGCAGGTCACTGCTAAATATGCATTGCTGCAGCTGTTCATTGTGAGCAGATTAAAACGCTAATCTCAAAATAAAATCTCTAAAATGCAATGAAAACAGTATATTATCATGAGATGTGGCATTCATTACAATTCTTGTTGATAGCATGACTCAATCAATCTTTATTTTATATACAGTACCACCATTAAGAGCACACTGCACCATATGCACTTTACTGTGCAAACACATTTATCAAATATGCAAATAGAAATATTTATTACAGTAAAAAACAAAAACGGCAAACAAGGCACAACCAAATGCAGCAGTGATGGATACCAGGAGGGACAGGGAAGTGTATCAGAAGAAATCTGACAGTGATTAAAGAGGAAATGAAGGTCAGATGTCATCAATTTAATAAGATAGTATTGTCTCTTTTTTCATTTTGATTGTCATAATAAATTATATTTTAGTTTTATATTTCTTACATATAATATACATTTTACAGGTTTTTTAAAAAGTTGCTACTGGTTAGGTGACAATGAGGAGAGCAGCATCACTATGATAAAGTTATTATAGTCCACCTCTCAATTCTGTTGAATAGACTTTGGTGGTTGTGAGTAGTCACAAACATAAACCATTAAAATTCCAGGTACTATACTGGAGGTTAAAAGAGTGTTAAAAGTGAACTTTATCATCATGTATACATAAAACACAGTGTACATAGTACAGTAAAATTCTTACTGAATTTTCTCCTCAGAACAGTGACAATACATGTAATAGCAACAAAAGAACCTTCTACACACAAAAGAATATACCATGTAAAAACGTCTGTGGTGGATTCAGAAAGTATTCAGATCCCTACACTTTTTAGTTTTAAATTGATAAATTTGTCATTTTTGTCCCTCAATCTGCACTCAAAGTGAAAACTATGTTTTCAGAGAGGTTTGTACATTTTAAAATCAAAAACGGAAATCTCTCATTCATATACGTATTCATAATCTTAATTCAGTAGTATGTAGAAGCCTCTTTGGTAGCAATTACAGCTTCAAGTGTACTTGGGGAAGTAGAAGCTTTGCACAGCTAGATTTGTGCTGTCTGTCCTACTTTTCTTGGTAGATCCTCTCAAGCTGCATTAGCAAGGTTGGGTGGTGTCTCTAAACTGCCATCTTCAGGACTCTCAGAAGATGTTCTGTAGGGTTTAAGTAAGAGCTTTGAGCTGAGCCACTCAAAAGACAGTCAGACTTGTCCTGCAGCCACCCCAATGTTGTCTTGGCTGTATGCTTCAGGTCATCGCCATGCTGAAAGTTAAAGTGTCATCACCACAGTCTGAGCAGGTTTTCTTCAAGGACCTCTCTGTATTTGGTCACATTCATCTTTCCCTCAATTCTGACTACTCTGCATGTTCCTGCCACTGAGAAGCATAGCATGATGCTGTCAGCAGAATGCTTCACTTTAGGGGTGTTAGAGAGTTAAATGCTAAGATTTGCACTGGATGTGACGAAAATGGATAGGATTAGAAATTAGTACATTAGAGGGTCAGCTCAAGTTGGACGGTTGGGAGACAAAGTCAGAGTGGCGAGATTGCATTGGTTTAGTCATGTGCAGAGGAGAGAAGCTGAGTATATTGGAAAAGGATGTTAAAGATAGAGCTGCCAGGTAAGAGGAAAAGAGGAAGGCCTAAAAGAAGGTTTATGGATGTGGTGAGAGAGGACATGAAGGTGATGAGTGTAACAGAACAAGATGCAGAAGACAGGAAGATATGAAATAAGACGATCTGCTGTGGCGACCCCTAACGGGAGCAGCAAAAAGAAGAAGATTAGGCAGGTGATGGTCTTGACCAGACACAGAGTTAAATTTTTTTCTCATCAGAGCAGAGAATCTTTTGCCTCATGTATCATTATTATTATTTTTATTATTATTATGCTGTCAGAGGCTTTAAATGTCATCACATGTGCTTTAATCAAATGTGGCTTCTTATTGATTGAATGCTTCTGAGATGGTCATCCTTCTGACAGGTTCTCCCATCTCAACCAAGAACTTCATTAGTACTGTTAGAGTGACCATTGGGCTTTTATCACCTCCCTGACCAAGGCCCTTTATAGCCAGCTAATCAGTTTGCCCAGATAGTTAATTCTAGGAAGATTCCTCGTGGTCCCAAACTTCTTCTATTTCATAATTACTGTGGCCAATGTGCTCCTGGGGACTCTCAAAGCTTTAGAAATGGTTTTATGCCCTTGCCCTGATCTATGCCTCATCACAATTTACACACAGAGGTCTACAGAGAGTCCCTTGGACTCCATAGCTTGGTTTTTGTCCAGAAATACAATGTGAATTGTGGCACCTTATGTACACACGGGCCTTTCTATACGATATCCAATCAATTCAATTTGCTACAGCTACAGTGGTACTTGAAAGTTTGTGAAAGTTTGTGAACCCTAAAACATCATCAGATTTTCACTGACGTCCTAAAAGTAGATAAAGAGAAACCAGTTAAACAAATGAGACAAAAATATTATACTTGGTCATTTATTTATTAAGGAAAATGATCGAATCTATACTAATAAAAGGCAAAGCCCTCACTCACTCACTGACTCACTCACTCACTCACTGACTCATCACTAATTCTCCAACTTCCCGTGTGGGTGGAAGGCTGAAATTTGGCAGGTTCATTCCTTACAGCTTCCTTACAAAAGTTGGGCAGGTTTTATATCGAAATTCTAGCGTAATGGTCATAACTGGAAGCAGTTTTTCTCCATTTACTGTAATGGAGATGAGCTTCAACGCCGTGGGGCGGAGTTTCGTGTGACATCATCACGCCTTCACGTAATCACGCAGTACATAGAAAACCAGGAAGACCTCCAAAAAGCGCTGAAGAAAACATGCATTATATAATTGAGAAGGCAGCGAAACAATAAGAAGCGAGCGAAAGTGACATATACAACCATATTCATGAGTTCTGCTACTGAAACAAAGCACGATGTAAACCTACACTTTAAATTAAGTTTATAGACAGGCTGCGCCTGGGGCTTGTAATTTAGTGCCTGCCCATATAAGGCCGTCCGTCAGCGGCAATCCAATAGCAAACTCCCACTAAATATTCACGGGTGAAGGACTGTGCTTATGCAGAGGAAGATGAGATGGTCAGGGTGGTGTTTGACAAACTCAGCGAAACTGCGAGAGAAAGTTTTAAGTGCCAGGACTAAGGTAACATTAAATACAGCCATGGACACCAGCACAGCTGGGAACCTTCGATGCATGTACACCGAGCGGCTCACGGAACTGACGCAGTGCACAGATAAAAGCAACAGTTCCAAAGAGCTGAACAAAACCGAATTACACAATTGAAAAGGCAGCAAAAATATGAAGCGCCTGATACATACAAGCATATTCATAAATCCAGCTACTGCGGAAACAAAGCACACGGTGGAAAAAGTCAATGTCCCGCTAAAGGAAGACAGTGTAAAAAACCCGTGCATGCAGTGTGTCAGGTCTCAGATAAAGAAGAAGACGAGCTGTTTATTGATGCAGTAAGAAACGAATCGATGAATGAAACCTGTCATCTTTACAACGATTGACAAACACGGAATGTAACTTGAACACAACACATCCTACAAATACGAACCTGATTGAAAGAAATAATGATAATCAAATCCTTGATGACAGCAACACTCAGTAACACTCACAAAACAAATACTGTATATTGACAGTCATGTTACGTTATTTTTAAAATGTTCCCTTTTCTTTTTCTAGCTTTTTAACACACTACTCTAGCGATACACGGGTATATATATATGTATATATATATCCCGATCTACATACTCGAATAATGGATACTTTATTCGCCATCAATGATTGTTTTGGTAAAGCCATACTCAGTGTATTCATTAGATGAACGGTAAAAAGTAAGAGCGAGGGAGGATGACTTATTGAGGCATGCAGGCTGTAGTGCTGCGTCAACTCTATCTGAATTGCGCGATCACATTTAAAAATATATATTTTCAAGTTCTATTTAGTCCATATGTGTCAAACTCAAGGGCGCGCGGGCCACATCCGCCGGCGAATTATATCCGCGAGATCATTTTATATACTGTATTATTGTTATTAATGGCCGGGTATATGAAGCGCTGGTAACACAATAAACTACAGATCCCATAATGCAGCGCTTCAGCTGCCTTGCCTAACACTTACCGCGTTAATCAAGTCTAGCTTATGATGCTGCAAGTTATTGCGAAGCTAGCTCACACGATGCTGAAGAGAAAAGTTGATTCTGAAAATAGAGCCTTTAAAAACCGATGGGAGGCTGAGTATATGTTTACTGAACCCGTGTGTCTCATTTGTGGAGCTAATGTGGCTGTAATTACAGAATTTAATCTAAGACGGCACTATGACACAAAACATCAGGGTAACCTGAAAGACCTGAATGCAATGCAGAAGATACAGAAAGCAGAAGAATTAAATAAGAATCTGACACTTCAGCGGACGTTTTACCCGTGCACAATCACAAAGTGATTTCAAGTGAAGCTGCTTTTATGGGAGACACAAATGCACCAGTGCAACTTGCCCCACTTTCCCTGTTGCCAAGTAATGTTAAACCAAGTCGTCACTACGGTGTTCCCAAATACGCACTTTGCTGATAAACTGAGCGCACTGAGTTTGCACGGCGCTTTGGTGACTTTGAAGAACAAAAAGTCCGTCTACATGCGGCTCGAACCTTGTGCATGTTTGGTAGCACATATCTGTGTGAGAAGCTCTTCTCAGTGATAAAGACTAACAAAACAGCACACAGGAGTCCCTCACTGATGAGCACCTGCAATCCATCCTGAGAATCTCCACAACACAGAACCTCACACCAAACAGAAACGAACTTGTTGCCAAAAAGATGCCAGGCGTCCAGCTCTAAAATGACATATGAGCAAAGACAACTGAATGATTTGATTTGTTATTGCTGAAAGGAACACATTTTATTTATATTTCTAGGTTTTGTTAGCAGCATGTTCATATTTGAATTTGTATAATTTTGACAGGATATATTTTTATGGAGAGCAAAATCTTTTGGGATATTTAAAATCTAAGTTTATTTTTATATAAAATTACATAAGAGTAAAGAAATTTGAATGTTTGTTCTTTTAACGTTTACTTTATTTCTAACTTGTATAATTTAGACAGGATATATTTTTATGGAGAGCAAAATATTATAAGTTGTTTAAGGTTTGAGTTGATTTATTCAGAATAATATTCCTGTCTGTTTTACCATTCCTACCAAAGATATTTCTGTCGACTAAATAAAAATTCCTTCTATTTAAAATTTAAATAGAACTTGAACAAATACGATAGTTCATAATATCCACGCAGACTTGCACGTAAGAGCGGAGTTATCCGTTTTAACAAGCAGCGTATTGCACTGATAATGAAATAGCTGTGTGTGTATATATGTGTATGTATATGTATATATGTATATATATGTATGTATATATGTGTGTGTGTGTATATATATGTGTATATGTATAGTATATGTATATATATATATTTGTGTGTGTGTGTAAATATATATGACAGCAATACTCATCACTCACAACAGTGACAAAACAATTACATTGACAATCATGTTACGTTATTTTCAAAATGTTTCCTTTTCTTTTCATTGCTTCTTTAACACACTACTTCTCCTCTGGCTGGTGTTTTGCTAGTATTACATATTAATGAGTAGCAAAAAGTATGTGAACCTTGCTTTCAGTATCTGGTGTGACCCCCCTTTGCAGCAATAACTGCAGCTAAACGTTTCCAGTAACTTTTGATCATTCCTCCGTGAAGAACAGCTTCAACTCTGAGATGTTGGTGGGTTTCCTCACATTAACTGCTCGCTTCAGGTCCTTCCACAACATTTTGATTGGACTAAGGTCAGGACTTTGACTTGGGCATTCCAAAACATTAACTTTATTCTTCTTTAACCATTCTTTGGTAGAACGACTTGTGTGCTTAGGGTCGTTATCTTGCTGTATGACCCACCTTCTCTTGAGATTCAGTTCATGGACAGATGTCCTGACATTTTGCTTTAGAATGCTCTGATATAATTCAGAATTCATTGTTCCACCAATGAAGGCAAGCCATCCTGGCCCAGATGCAGCAAAACAGGCACAAGCCATGATACTACCACCACCATTTTTCACAGATGGGATAATGTTCTTATGCTGGAATGCAGTGTTTTCCTTTCTCCAAACATGCTTTTCATTTAAACCAAAAAGTTCTATTTTGGTCTCATCCGTCCACAAAACATTCTTCCAATAGCCTTCTGGTTTGTCCACGTGATCTTTAGTAAACTGCAGATGAGCAGCAATGTTTTTTTTGGAGAGCAGTGGCTCTCTCCTTGCGACCCTGCCATGCATATCATTGTAGTTCAGTGTTCTCCTGATGGTGGACTCATGAACATTAGCCAATGTGAGAGAGGCCTTAAGTTGCTTAGAAGTTACCCAAGGGTCCTTTGTGACCTCGCCGACTATTACACACCTTGCTCTTGGAGTGATCTTTGTTGGTCGACCACTCCTGGGGAGGGTAACAATGGTCATGAATTTCCTCCATTTGTATACAATCTGACTGTGGATTGGTGGAGTCCAAACTCTTTGGAAATGGTTTTGTAACCTTTTCCAGCCTGATGAGCATCAACAACTCTTTTTCTGAGGTCCTCAGAAATCTCCTTTGTTCGTGCCATGATACACTTCCACAAACGTGTTGTGAAGAGCAGACTTTGATAGATCCCTGTTCTTTAAATAACACAGGGTGCCCACTCACACCTGATTGTCATCCCATTGATTGAAAACACCCGACTCGAATTTCACCTTCAAACTAACTGCTAATCCTAGAGGTTCACATACTTTTGTCACTCACAAATATGTAATATTCGATCATTTTCCTCAATAAATAAATGACCAAGTATAATGTTTTAGTCTTATTTGTTTAACTGGTTTCTCTTTATCTACTTTTAGGACTTGAGTGAAATTCTGATGATGTTTTAGGTCATATTTATGCAGAAATATAGAAAACTTTCAAGCACAACTGTATGTGGCTTCTAATTCAACTGAGTTATCTTATGTGCAAGCCTTGTCAAAGGGGTTGTAGATAACATTGTAACACAGCACTCAGCACCAGCACAAAATGCTGTTTAAATTACACAATTAAAAGTCTGAATTAACCCTAATTTGGGGTGTTAATAAGAAAAGTAATGATTTACTTTATGAAGTAAAAGTGCATAATAAACCAGAATACTTGTATTAGATATTTACAATATTAAAATGTGTGCTTCAATTTAAATGTTTAAAGTCTAAATATTCTCAATTGTAATAGAAATTTGTCATTTTCACCCTCTGTCAGAGGTCCATAAAGGGCTAGATCCCTAGTACAGCATCAAAATCAACAATAACACCATCTTCATAATCACTGACTGTAAGAGTCATTTCCTAGTTAAGTTATAATAAATGTTTGTCTATATTTTAGTGCCTAGCCTATGGGAGGTTCTCATAACCCCCACAAGCTTGGTATATTCCAACTATTTCTTGTCCCTCTGACCAAAGGTTAGTCTCAGTTACTGATCTGCCTTACCATAAGTAAGGCATGGAGGGCACAAGTTTTCAAACCTTGTCTTAACGTGCCCAATAGTATGTAACGCACATACGTACAGAACATACTGAAGTTGAAGTAAAGCATCTTTTAGCATAAAAACAATTGAAGTTTAACAAGAAAAGGCTTGGTTTAGAGAAGAGACATTTTTTCCCATTTTGTGCTTTTTATTCTACGCAAACACACAAACCTTTTTTCTTTATTCTTGCGTGAACTGTTTGCTTTGTATTTTCACTAAACCTTTTATAACAAACTTTTGGACTGAGAGATTTCTTTTGGCACACGTTTGACCCGTGCTTGATGCTGCCTTACACTGACTTTGAAATAGTCTAAAATAATGCCTCATATGCTTATGTTTTAAATTTGTCATTTTAACATCTTGACAGTTAAAGAGAGCTAGGACCACAGTTAAAGAATCTGATCTATTAGGGATGAACCCCTAGGGTCAGTTGATGCGGCATGTATAGCTGTCATTCTGATACCTTATGCTGGACAACTACTGATCTACTTTTTATAATACTGGAGTAATTTTCTGCAAAACATATCTTTCAAAAATGAGTGTTTCTGAGGTATAGAGGTCCATAAATAAGGTGGAGCCTCAAAAAGCTCAACATCTTGCATGACTAGACATCAAGACACATTGAAAGGTATGTTGTATGTGGGTGTTTTCATATCAGTAAGTCAGGAGGCACTGGACAAAAAAAAAAGTGACGTGATTTCAGAGCAATTATATATAAATCTTATGAACAACAATAAAGTATTTTATTACATGAGTTTGCATATAGTATTGTAAAACTGTGATATCCCAAGTCCCAACTCTCCCATCACCCCTGCTTCCCCAGTGGGGTCTTCCCATTTTATTTCAGGAAGAATATGTTTGCCCTGACTAACACACATGGACTGTGGGCAGGTTGGAATTGAACTTTGAGGTAAGCATCTCTTAACAGTGCACAACTGTGCTGGCAGATACAATTTAAAGGTAAAAATTAAATTTGCATTTCATATCGATTGAGGGAACTCAGTTACTCTCAAGACATTAAACTCTATGTGTGCGCTCAAATAAATAAATTTGACTTAAATATTTATTTGTTTACATACTGTTTGTCATTCAAGACTTATGAAAGTTATGTGAAGAAAAAGGAGAAGTTACTGTTAATCAGAGGAATCTTAAATTTTCTGTAGAATAAACAAGATGACAAAGATAAATGATTTGTCGTAGTGTCCCTTCCATAAAACATGACTTTCCTGAAGCCCGAAGGCACAGTCAAACTAAACCTACTTAGAATGACTAAACACAGTGAATAATAAGATGATGCTTAACTGAGAAACCTACATGGTTATGAAAGGCCTGTGTAAAACAAATTGTCTGGTTTTGTACCAATAAATGTAATAACTCTGAGCTATACTGACTTTATTAAAAAATATCCTTTCATAAAAGGCAGCAAAAAATATTAACTTACAGAAGACAATTCACAAAATATAATATTGCTAATACATAAAAAAACAAACATTTAATTTCATACTCTAAGGAGAAGTAAAAAAGCAAAGGACAGCCATTCTCTGTATTACTGATATTTATCAGAACTCATTTTATAGGAAGACAGAATCCATCAGGATCAACCCCTGCAGCTGTAATCCTTTACCATGTGTAGCAAATATAATCAATCCTTAGTTTGCTACAAAATGCAGTAATATGCGATTTTTGCTATATTTACATATTTCCACACGGATTTAGCATGGGTATGTCCACATAAACAAAGTCATTTAGCTTATACCTGCAATTTAAAACACTAAATGAGATGTGAAACAAAGGCCTTTTGAAATGTAAACACTCTGAGACAAGCGGAAACAAGATTACAATTGAAGGTCAGGCTTAAAATCTTCCATACTGCCAAGAACTTGCTGAAATATTTGTGGTTACAGAGAGAAAGACAGATAAGCAGAGACACATACTGAATTAAATCAGTTCTTGAGCAATTGTAAATAACATTTGAATAAGATGATTAAAGGACTTGGTGCTGCTTGTTTGCTCACAGACTGTCCATCAAAATGGTGTAATATCTGAGGGATGTCTTGATGGATGTTTTTGAGCCGTCCAGTCTTTAAAACATTTTCTTCCTGGAAGTAAGCAAAAACCTGAGACACAAAGAAGGAATTCATCCTTGTTCCTGTTTTATGGAGCTGATGTGCTACCTTCACAACTGATTGTTTCAAGAAGTTAAAGCATAAAATTGGTATTTTTCAAGTCAATGTTATATCTTTCTGATCATGGTATATACAGTTGTGCTTGAAATTTTGCGAACTCTTTAGAATTTTCTATATTTCTGCATAAATATGACCTAAAACATCATCAGATTTTCACTGGAGTCCTAAAAGTAGATAAAGAGAAACCAGTTAAGCAAATGAGACAAAAACATTATACTTGGTCATTTATTTATTGAGGAAAATGATCGAATATTACATATTTGTGAGTGACAAAAGTATGTGAACCTCTAGGATTAGCAGTTAGTTTGAAGGTGAAATTCGAGTTGGGTGTTTTCAATCAATGGGATGACAATCAGGTGTGAGTGGGCACCCTCTGTTATTCAAAGAACAGGGATCTATCAAAGTCTGCTCTTCACAACACATGTTTGTGGAAGTGTATCATGGCACGAACAAAGGAGATTTCTGGAAAAGGATACAAAACCATCTCTAAAGAGTTTGGACTCCACCAATCCACAGTCAGACAGATTGTGTACAAATGGAGGAAATTCAAGACCATTGTTACAATGATGTGCATGGCAGGGTTGCAAGGAGAAAGCCACTGCTCTCCAAAATAACATTGCTGCTCGTCTGCAGTTTGCTAAAGATCACGTGGACAAACCAGAAGGCTATTGGAAGAATGTTTTGTGGACAGATGAGACCAAAATAGAACTTTTTGGTTTAAATGAAAAGCGTTATGTTTGGAGAAAGGAATACAGTGCATTCCAGCATAAGAACCTTATCCCATCTGTGAAACATGGTGGTGGCAGTATCATGGTTTGGGCCTGTTTTGCTGCATCTGGGCCAGGACGGCTTGCCTTCATTGATGGAACAATGAATTCTGAATTATATCAGAGAATTCTAAAGGAAAATGTCAGGACATCTGTCCATGAACTGAATCTGAAGAGAAGGTGTATCATGCAGCAAGACAACGACCCTAAGCACACAAGTCGTTCTACCAAAGAATGGTTAAAGAAGAATAAAGTTAATGTTTTGGAATGGCCAAGTCAAAGTCCTGACCTTAATCCAATCGAAATGTTGTGGAAGGGCCTGAAGCGAGCAGTTAATGTGAGGAAACCCACCAACATCCCAGAGTTGAAGCTGTTCTGTACAGAGGAATGAGCTAAAATTCCTCCAAGACGGTGGGCAGGAATAATCAAAAGTTACCGGAAACGTTTAGTTGCAGTTATTGCTGCAAATGGGGGTCACACCAGATACTGAAAGCAAAGGTTCACATACTTTTGCCACTCATAAATATGTAATATTTGATCATTTTCCTCAATAAATAAATTACCAAGAACATAATATTTTTGTCTCATTTGTTTAACTGGTTTCTCTTTATCTACTTTTAGGACTTGAGTGAAAATCTAATGATGTTTTAGGTCATATTTATGCAGAAAGTTCTAAAAGGTTTACAAACTTTCAAGCACCACTGTAGTACTTTGCTAGATAAAACTGCATTCTTAATTGAAGCTTTTTTTTAATAGATTTTATAAAATAACTTGTCTGTTCTCACAGCTTACAATGCAGCTTAAGGGTTCACAAGTCTGTAGGTGAAACGAAAAGCCTTAAAACCTGTCAATATGTTCAATTTGAAGCAGAAGCAATTTTGATTTTAGAAAATATGCATTCTGCATTAATGAGGCCATCTTGCGATAACAAAAAGATACTTGAAATAATCATTTTATCAGATTCTTGATACTAATTTTTCTGAGATAAGAATAATTCCTAATTGCTTATCTGCTCACAGCCTCCATTGTGAGTTCTTAACAACCCAAAAGTCTCGAGCACCAAGCTAGAGTATATTCTGCTAATAATTCCTACTTGTGCTTCGATAATTCCATTTCTGAAGCGGTTATGTTCTGCCATGTCTTGTAACAACAGACAGATGTGCATTCAGCTTTGGAACTCACTACCATCTGAGCTTAGAAATATTGAATAATTTTCACTTTTCAAATCTAAACTTAAAACTCATTTGTTTAAGACTACTTTTTCTCTTTGACTACATTTGCTCTGTCTGATTTTAACTTTTGTATTTTACTTTTATTTGTAATTTGTGTTTTGTCTATTGTTCAGTGTCCTTGAGTGTTTAGAAAGGCACCTACAAATAAATAAAATGTATTATTGTTATTATTATTCAAATAATATAATGGATAATTAGATAAAGTCGTCCATTTTTGTGTAAGTATATGTGCAGGTGTGTGGGAGTGGACCCTGTCATGGACTGGTGCTTTGCCTAGGATTGATTTCTGAATTGTTCCAAATACTGCTGGACTAGGGTTTGAGACCCTAAATTGCATTAAGCAGGTCTTAAAATATAAAAATGTTTCTAGTAAATTCAATAGAAATATGGCTATTTACAAATGGTTTCCTCAAATGTGCTGATTATTTTCAAAAAGACAGCCATCCTAACAAGAGCATATGAGTCAGCATGATTATGCTTTAGCATGCATATCAATTGACTGTGTATTAGAAATGAACATCTTTGTAAAAATAAAACCAACTATTTAGATTAGAACCAAAAGTATCCACTTTAAGAAAAGGATAAATACCTGTTTGTCTGTCTATGGGTCCATCCAGATGCTGTGTCACTGTCATTCGAAAAGATGGCACATCACGAATATTTGTAGCAATAAAATGTGTTGCATTTGTCATTTCAATATATGGCACATCACAAATATTGAAACTTTGTACTGATTTACAAATCCCATAGCAAATGGCATATAACAGAGAGATATACTGTATGTTGCATTATCTACTGCAAACGTTAATGCTAAGGTCTGTTACTTAGATTTCAACCCATCTTAGACAGGTAGCCCAGCTAGTGCTGAATAAATCAATAAAATGTAATACAAATATTGTAAGCAACATTGAGATCTCTAGCTAAAGTAAAACAGAAAGAAAAGCATGTTTTTCAGATCAGAGGACTTAGCATCTATGAGTTTAAATTGCTACTCTGTTTTGCTATTAGAATAAAAATATAATGCATGTGTGATATTGGTATTTTGGTAAAATCTTACTTTTTCATATGTGCAGAATTGCATAGTATAGTTAATTAAATGTGAAAAATACAGTAACAATAACATTTTGATGAGAGATGTGTTATCATGATGTTTCCCTCTGCTTACCCTTTACCTGTTTTCTTCAGGGGTAAGTGTGCTCTGGTTCGTTACCGGGTTGGTCTACTGTCACACCTTAGGATTAACACACACACGCATTGTACATAAATATACACATACACAAAAGTATGCATGTTGTTGGTGCCCTATTCTGACGTTGCTCTTCTATCGTCTTTGTTTTCCTCTTTTTCTGTTGCTCTTCAGATGAGGCATATTTATAATAAAATTCTACGTGGGTTTTGCAACACTTGATTATTAGATATTCCAATTGGCTGGCTGGCAATATGATGGATAAATTCCCTCACACTCTTTAATCTATTTGAATACGTCCATTTTCCCAAGCTATAAAGTTTTTAATGTTTTAACAATCTCCTGTCTCAAATTGTAAACCAATTTAGTTCTGGTGCCATTCCCTTTACAGGTGATAAAATCATCAATACAGCTTGAGGCATCTCCCGAATTCCTGCTCCATTGAAACAGATGGTACTGTGATCGATACTGGTACAATTCAGGAAAACAGAATGCTTTGATGTTAAACAGCCCATGCAAGTGTCCTGTATTTAAGTTCATCTTGTTTGGCTTGAACAAAATATAATGAAAATATAAACAAATTTGCATATTTTGTACACTACAACAGCTTATCACAGTGCAAGACATTATTTATCTAAATAATGTTAATATATTTGATTTTAAATGATGTACTTTTAGCGAGCAGCCAAAGTTGTATAATTCTCTTTGCTACACCTTCTAACATGCATATCTAATTTACAATACTTTCAATTAGCTGTCAGTTGTGCATAGGTGTCTTTGAAGGAAAATAAAATAATACATGGCATCAATTGTACAAATAAATTCTCAAGGTTCTTGAGATGCTACTGGTTATTGGGATTCTCAGAATTGTCACTTCAGTCTTTGTAGGTCTCAGACCAACTAGTATCGCTTACATCAAACTATTAATACACCTGCTTTGATTTGAGAACTAATAATTGTAACTTAGTAGTCAGAAAAAGGTCAGCTAATGTATTGTGATGCAGGTGACACTATAACTGAAAGGTAACAACTTTAAGAAGAGCTACTCACATACACATAAACTCTGTGTGGAGAGGTAAGCCAGTGCAGACTAGTTGTGCCAAGGTGCAGGCAAAATAAGCTTCATAACTAGTTAAAGAACTTACTCTTGAACACATGATTTGAAAGACCAGAATTCATAAGTTATGTGCCTTGTGGGCCAACTAAATTAACATACTTTTATGTTTTGTGTTGTATTATTCTCCTTTATCTATCTATTTACCTATTGATCTATCTACAGTATACACACACACACACACTCTCACACAGAACTGCCATTTGCCTAATATTATATATGCCCCCCCCCTGAACCATCAAGTATCAAGGCATGGAGTCCATAAGACCACTGAAGGTGTCCTGTGGTATATGGCACTACATTAGCAGTAGATCCTTTAAGCCCTGTAAGTTGGGAGGTGGGGCCTCCATGAACCTTGAACTCTTTGTCATGTTCCTCAAACCATTCCTAAACTATTTTTGTAATGTGACAGGGTTGCTGAAACAGGCCACTGCCAGAATACTGTTGCCATAAGTGGGTGTGCTTGGTCTGCAACTGTCTTTAGGTGGCACATGTTAAAGTAACATCCTCATGAATGCCAGAACACAAGGTTTCCCAGCAGAACATTGCCCACAGCATCATACTGCCTCTGCCTGCTTGCCTTCTTCCCATAATGCATCTGGTTGCCATCTCTACCCCAGGTAAATGATGCATAAACACCTGGCCATCCACATGATCTTAAAGAAATCAGGATTTCTCAGACCAGGCCACCTTCCTGCATTGCTCCATGGTCCAGTTCTGACCCAACACACATCAAGAAGACATGGGTGTCCATGACCCTTTTGCTGGTTCACTGGTTGTACTTCCTTGGACCACTTTTGGTAGGTACTAATCACTGCATATCAGAAATACCACACAAGACCTGTCATTTTAGAGAATATCTGATCCTGTTGTCTAACCATCACCATTTGGCTCTTCTCAAAGTCACTCAAATCCTTATACTTGCCCATTTTTACTTCTTCCAACACATCTACTGACTTCCTAAAATATCCCAACCTTTGGCCTGTGCCATATTAACAAGGTAATCAAGGTTATTCACTTCACCAATCAGTGGTTTTAATGTTGTGGCTGATCTCCGTATATATCTATATATACTTGCATATATCTATCTTCTGTTACACTTATGTATAAATAAATTGCATTTGGTTTATAGAAGCAGGCAAGTTTGAGTTATTTGTGAAAATAAGTCTAGTACAATGTCTGGACCACAACAGATAAAGTGAAAGTGTTTAATGTAGACCTTCAGCAATTTACAGTGGCATGCATACAATTGTTCAGTCCCCTTGAAGGTTATCATAACATTCTACATGACTAAAAGATCTGTACACATATTTATCCATTCAGGATTTTTAACGTGAACTCTTATGTTGTAACAATATAATTCCAAAGTCAAAATAAACCATTTTCTGTAGAAAACTGAAGAAAAGCTCATAAGTTAGTATTTGCATAAGTATTTAAACCTCTTTGCTTTGTAATTTCCTTGTTTAAACAAATTAATCATAAATGATACAAATGTGACATTCATTTCATCATACTTGGGTACTACTTTTGAGTCCTTTGTATCTCTCTGGATATGAAAAGCACCCTCTGAATGGGTCATAGTCTTTGTTGGACAATCACTGCAATAATGAAGACAAAGGATCATTCTGCTGATGTGAGAAATAAAGTCATTGACATTAACAAGGCAGAAGAGTGTCACAAAAATATCACATTTGAGTGTCCTGTTAAGCACTGATGGATCCATCATCAGAAAGTGGATGGTTCATCACAGCACCCAGACACTAGAACAGGCCGGCCCTCCAAACTAAACACCAGAGGAAGATGTCAACAGCTGAGAGAGGCTACTAAAAACCACCCGTCACTCTAAGATTTCTGCAATACACTTTAGCTGAAAGTGGAGTGAAGGTGCATGGTACACAATCTCAAGAGCTGTCCATAAAACAGGCCTCTTTGGGTGAGTAGCAAGAAAGAAGCAATTTCTTAAGAAAATCCACATAAAAGCAAGGCATTTGCTACAAAGCATGAGAAAGACCCAGTTAAGATGTGGAAGAAAGTTTTATGATCAGATGAGACCAAAATATAAATTTTTATCTAGACTACAAAGAGGTATGTGTGGCATAAAACTAACACTGCCCATGCCTTAAGAAACACTAAACCTATGGTGAAATATGGTGGGGGCAGCATCATGCTATGGGATCGCTTTTCATGTGCTGAGACTGGGCATCCTAGCAGAGTTGAAGGGACAATGGATGGACACAAATACTGTACAAAATTGCAGGAGAACTTGTTTCAGTCTGCTATGAACCTACGGCTCGGGAAATGATTTCTTCTTCCAACATGCCAGTGACCCTAACCATAAAGCCAAAGCAAAACTGGAATGGCTCACAAACAGAAAGTTGAATGTTTTGGAATGGCCAAGTCAAAACCCTGATCTTAACCCTATTGAGAATCTGTGGTACTAGTTGAAAACTGCTGTCCAGAGGCACCATCCCATCAACAGAGAGGATCTCTAGAAATTCTGCCAAGACAAATGGGGAAGAATCACTCCTGAACATTGTGCAAAACTGGTATATACTTACCCCAAAATAATTAAGGCTGTTATTGCAGCAAAAATGTCCTCAACAAAGTATTAATGTGTAGGGCTTGAATACTTATCCTACAATAACTTCTGAATTTTTCTTTTTCAGTTAAATATTTACAGAAAATGGTTTATTTTGACTTTGAGAATGTATTTTTACAGCATAAGAGTTTACATTAGAAATACTGAATGGATAAATACTGTATGTGGACAAATCTTTTATCATGCAGAAAATTATGATGACTTTCAAGGGGATTGAATACTTTTTCACACCACTGTATAAACCTTGTTCATAAGTTGCACAGATCTGTTCATATTGCTGGCATCAGACTTATAAAGTGGAGCAGAGATCTCTTACTTAACCTACATTAATTTGGTATTCCTTGGTTAGGGTTTTGTTAATTTTGTTAATTAATTACTAACATTGCCAGAGGATTAACAAATTATTAATTACCTGACTTATCAATTTAAACCTCCTTTCCCTACATACTAATTTTTCTTTTTCATGCTTTTACACTATTTAATTTTATTTCTAAACTCTTTTACACTGATGGTATAGTGTTTAGCACTGTTGCCTCACAGATCTAGCATCCTGAGATGGAATCCTGTGCCTGTCCGTATGAAGTATGCACATTCTGCCAGTGTCTCCATGTGCTCTGAATTTTATTACACCTCCTAAAGACTTTGTTATTAGCTTGAAGATTTAGTAACTGGGTGTGTGGAAGGTCCCCACTGTTACTCATTAGTGGGAGTATTGTTTTGGGTTTTTCTGGTTTCATGGATTTTTGCTTCTGTCTATGTGGACACTGATTTCTTGATTACAGATTGGACTTTTGGACATAGCCATTTTAGGCAAACTCTTCCTGCTATTTTTGGCCCTTTTGCATGTGTTTTTATGTGCGGCTCAACCATAGAGTAGGATAGAAGGGTATAGATTTATGGGGCAATGGGACTCATATTGGAACAGGGACTGTTTATTTAAATTAGGAAATAAAGGGGGAGATAGCTTTGGACAGGCCATGTTTAGAATGGTAAATAAAGGTATGAAAAATTATGTAAATACAAATAAATACAGTAACGTAAATTCTAACCCACAGTTTAAGTACAAAAGTAAAAGCTGTAATACATTAAAATAGATTGCCTTAATGCTAGAAGTTTAAAAAATAACACAAGTTAATGGAAGGAATTAGTAAGAACAACACTGAGCAAAACATGGCAAGAACAGGAATTTTACTGAACAGTCAGCATGGGTTCAGACGATGGAGGTTGTGTTTTATTAACATGCTGGAATTCTGTGAGGAAGTACCAAAAGGATTTGAACAGAGTGGTGCATATGATATTATTTATCTTGACTTTAAAAAAATCATTTGATAAGTTTGCATATAAGAGGTTGGGTATCATAATAAAAGAAGTGGAAGTTCAGGATGTTCAGAATGTAGTGTGTAGATGGGTGCAGAATCGGCTAAAACACAGAAAGCAGAAGATGATGATTCAAGGAACCTTAACAGAATTGAGTGATGTGGTGTCCCACAGAGGTCAGTGCTAGGGCTGCTGCTACTTATGATATAAAGTATTTGCATTGGAGTATAAATAACAAGCATGTAAAATCTGCACATGATACCAAGTTAGGTGGATGGCAGATAATCTAGAATCTGTTGAATCATTGCAAAGGGACTTACACAGCACACAGGCTTGGGCAGATTTGTGGCCAATGGAATTTAATGTCAGTACAGGTTAAGTATGACATGCAGGAAGTAAAAATATTAGGCTTGAATACACAGTGGGACTTCAGGTGAAAGTACACCATATGAGAATGATTTAGGAGTCATAGTTGTCTTGTCCTCATTAACTTCCAGACAATATTCAGAAGACATTAAGAAGAACAACAGAATGTCAGGTTACAAGCATGATGTGTGGAGTACAAATCCAAGGAGGTTATGCTGAAGCTTGGGGAGACATCAACTGGAGCAGTGCGCAGTTTTGGTCTCCATGGTACCAAAAATATATAAAAGTGATAGAAAAAGTCCAGAGAATAGCAACTAAGCTGATTCCAGGGCTATAGGAGATGAGTTATGAGGAGAGATTAAAAGAGTTGAGCCTTTTCAGTTTACGCAAAAGAAGATTAAGAGGAGACATGACTGAAGTGTTTAAAAATATGAAAGTAATTGTCTAGTGGCTCAAGACTGATATTTTAAAACAAGTTCATCAAGAAACAGGGACACAGTTGGGAGCTTGGTAAGGGTAAATGTCACACAAACATTAGGAAGTTTTTCTTTACACAGAGAACTGTCGACACAGGGAATAAGCGACCAAGTAGTGTGTTGCACAGTAGTACTTTAGGGCTTTTAAAACTTGAGTTGATGTTTTTTAAGAAGAATTGATAATAAGACTGGCAAGCTTTGTTTGGCTGAATGGCCTGTTCTCTTGTTATGCTTACTGAGAACAGTGAAATTCTTACTTGTCCAACAACTTTCTTTTTTAAACGAGAAGAACTAAATAATAAATTAATAAACAAATTCTCTATTTTGAACATAGTCATTACTGGGAGCGGGTTTTGTCAGTCCAATCCTATGATCTTTTCAACAGTCAAATGACTCAAATTAACGATTTGCTGTAACTCTATCATTTTGAAAAGATTTATTCCTCTGCAGTCAGATTTATCAGGTCTGTGAACCAAAGTACAAATATTATTTTATTTGCCATGTTCACCATTGTCCTTCAGGCACCTTGTTACAAAAAACAATAATACCATAATAGCATATCTAAAAATCAATATCAGGCACTTCTACCCTTGTGTAATCATAGTAATCACACTGAACATTCTTATAGTGGATAGAGAGCTTTACTGTTGTTAAGAAATCTACTGTGATTACAGCAAGCAGCCTCAAAAATCCTCTTCATACAATGACAGGAATTTGATACAATGTGCTGTTCTGTACAGTGTGACCAATAGACCTCAGAGTGGGGCACCTGTGATCTGTGGGGTGGCAGAATTTGCTGGGGTACCAACCCAGTAGTTCAGTTTAGTGTGCAAACCAAAATAAAAAGCAAACAGGTGCACCGCAGCACAACAGAAAAGACAGCTGGCCAGAAGATCAGCCCACACATAGTCCTCTCTGTTTCTCTCTACATTTTTGCATAGGAGCTCATTCAGTATTGACACCTTCTGTGGGCATCTGGTTTTATGGAGTCCTGACTAGAAAGGGTGAGGCCTGCTGTAGATGTCATGGCTGTCACTGGGCATCTTCTCGGAGCTGCAGGTGAAAGAGAAAAAACCGTTAGCCACAACACCCCATCTTGTCCCAGAGTGACAGCCAGGAAGATGACCCCCAGTTGCTCATTTGTGACACAGTCTATCTATCTATTTTACCTAGCTGTCTAACTATAGAAATAGAAATAGTGTTACATCACAGGAACCAGCAAACATCCAAGAAAGATATAATCAAAAATAAATTTTAGGCTTAAATGGTCATTGGCAAGGAATTAGACTTTACTTGCCATTTTGAAGTTAATATTATTGTCAGGAAATATCCCTAAACATCCTGGGACCTACACTCTTTGGCAGTCCCATAAATCTCTGCATCATTTAGCCTCAATTCAAAATTTAAAGGTCAACCGTGTTTGATTACATGCTCTGTAATGTTTATGTCAGGATCCTACATATTTATGTGGTGCCTGATGGTCCAGAGACATCATCCCAAACCATCTGCCCATTTCCCATAACATCTCTTATTTCAGTGCTGATGAGTGCTTCTTTTCTCAATGCTTATTTTCTCTGTAGTATTTGCCCCTGTGTTTGTGCCATGTCACCCTTACCTGTTTGGCAATCGCTTATATAAGTTAGTGATCAGTCAACCCACCACAATTCTTAGAACCTCTACCCTTGCATAAAATGACTCATTCTGGTTTTATATGCTGCTATTTGCAGAGGTTTCTTTACCATGGATTTTGTGAAGCACTCTTAAAATAAACTCTGCCACCTCTTCAGTGAATCAACTTCCCATATGATTCATTCAGTTTTACCTAACATTTGTCCTTTGCTTTTGTAATTTTTCTATGTCCTTCCTAACTTTATGGCTCAGTACTGAAGCATGCTTGCTTTTTCACACTGTAATTCATGCCTCAGAATCTTAGTATTGTTTGTTTGAATCAATAGCAACTGAATATACTGCGTGAGATTAGCTTGCACTTTGTAGAAACTGTGTTGAAATTTGCTTGGCTTTGGTCTCACCTAGTGTCAGAAAGTCAAAGCAAAGTACAGAGTAGGGAGCTCTGACAAAGCCATTTTAATCATAAATATTTGCATAATTCTGTTAAATTTCTTAAGAATTATTAAACAGCTATAAGCCTTATGATGTTGATTCTCTCTTAAACATATAAATCAAAAAGTTTTAGAACTTTATTCATTGAAAATACATTAGAAAATGTATTTATGGCTTAATATTCTGGTGTGCTTGGGAAATTAAATGTTTTGAAATTTTGGAGAGTTTTTAATTTTTGTATTTTACTTCAAAGAGCTCTTAATAACACATTTTTGTTCATGAAATTTTCTTCTACGAATTTGTGATATTCAAAGTAATAGTGATTATGAAGTGTAGTTACATATTGTCACGCATGCATGCCATAGGGTCACCTCTCAGGTTTGCCTAAAGTAAGTAGTACCACCCCGGGACAAGAGGGGGCGCTGTTGCTAACACTCTTGTCTCCTTTTTCATTAACGGCCTCATGAGGGCACTGAAGCAAAGGAAGCCTCATCTCTAAAAGAAGAATGTTCCTGGGAGGCAGCGTCTCATTTTGACGCATTGGGTTATCAACATTCAGCAATGTTAATAAAAGCACTTGGAGATGAGTGAAAAGTAGATACTGGGGGAACTGCTAGCCTGGTGCTGAAGGATTGCCATGGAGTAAGATGAGCAGTGAGGTGAAGTACAAAATCAGTCTCCTTTTAAAATGACTAAATCTCTCAAACTTGTGTTGGTTTTTGTGTTTTCTTCATCCTAAAATGACAAATGCATATAATCTTTTGCAATCTGAAAACACAGATCAGTACTCCATTGTAAAGCACATGAGCAGGCTTGGTATTTTTTTTTTTTAATTTATAAAGAAAATTCTTCACTTTAGAACAGAATTTCATGTGTCAAATTAATATATACCATGACTGCGAAGAAATAACTTCGACTTAAAAAATGTTGAACTTATACTTTAAGGGAAAATCTCATTAAAGAAGAGCCTCAAAAATATTTCATCAACCAGAATGTGTATTGTTTCTAGCTAAGATTAATCAAATGTGTTATTCCTAAAAAAAGAAACTCCCCAAAAAAATTTACTAAACCCAAAATCTAAATCTTAGCAGAAAATACTGGCAGACAATAATTAACAAATAGAAAAAACTTAAACATAAAAAATGAAACAAAACAAACAGCAGAGATGGAGCCCCAGTGTTCTCTTAACAGCACAAGTCACTGATTTATGAGTTCCCAGCCCACACCTGTAACAATGCTGCCGTGTCAATAATTTGTATGTTTTGCTATCAGTGTCAGCCATCAAACACGTTAAAGTAGGAAATACAAGTTGAGATAACCTCTCTTAAGGTACATTTGATGTAGTAAATTAATAAGTACTTGAGGTTGCAAATAATGTCTCTGTTTTAAGGCAGAAATTTCATCTGCAGTTTTTCATAATTTAGTTTAAACTTTACCAAATTTCAAGAAAATCACAACACTGGGAGCAGTTCGATAAACGGACATGGCAACAACAATGTGAACACACCTAAAACATCAATTGCTTGGTTTCATGGGTTATTCGTTGCTTGCCAGTCCTAAAAGAGAGGCAGAAGGCATCAGCTATGGATATTTGTAAGATTCAAAAGATTGTTATCACAAATTTCACAAGATAGAAAGAAAGATAATTAGTTTTATTTGTAAAGGGTTTGCAAAGTGAAAAGTCATTTACACTTATGCATTGAATTAGCGGCAGTCAATATGAAAATACATTTTTATTACTTATTACTGTGAAACTGGTGGACCCTGATAACCTCAATTTAGTAGAATTACTATATGGCTATTTTTCCAACATTATATGTTTAACAAAGCTCCTTCTTATAAAAACATAAAAACAACTTATTTAATAACTACCATCCTGAATTCAGAGTCAGATAGTTTGATTTGCCCAAAAAGTTATTTTCCTCTATAAACTTTGCTTTTTGGATCACACTGCATATTTTTCTCTTATGATAGGACATAATCCAAAGTAGACAGTGCCAAGATTTAAAACTTTATGTATTTTGTTTGATAAAACCATTATATTTGATAATACAGTATAGAGAGAAACAGAAAGCAAATAAAAGAAACATATAAACAAACAGAAAACAAGCCTTCGTTGCTCCACTAGGCCTAATTACATAGATTTAGGTCTTTATATGTCATATGGGGTGGCTTATCTAGTTCCTTAACATCGACAAACACTTTGCCTAAAAGTATTTTCACACCTAGTTTATTTGGAGCCATTTTTCAAACACTGGAGCAATTTCCCACGTAGTCCGATTCATTTAGGTAGATGTGAACACACCAATCTCATTCTAGTGCAGACCAAAACAAACCAGACTGATATCCATTAGAAATGGTGACCGTAGAACCGTACCAAACGAAACCCAGAGTGGTTCACGTAAGGTATGAATGTGATCCGACACTGAACTAACTACAGGAAATACTGTGCATTATGGGAAGCATTGCTCCTAGGAATTAGGCAGTATAAATAGGAATTATCTAAGTATAAAAATAAATACACACATACATACAAGTTTGCACAGACCATCTCACATAAGTACCATTCAGTCAGATCAATCCTAGCACCTGATTCAGCCTCAGAATCTGCTATTGGAATAAAAAAATGTTGAAATTCCCTTGTGATCAGATAGAATTCCCTAAATAAATATGAATTCCCTATATATATATATATATATATATATATATATATATATATATATATATATATATATATATATATATATATATATATATGAATGTACAGGTGTAATTTTTTTTAATCACATATAGTTTGAGCATCCAGCTTCAGACAGGACACATTGCTGCTTCAAAGGCTTTCAGGGACCATGGGTAATCTGAGGACTGTAAATCACCTCCATGTCTGGTGACTCACTCCTCAGACCCTGTGTTGCGTTCAAGACTTTATAATCCCACCCCTTTTCTTTTTGGACGTCACAAATCTTCAGACTCTTTCTGCATAAATTTGCCCAAGGGTATAGTGGTAACCTTGTTGTGCAATCAGGGATTAAGAAACTTGCAGCAATATTGTGTTTTGAAGAGTAAAGCTTAAAAATGTCTATTTTGTAAGTAGGTTCTCAGTTCAATTGACTGAAGCAAATGACTTTTGGCTGCAAAGGCAAACACTATGCCTTCTAGGTTTATTAGATCCCTTCATTTTCTCAAGAAGTTATGCTCTTTTATACCAACCAAATCCTCAGAACATGTTTCTTGTAGTGCAGCTGTTCCATCCATTCATATATTTTCTAAATCTGCTTATACAGGCTAGGGTTGAGAGGTAGTTGGAGCTTATCCAAGCAATCATTGGGTGCCAGGCATAAAAAACACCAGGACAGAATATCACTCCATCTCAGGGAAGTCTCTTCATATCATTGTTAGCAACAATTATTCTCAGCTATTCTGAGAATAAACAGCCATCATATTCCCTAAATTCCAGCTTCTTAACTTAAAGATTGCTTTTATTTTTTTGCTTTGCTTTATACTTCTGCCTTTGCTTGGAGCACAGTTTTCTTTGAATTAATAAGGAGAGCCATGGTGAAATAAAACCTTACTGACAGACACTAACCAG
The DNA here is from genome assembly GCF_016835505.1 of Polypterus senegalus. Taxonomy (NCBI): domain Eukaryota; kingdom Metazoa; phylum Chordata; class Cladistia; order Polypteriformes; family Polypteridae; genus Polypterus; species Polypterus senegalus. The sequence continues at coordinate 120,264,706 of NC_053163.1, read as the reverse complement.
ATAGATCAAAAGATCTCCGAGTGTCAGAAACAGCCCTGTGGGCAGTCAAGCAGTAATACTTATGACCAATAATTTGCTGCTCCCAGTGGTGTTTTTCTGATTAACTTTTTTTTGGTAATGTTAAAATTAGATGTGAGTGGGCATCTGGCTATACTCTATAAATTTTCAAATGGATCTTTAAGTTAAAAATATGCTGCTGTTATTGAAAACCCAAGTGTTGGCTTGTATCAACTGTGGACAAGCTGTGAACTTCAGATATGTCACAGGGAGATTGAAGAAGATCTGAATGTTACCTTATGGTTACAAAGTTTGAGAAAGTAAGATACACTTAGGAATGTAAAGTGAGATATATATTAAATATTCCCATACTTAGCTGGTAGTACTGCGATTACTATCACCTAAGGAGGTCTTCCGAGGATGGAAAGGATGAAGATGCAAATCGAGCATAAATTTAACGTGGAAAACTTGAGATCTGGCCTGTATAATGGAGAATGTTTGGTCACTTTTTAATAAGCTGAATGAAATGTCATATCAAATTGATATGTCGTGGCAAGTCTACATTGTGGCATTTTGGGTACTGCAGAGAACCAGCCTAATTTTCTAATTTTCAGACACTATTTTAATGATGGCTAAGGTTCATCTGATATGATCAGGTGGAGTAGAAAAGGCACGGGGTGACTGGACCTCTGTATAAATGAGCAATGGTAAAAATGCAAACACATTAAAATTATAACTAAAATGTATAGTCCAGACATTAAAATACTGACCGAATTCATCCTTGTCACTACCTAGGGCCATAAGCAAAATAATGCCTGTTAAGGTTTATTAAATCAGTAACAGAAACAATTCACTCTGTTAATAAAACCCTAATGATGAATCTTTCTGACCCTGGAATTTTGGTGACTTCAGCCAGGGACACAAGAGACTGGACCTGCTCTATGCAAATATTAATATCTGTAAATGTAAACCTGTGGGTGAGCTCTGTAGCTCTAACCATATCTTACTCCCACCTATAAGCCTGTCTGATAGTTCTTTTGTGTTTTGGGGAGTTGTGGTTTGCTATAATATTTACACTGTATTTTCTTGAGCTTCTGTAAAGTTTTAATTTCCCCTTGGGAACAAATAAAGTATTCTCTAGCTATCTATACCATGCAACAAAGCTGGAATGTCCTCTTAACTTCCCACCTTGCAGGTGAATTCAAAGGAACAGTAAAGTCGATAAGATTTGGCAGCAGCAGAGCTGCACTTATAGCTGAAAAAATGCTGAAATTGCCCTAAGAATGATTAAGGGAGTCTGATTCCAGATATTCTGTAAGTGATTACTGACTTAGCCCTTTCCTTTTCAAAACACACAGAAAGAGACTTGTGTGAATTTGAGTTCAATAAATACCAAATATTGTATGTCATATAATGTGCATTTTATTTCTACACTTTCTGTATTTTATAGTGAAAATTTGTGCATGTTCTTTATTGGGCATTATTGTTATTCTGGGATTTTAAAATGCAGGATGATTTTTTTTTTCTCATCACAGAATAACAGTTGATTAAAAATGCAAAAGATTCTCACTTATTCATAGACAAAGGAAAAAGTTACTGTTAAGGTCATAAAAAACTTATTCTTAGTCAAGAACTGTAGGAAGCAAAAAGCAGAAATGTTTCTTTTTGTTTACTGAATGCACAAACATTCATGAAACAGTTGTGATTCAAGCATCTGAGTCATTATAAGGAGGACTACAGTATCTAAAGAAGAGAATATTTATGAAAAAAAGCTGTACTATCACCCATTAGGCTGATACAAGTTAAAGTACTTTGCCTTTAAAATACTTAAAATTCAATTCAATGTTTTACTACAGACAAGCTATAGTTTTAGTAGATGTTTCTATTGTGCCAATTGCTGTTATTGTCCACAGGCTCTAACTTCTAGGGAGTCTGTCACCTGACCAGGACAGAGAAACATTTTGAGTGTGTGCGTATGTGTGTGTGTATATGTATGCATAATGGCAAATAAGGAAGTGGAGAGCCAAATAAAAGATGTGGTGCCGACCAGGTGACCCTATTCACTGCCAATGTCCTGAAAATTAATCAGAAATTAACGCACTGTGGCGCACGAGAAAACAGGTTCAAAATGTGCCCTGTAAGCCTCAATGGCTTCTCTAAAGTTTCAGTCCTATCAAGCAGATCTGGCTCTGGTAGCTCACTAAGGTGGGATATAGTTCCTCAGTACAAAGACACAGAGAGCCCTCAGAATCATACTGTCTTAGTTGAGTGGGTGGGCATAACTGGGTGCCAGCTTCTCAGAGCCAAAGAGGAGAAAAGAGATGGTATTGTTAGCTTTGGCACCCCCTCTTGTCCGGCTTGGTTAAGCACATACCTTACACGAGCCTGGAAGGTAATCCTTAGGCGCCCAGGTATGACTATATATATATGTATATAAGATATTAAATATAATAATAAAATGAACAAATAAATAATTATACTCCTTTACTCAAAAAATGTCATTATAGGTATAGGTACATGTTACCACATATTCCTATGCATAGTAAGGGTAATTAGTGTTTCTACTGAAATTTGAATTCAAGTTCTACAGCTCCCAGTACATGTTGTTTTTGCAAGGCCAACTGGTGAAGCAAAAGGATGCTTACTAAAAATAACAGCTATGTGTGTTCACCTTGTGATGGGCTAGTGGCCTGTCCAGGAATTGTTCTTGCTTCGTGGCTAATAGTTGTTTTATACCTAATGGATAAGGCTGCAGCCTCCCCACTTTAGATAAGAGGTTTTGGAAAATGGATAATTGGATAGATGGATAACATACTGATTTCTTCCAAACTGAAGTGATGCATATTAGAAATAGGAAAATGCATATTGTCACAAGAATGAACAGGAGACATACAAAGGTTTGGGGCCGCTACCCATATTATGTCATGGCTGCTAAAGGGTTAATTTTTGTGAAATCATGTCTGGTTCAATGCCCAAAACAGAACTGATGACATGTGGCAAAGATGGTGGCTTTAAAGTTCTGGAGATTAAGTGGCGTCATCTGGGCAGGAAGTGCCGTCATCATGGGTGCCGGGGGAGAGGTTTGTGAGAAGTGACATCATCTGGGCAGGAAGTGACGTCATCACAGGCACCAGAAACCAAAGTGACGGCATCATGGGTGCCATGGTGTTGGCAGAAGTGACGTCATCTGGGCAGGAAGTGATGTTATCACAGGTGCCGGAACCCTGTGGAATTTCCCATGAATGGTCTGCAGAGGATTGAGAGAAAAAGTCAGTGCACCTCGACACCCCTTGGTCAGACATGGAATTGTCATTATTCGAGCCCTTTAGCTCTGTCCCATGCACACGTGTGTGACAATATATATATACAGTGGTGTGAAAAACTATTTGCCCCCTTCCTGATTTCTTATTCTTTTGCATGTTTGTCACACAAAATGTTTTTGATCATCAAACACATTTAACCATTAGTCAAATATAACACAAGTAAACACAAAATGCAGTTTTTAAATGATGGTTTTTATTATTTAGGGAGAAAAAAAATCCAAACCTTCATGGCCCTGTGTGAAAAAGTAATTGCCCCCTGAACCTAATAACTGGTTGGGCCACCCTTAGCAGCAATAACTGCAATCAAGCGTTTGCGATAACTTGCAATGAGTCTTTTACAGCTCTGGAGGAATTTTGGCCCACTCATCTTTGCAGAATTGTTGTAATTCAGCTTTATTTGAGGGTTTTCTAGCATGAACCGCCTTTTTAAGGTCATGCCATAGCATCTCAATTGGATTCAGGTCAGGACTTTGACTAGGCCACTCCAAAGTCTTCATTTTGTTTTTCTTCAGCCATTCAGAGGTGGATTTGCTGGTGTGTTTTGGGTCATTGTTCTGTTGCAGCACCCAACATCGCTTCAGCTTGAGTTGACGAACAGATGGCCGGACATTCTCCCTCAGGATTTTTTGGTAGACAGTAGAATTCATGGTTCCATCTATCACTGCAAGCCTTCCAGGTCCTGAAGCAGCAAAACAACCCCAGACCATCACACTACCACCACCATATTTTACTGTTGGTATGATGTTCTTTTTCTGAAATGTTGTGTTCCTTTTATGCCAGATGTAACGGGACATTTGCCTTCCAAAAAGTTCAACTTTTGTCTCATCAGTCCACAAGGTATTTTCCCAAAAGTCTTGGCAATCATTGAGATGTTTCTTAGCAAAATTGAGACGAGCCCTAATGTTCTTTTGCTTAACAGTGGTTTGCGTCTTGGAAATCTGCCATGCAGGCCGTTTTGCCCAGTCTCTTTCTTATGGTGGAGTCGTGAACACTGACCTTAATTGAGGCAAGTGAGGCCTGCAGTTCTTTAGACATTGTCCTGGGGTCTTTTGTGACCTCTCGGATGAGTCGTCTCTGCGCTCTTGGGGTAATTTTGGTCGGCCGGCCACTCCTGGGAAGGTTCACCACTGTTCCATGTTTTTGCCATTTGTGGATAATGGCTCTCACTGTGGTTAGCTGAAGTCCCAAAGCTTTAGAAATGGCTTTATAACCTTTACCAGACTGATAGATCTCAATTACTTCTGTTCTCATTTGTTCCTGAATTTCTTTGGATCTTGGCATGATGTCTAGCTTTTGAGGTGCTTTTGGTCTACTTCTCTGTGTCAGGCAGCTCCTATTTAAGTGATTTCTTGATTGAAACAGGTGTGGCAGTAATCAGGCCTGGGGGTGGCTACGGAAATTGAACTCAGGTGTGATACACCACAGTTAGGTTATTTTTGAACAAGGGGGCAATTACTTTTTCACACAGGGCCATGTAGGTTTGGATTTTTTTTCTCCCTAAATAATAAAACCATCATTTAAAACTGCATTTTGTGTTTACTTGTGTTATATTTGACTAATGGTTAAATGTGTTTGATGATCAGAAACATTTTGTGTGACAAACATGCAAAAGAATAAGAAATCAAGAAGGGGACAAATAGTTTTTCACACCACTGTATCTACAGTATATCTATCTATATTGTATACTAGCAAAATACCCACGCTTCGTTAAAGAAGTTATGAAAAAGAAAAGGAAACATTTTAAAAATAACATAACATGATTGTCAATGTAATTGTTTTGTGACTGTTATGAGTGTTGCTGTCATCAAGGATTTGATTATCATTATTTCTTTCAATCAGGTTCGTATTTGTAGGATGTGTTGTGTTCAAGTGACATTCCGTGTTTGTCAACCGTTGTAAAGATGACAGGTTTCATTCATCGAAGTGTTCACTACCCAAATCGGTACTCGTGAAGATGTTTAACAAGCATTCCCGGTATTAAGTTGTGGATTTGCCTGCGAATATTTAGCAGCAGCGTGTCTATGAACTTAATTTAAACTTAAGCTTCACACCTTGCTTTTCTATTGATATGTCCTCAAAGGCTTGTTCAGCTTCAGAGGGTTGTTCCTTTCCTACTGCATCAATAAACAGCTCGTCTTCCTCTTTATCTGAGACATCACACACTGCATGCACGTGTTTACCTTTCCCAGTCCTGCAAACTTTAGCAAAGTGGTTCAATTTACCACATTTTTTACACTGTCTCCCTTTAGCTGGACATTGACTTTTTCCACCATGTGCTTTGTTTCTGCAGCAGCTGCATTTATGAATATGCTTGTATGCATCACTCGCTTCATATTCTTTTGCTGCCTTCTCAATTGTGTAATGTGTGGTATAGCGGATCGGTGGCTTCCGAAAAAAGTCAGGTTTTTTAAATCCGTATAGCCGTGTCGTTCTCCGTGGGCGCGATTGCACAACCATGGGGAGTTAATGGGGTAATTGGAGCGAGTCGCACCTGCACGTGAGGGTGCGGTCATTCTTGCTTGCCTCATTGGCTTCCTGCGGTGTGTAATTAAGACGCTGTGCCCACGGAGGCAGAGAGGTGTATATGTATATATATAAATGAAGGTACACCAGAGAGGGAGATAAATCATGGAAAAAGATAAGAGAAATCGGAGAGGAAGAGACAGAAAGGCAAAAGGTTGACGGAGAGAAAAAAGCGGATGCAGTAAGAGGTCGGAAAACAGCAGGTGGTGACGATCCGGCCACCTGGAAGGTGGAAACGCCATGAGCTGGGGTCCCGCGAAGGAGCGTTATTCTGTTGCGCTCTAGGGGCTAGTTCGCCCAACTGAATGCACAAGTGAGTGGGGTGAGCAGGAGAGGTGCCCTCCCGAAGGATCTGAGGACCGACTGCGGGTGCGCGAAAGATCGAGGGAGGAGAGTTGACCTCGGCAGTCTGGCAGTGACTTCCTGGTGGAGGCCAAGACAGAGGTTAACTGAAGGCGCTCGTGGTTGTTGGTCTCCGCTGGCCGCGAGTAATGGTGAGCCGGGGAGAAAGAGATGGAGGTGGGCTGGAGAGTAAATGGAGCGAAAGAGACTGCGTTTTAATTGCTGCATATATTAACCTTGCATTTTAAAGGATTTATTTATTGTTGGTTTTAACCCCACTGGACACTTGATTTTATGGAATTATTTATTGAACTTTGACTTTGCACTTTTGCACTTTTTGGTTTTTGATTGTTTTGAATAAAAGCACTTTATGGAATATCCCCTGGCCTTGAGAGATTTGTCCCTATGTGTCAGCTCATCTCGGTGACATTATCGATGGTGTTGGGTTCAAGGGCTCCTGAACAGCAGTAGGAGCATGGAGTCGAACCCGCATCGTCACATAATCCGTTTTTTGTTCAGCGCTCTTTGGAGCTCTTGCTTGTTGTCTGCGTACTGCGTTCACATGAGCCGCTCGGAGTACATGCATCGAAGGCTCTCAGCTGTGCTTGTGCTATCTTGTGCGATCTTGCAATGTCCATGGCTTTATTTAATGTTAGCTAAGACCCGGCACTTAAAAGTTAATCTCGCACTTTCGCTGAGTTTGTGCCAAACACTAGTGTATCCCTGACCATCTCATCTTCGTTTGCATAAGCACAGTCCTTCACCAGCAATTTTAAGTCCATTACAAAGTGATCAAAAGTCTTGTTTATACCCTGCGTCTTCTCATTAAACTTGTATCTCGCGAATATCGTATTGGTCTTAGGCATAAATTCTGTAGAGCAGCAGATACCTAGGATTCAGTTAAATGTCTACAAATTGCATCTGGACAAAATGACAAATGACGTTTAATGCAAATTAATGATAAGTTTTACATGTTGCATTGCATATAACTCCACAGTGGATTATGTAGAGCAAGAAAATACACCTTATGGAAAAGACCAGAGAGTCTTATTAGAATAATGCCTGCTCACTACCAGGCAGCTGACAACACTGATTTGAAGAGCTGTTTGGTTATCGCATGATTCAACACACTTCGTGGAATACAACACACTTGTAAGAACCCTTTATGAATACAGTTTGTAGTTTTGGTCTCCATCTTGCATGAATAATATTAAAACACTAGAGTAGGTCCAGAAACAGAAATCTACTAGATTTAGAACCTTAGGTAAAATGAGAAGAGACAGAAGTTGACTATTATTAGTTTGGTGACATATGAATGAAACATTTTATTAATGAAAGGTATGGATGACAGGGATGCTGACTAGTTACTTCAAAGTAAAATCATTAAGAAAATGTCAATGGCACAGATAAAAGCTGAACTAAGAAGTATTTAACATAAATATTAAATAATATTATGTACACAGAAGACTTTTGACACAGGCAATTGCTTATTACCTTGCTTAGAATGAAGAGTAGCACCTTTGGGTGCTTCAGACTGTTTCATCACATTACACTGGATATGCTAAATCCAGTTGATACGTTTGAATCAGAAACAAATAAAAGAGAATAAAATAAAATAATACAAAGGTCTTAGTTGACACTGAACAAATGTTGTGCACATGTTACTTTTGTATAAAAGAGTGATGTCAGAATCGGGTATTATATTTTTTAGACTATTGTTTTCATTCACATCATCTGCCCTTTTAAAACAATTTATAAATTAGATCTAGCAAAAATTCTTATTTCAAGGTTAAATATGTATCCTGGGGAAAAAAAACACACTCAATGAAGTCTCCTATTCAGAAGAACAAAAGACTGACAGCATGGTACTGAAGCAATTTAAAAGATGTATTGATGTTGCAAGCATAGCTACTTGTAGGCTTGTAAATGACATTTAAAATAGATTCTACTGACATTCTTAGTACTTTGTTATCATTTGATGTTGATTTTACTCTGCATTTTCCTTTTTTAATTTGGGTTTTCTGATTAGTTGAATTAATTGTTACTCTTACTGATACAATGCCCAGTATGGACTTCTGCATTCTCAGATTTGAAGCCAGCTATCATTCATTTTGGTGGTCATATTTTACTACAGGGACCTGCCAGGTGATATGTAAGCAGGAAATAGAAAAGTAGGAGAAACTTTAGCATGTCTGCTATGATCTGAGTGCACTTGTAAAATCAAAAAGGGTGTGAGGCCTGTACAAGACCCCTAAACCAGGCCAGGGCTTTCCTTTGCCGGTTTAGAATAGACCTAATCCCAGGCAGCCTGACCCATATTCCACAGACAGGCTCTTCTGCACAGGCCCAGAAAGAGAATTTCTTCAAAATTTAAAACTGTAACTTTAAAGCAGCAGTCTAATACTGTAATTAAACACTATTATATATATACCTATGTATTATTATTATTAATAAACAGGTCACATATTGACACTATGTAGTAATATCGGGAAAGATGACTGCTGGCAAAATAATGTGTCATATAAATGTTGACCATTTGTTCCTGTGAAGGCTCTTCAAATCAACTTATCTAACAGTAAATGAGGATAAGCCTCTTCAATCCTAAAATTATACCTTCAGATGAGAAGTTGGACTCCCTGCAGCTCAGCTTACGACCAACATCCTCTGTCATGAAGGAGCTGAAGTTCAGCTCTATTTCTCCTCCCATGCTTTTCAGAATCCAGATTTGGCCCCAGAGATAGCATACCAAGCCATATAATTCTTTTAGATTAACCAGTTTTAGCATTTTCAAGTAAAAGATCCGTAAGGTTTCCCTACGTGTTAGAGTTTTCTCATTGTCACTGCCACTTGGAAGCACTTTAACAATCTCCATTATAATTCGCCATCTTTGAAATGTATGTATGTCTGTGTACTTTGGGATTTCAGCTTTGCTTCAGTGCAAAACCAATGTTTCAGGGCTCATTGTTAAGTTACCAAATACAGAGATCACTGGAAGTTACACATGCTTACTTTGACCACTGTCCTGTGAGATGCCTGTCACACAAGCTGTTGCCTCTCAGTAACTGTCTTCTGATTCTGTTGTGGCTTTGAGTCTGCTAGACTTGTTTCTGTCAGAGTTTCTTGCAGTTTCCAAGCTCCTTTTGATGGTGTGGGAAACTGCTGCTTTTTTGCAGTTTCTCTCAAGGAAAGATTTACACTTTTAAGGGTTACAAACAGGGCTGCTGTTTGATCATGGTTAATTGCACAATTACAAATTTTAATCAAAATTAACTGAATATTAATCAAAATTCTATACAAGCTGCACCCCTGCTTATCAGGTTAAGTGAGTTCCCCATAATGCACCACAATAAAGCACACCCTTTCAGACACTTTAGCTCTGTCCACAGTTTGTACTCTCTTCCTCCCTAAAGTTGAATATTTTTCCTAACTCAGCTCCTAGTGTGAAGATCAATAGGCCTCTGACTTGAAGATGGACTGTCTGAGAATCTCTAGTTTTTTTCTTCTGGAAGACTAGCAATTTGTACAGCAGCCCCAGGTGCTCCTGTCTTGATGAGCCCTAACTTTCCTTAAAGTGACAATATGTATAGTGAGTGTCCAATTATAGTACAGAGGGTCAATTTGCTGCCCAAAATCTGTCTGGGGAACTGTAATTAAGTTAATTCTTTCATTCCCATTGCCATTCTCAGTTTTAAGTATCCCCAAAAAAATAACTTCCAGGGCACTCATTTTGGAAAATTGACATACTGCTCCACTTTCTCTTTTGGCATTTTCTGCACACACACACACAAATATGTATCTGTGACGTATTTTACTTCACGTCAGCTGCTATTGAAGAATGATTTCATGCAGCCATATAGAAAAAAAAACTGTGGGAGTAAGACAAGGTCCTTTTCAAGTGTAAATATCAAACAAAGATAAGACTGCAGAGAACCAAATAAAGCCAAAGGTCAGATAAAAGATTCTTTTATATTACAAATATTTAGCTTAGAAGAAAAGTATATAAAATAAATAAATCATTTATTGAATTAATATTTCTAAACAGAACATTAATAAAATAGTACAAAAATAGATATTAAAACATATTTCTACTGCCTGTAGATAAAGTTTAACATCTAATTGCCAAATTGGCATCATTTCCCAGTATTTAGTACATTTCTCCAAACAAACTAATTTGGACACAGCTTCATAGACAATCAACCTGCCTGCTTTCCTGTTTCCATTGTTGGCCCAGAGGTTCCATGAGTCCAGTAGTGATCCTTCAGTCCATTAAAGGAGAGCACGACCTCCAGAACTGTAAAGAATGGGACTGAGTTAGCTCTTTAATGCAGGCAGCATTAAAGGATAGGAAGCCATCTGACAGTCCCCACTCTTAAAAATGCAAAAATATCAGAGATGCTGGGAACATTAGCAGTTTTCAGATGGAATTGTATTCTGTCAAAGATGATACTATCTCTGATAGCTGGTGCTAGGTCAGAATTGTTAGGAAGTATAAAGCCACCTCATGGCTAAAAACTTCTAGAATCAAGTGTTGATGGTGAGTTGTGCCTGAACAGCTTGTTCTTTTACTCTATTTTAAATTAGTGTTCTCCCTGGTGTCTTTCCTCCTTTGTATTACTTTGTAATAAAGGCACCATTCTATTTAAGTTTTGATCTGCTTAGTTTTACTTAAAGAACTGAGGTCTTAAGTAGTTCCTAATTTAAATAATATATTGAGATTATTGCCACACCAGAACTTGTTACCAATCTAGATCAAGATATAGGCAAGATCCTTTATAAGTAAAACTGAAGAAGTTATGTTTAGAATTCTGCTGCTTGTTTACTTACACACACTCAAAAATCTGCTCACATCACTCCTGTCTTCTATGATTTACATTGGTTACCAGTTTCTTCAAGAATCAAATATAAAATTATTCTTCTCACCTTTAAAACCCTTCATGGTTTAGCCCCTCATTATCTGTTGGAGCTGCTGCTTCCTTACACTCCTGCCCATGCATTACGATCATCGGAAGCTAAGTTACTCACTGTACCTAAATACAGGCTAGTAACTATGGGTGGCAGAGCTTACAGAGTGATAGACCCTAAAATTTGGAATTCTCTCCCTCTCAGCCTTCGCAAGGAAATATCTATTATTAATTTCAAACTTCTGTTAAAAACACATCTTTTCAATTAGTATTATTCTTTTTTGTGTATGTAATTTCTACTGTCTTGTGTAAGCTTGACGCTATATAGCGCCTGGTCCGACACAGATTGACACAGAGGCACGTGTACAATAAAATAAACTATTTATTTTCTTCCCCATGACCCACAGGTAATACAGAGTCCCAGCACTAATCACACCAGTACAACAAGCACTTTCCTCTCCTTGGCACCACCACTCCTCCCAAGCAACCTTGTCCTCCTCCACCCGACTCTGGCCGCCGAGTGGTGGTTGCTGGCTCCTTTTATAGTTCACCCGGAAGTGCTCCACGTGCTTGATCACAGAGTCCCGGCTACACTTCCGGGTGTGATGCATCTGCTGCCCACACGGGCTCAGGAGTCCCACACAGCACCCCCTGGCAGGGCTGCACAGGGCTGCACCCAACTCCAATTCCCAGGGAGCCCTGTGGGAAACCAAAGCATTGCTCCACCCCAGGAGGGCGGCCATCTAGCGTCCAGGGGGAGGTATTGCACTGTCCAGGGCTGCTCCCCCTGAAAATAGTGTGCAGAGGCGTCCTGGCTGGGCATGGACGCCAGCCACCTGCCACACTTTTTAATGTGTGCATTGAATTGTAAAGTGTCCTTGAGTGCATGAAAGGCACTACATAAACAAAACATTATTATTATTAATAAGTTTTGCCCTAAGAGTGTTCTAGAATATTTTATTACTGATAAGGTTTTTGATAGATCTATTGATAAATAGAACTTTATTTCTCCCCATGGGGAAAATTGGCTGTTTTACGAATGCTCTTTATATAAATAAATACATAAGTAGGCAAATAAATAAATAAATGTGCACACATCTGTCTATTCAAACAAGAAAATTGAAAGGAAAGAAAACACCTGACTTGGCAATCCCAGTCACAGTGGAGCATTATGCAGTATTGCTGTTGGCATAAAGGACCCCAGTACTGTTTCTTTGCCCACTTCTGATGAATAATTCATTGGCTGTAAGTCATTACTGTTGTTGTGTCAGAGAGGGGGTCTGCAGAATTGTTCATAACGACACTCAGTTTTATTTTAATTCTTTCCTTTGCTACTACCTCCTATGGGTCCAGAGTATGTGCCATAACTGACCTTGCCCTTTTAAATTAACTTGTTGATTTGGTGTAACTTTCTTGAAGTGATGTTAATGGCCATGCACACCACAATGTAGAAAATTGCACTGGCCATCACAGAGTTGTAGAAGATGAGAAGGATGTCACTTCCCACATTAAAGAAACACAGTCTCCCAAGGAAAAGCTCTGCCCTTTCTTATATATTTTAGTTCCTCTGTGTTCCAAGACCAGTCCAACCTGTCATTAGTATTGTAAGAGAGGACCAATTATACATCCACTCCTTGAATAGTGTTCGGATCTTTGGTGTTTCAAAAGTCAATAACCAGTTTCTTGGTTTTGCTGATATTAGGATGCAGAAAATTTTCTTTGCACCAAGAAACAAAGTTCTCCACCAAACTACTGTACTCTGTCTTATCCCCCTTATCAATACACCCCATAAATGTAGAATGATCCGAGAATTTCTGCAAGCGCCATGTCCTGGTATTATATTAGTAGTCTGAGTTTTACAGAGTAAAGAGAATAAGAGACAGGACTGTTCCTTGTGATGCTCCAGTGTTGCTCACATCCATATCAGAAACATAGGGCCTTGAGTCTCACAAACTGTGGTCTGCCTGACAGATAGTCCACTATCCAGGACACCATTGGCTCATCCATCTGCATATCTCCTGAGTTTACCCTTTAATAGGGATGGATGGTATTGAAGGCCCTGGGGAAATCAAAAAACATAATCCCCACAGTACTACCAGCTTTGTCCATGTGAGAATAGGCCTTATGGCACAGATAGATAATTGTATCCTCCTCTCCAATCTTTGTCTTAAAGGCAAACTGTATTGGGTCCAGGTGGTCTACCACAAGAGGACTTATATAGTCAAGCTTGTCCTCTGTGTGGCTTCTTCAGTTTCCTCCTTACTTGGTCTTCGGTTATGAACTGCCCAAACTGATGGTCAGAGATGGATTTGTCACTAGGATTTGTTGATGTAGTAGGGATGGTGTGAGGAGACTGGTCATTGGAAGTGGGAGGGAAAATCTATTTAAAAATTGGTTCGGGGTGTTCACTTTATCCACTTCCAATTCTACCACATGAGTCTTGTATTTATACCCAGTCCATTCCAAACATCTTTCATGTTATTTTGAGTGAGTTTGTTTTCTATTTTAGCTTTGTCAGTAGCATTTCTTTCACTCAGCTTTTTCTTTAGCACATGCTGTAAGTCCTTCAGAGCCTCTTTGTCAGTGGATTTGGATGCTTTTTTCCTCATTCAGGAGACCTTTTAGCTTCTTAGTAATCCAGGTTTTGCTGTTTGGAAAGCAACACACTGTCTTTGTGAGTACCACTGTCAGTTGACACAGAAGTTAATATAGTCTGTGATCCAATGACTAAGGGCCTCAATTTCATCCCCATGTGACTCACACATCATTTACCAGTCTGTCATTTGGAAACAGTCATTCAGAGCCATTTTTGCCTGAAGGCTCCACTTCCTCAATATTCTGGTGGTAACAGGATGCTGTCTAATAACTGGTTTGTAGCTTGGAATAAGATGAATCAGATTGGTGATCAGATTTACCTAACAGTGCTAGTAGTTTACATTTAAAGATATCTTTAACATTGTGAATACCCCTTCAAGCACATGTATTTATTAGGAATGTATGTCTTAATAAGATGGAAGCAATCTATTTATTTTTACGTCCTAGTTTGTCGGGTCCCAGTGTTGGAGTCCTGAAACACATCAGCCTGATCAACGATGGCTAAATATTCATTGACAGAAGTTACAAACATTGTCTACTATGGCTACTTTGACCCTCTGGGCATTTTGCTATTTTTTATATACTTTATTAATCCCTGATGGAAAATTGCCTTTTCTAAGTCAACCATTGTACAGTGCTCTGGAGCAATTATCAGGTTAAGGGCTATGCTCATGGGCCCAACATCATGAAACTAAGGCCTACTTACCTGACCTGCCTATAGTGTGAAAAATGGTTAGGATGTTGGAAGCCTTTGTGCTTAAATGGAATAATGATGAAAGTCTTTGTGTTCAAGTATAAAATATTTTTCTTAAAGTGGAGTTTGGGAATTTGTGAGCCTGTAGTACTCAATATGAGCATACATTTTTTGATAAATAAATTGGCTGTTTTTTAGTTGGAGCAAGTTTGGAAGCCTCCTATAAGTACCTTCTCTTTTAACAACAGATATCAGAAAATAATTTCTCATGCAAATCATAATAGTAATTTAGTTTTAAAATAATAAGTTTTAATAATTTAAAAAATGCATTTAAAACTAAAATAATGACCAAAGTGTGTGGCAAAAAATGTTTATATGTTTATATATTTTTAAAAGTGCATCAGGGTCCTTTCTTAAGGACTGATACATATATCAGTAAGGTTTTAGTGATCCACTCACACAGAATAGACAAACTGGTATGAAGAATTCAAAAATAGCTAGGAATGCATGCCTGATTCCCACCAGTCAGCCCAGACAAGGTCCACCAAAAGTCAACCATACTTTCATTTGAGCGTCTAGCTTTGGCATACACCAGGCTAAAACTTGGTTAACTCTTAGAATTCAAAAATAAATTCAAATGTTCCCAGATACCCCTTTAGAGAGGACAACTTTTTGAAATAAGAATTTATTAACAAAATATTCTAAATGCAACAAAGGAGTCAAAAAAGATTTTCCAACAAGGGCAATCCTTAACAAACAAATTTCAATATGCTAACCAGAAATAATAACTCCAACAACAGAAGCAAAATGGCTGAAAAGCCAATAAATATAATGAATTAAAAATAGCAAAAAAGGAAACGCCAACCACCAAGCTCATACAATGAACCACAGAGGGACTTCAATTAACATGAACCTTTGAAGGGCTGGGATTGTCCCTCAGTGAAGATTGACAAGTGCCCCTCCTCTTCTGGAACCACTCACAAAACACATGGCAGGAAACAAACACAGAGAAACTACATAATAAATAAATAGAATAAAATTAATATTACAAAAGTAATAGACAACAGTGAATTGTAATGAAAAGAAAACCAAATACAATAATCCCTCGCTATACTGTGCTTCGACTCTCGCGGCTTTACTCTATCGCAGATTTTACATGTAAGCATATTTAAATATATAATGTGGATTTTTTGCTGCTTTGCGGGTTTTTTTACTTCTGGTACATGCTTCCTCAGTTGGTTTGCCCAGTTGATTTCATACAAGGGATGCTATTGGCGGATGGCTGAGAAGCTACCCAATCAGAGCATGCAGTTAAGTTCATGTTCAATTCCACTGCGTTAACCAGGAAGTCTCTTCTCGCTCATTCAACATCAATGTGTTTTGCTGTATAAAGAAAATAAGATCTACGGCCTCAGTGTCCTTTAGCCAGGGCGCAAAACAAGCTATAAGTGGACGTAATAAGGCGGTAGTCTGGATGGAATCTGCTTTAGGGATTTGGATTGAAGACTGCTGGAAGAAGAACAACGACTGTGCTACACAGTCGCCTAAAGAGGCTCCTTTAGAAGAGCTGTAACGCTCTTGTTTGTTGTGCAGTAAAATTAAACTCATCGTTATCAGACAAGTCGTCATGTTATTGTAGGTGAGTAACCATAATTAATTTTCTACGTACAGTACTTAGTACATGTATGTACGTTTAGTGTCACTGTACACACATTTTACCGTATACAATTTTTCTTGCATTGTACGGATTTATTGTTGGTGGCCTGTCTATCATAATGGCTGTAACATATGTGATATCGGAGACGCTCAATATCTTTAATATAATATTTAGGTTTTACTGTATATAAACTGTCTTTACATACATAATTTCAATGAATCTTACCTAAGATCTAAGAGAATACAATGGGTTTATGCTGTATACTGTAACTGTGCAGGATATGTTTATAAGAACTTAAAATATATAAAAATAACCATATAAACTTATGGTTTTTACTTTGCGGATTTTCCATAACCCCCGCGATCGAAGATGAGCCAGGGGATGGACCTGATGCTACAGGACTGGTTTGCTCCTTGGCTTGTGTTTTTTTTTTTTTCTTATTGCCTTTTGTTTTAATTTTGAAATATTTATTTCATGTGTTTGTTTTTATGTAATTTTTGTTAGGTTTATTTATTATTTAACATTTATCTGCTTATTGGGCATGGTCCTTACATGCTTTGTTTTCATCAGCTTTTTGCTCCTGTCATTTTGTTTTTTTTATTAGATATTTAGATTTGGGCTTGTTTTCAATTGGATTTGCCTTTATTTTCCATTTTTTGATCTCTTTTTGATTGACTGACTATAAATAAATTATGTATTTATAAAGATTTTTATTGTTGGCCTTGCCTTTTGAAGCCAGACGTTTTTATATTTTTTACTCCCCTTTTATATTTCTGGTATATTTATTAATGGCATATTTCTAATCTGATTTATTCTTGAGCCTCAGTTTGGGCTGGTAAAGGCCTACAAGTATGACATTTGAGTTTGGGGTCAGACTGCCTGGGGTGAAGCCTGTTTTTATGCTCCAGACCAGTAAGAGTTTGGATATTTTATGGCCTTGTACCCCTCTTTATATTTTTTGTGGATTAAATCACAACTGCATGTGCCTTCTCCATGTGTATTTGTGCGTGGACACACACATTCTTTGCATGTGTTATTTTGTATAAATTTATGTTTTCAGGTGGTAAATCCACATGCCAGTGCCAGTCATTTTGTGTTTAAATAAAGATGTAAATAAAATAAAATCATGGAGTATTTTCCTGACAGATGCAGAAATTGTGTTGAGTCATTTGACATTTCTTGTGGTTGTTTTATTAGTACAAAACCCTACTTTGCCAACTGAGCCAACATAATAGCTTTTGCATTCCTAAAGTTGGAAGCAGAGGCAATTTTGGGTATATTCCTTCACCATGCCTGGAGCATGTGTGTGTACTCAGCCTCTTTTACACAAAAGAGGAAAGGGCAGTTTGTTTGGAATGGCAACGTGGTAGTTTTCTGTGTTGTGTGTTTTCCTGAGGTAAAAATGCATCAATATGACAATCCCATGTTTTTGTGCATTTAAGTGCTGAAAATATGCTGCATGTCATATTTTTAAGGAACGCACTGTGTCCCTGCTATAGTGATATAAACAGATGCAATAGACGCTGACTTTTGAGTTACGTTCTGGTGACTTTTATTTCCAATCCTATCTCATTTTTTGACTGTGATTTTGACCCATCGATTTTCTGATCTTCGTCTCCTCTCTCAGCCAAACTTCAGCTTGGCTCAGCATCGGCAGCCACAGGACACAGGAAAACTCACAGTACACCAATAGAATTTGCTTTACTCTATTGCAGGGGTCTCCACACTACTGCCCGCGGGCCAGATTTGGCCCGCAAGGCCCTCTCAACTGACCCGTGGAGACTTTTTTATCTACGGAAAAAAAATTATGGAAATTTACATCTATCCTGCCAAGATCAGCCGCCGCTTACGTGGACGTTACGTTTTTACCGAATTGAAATAGAGGCGTGCAGTAGTGTGTTATGTTTTTCAACCGATAACTACATTGCAAAACCTTATTCGCTGCTTACTTTTTCTACTTCTGTTCACAGTTAATGAGATGATATAACGCCATCTAGTGGCAGAGTTTTTAAATGGTTTGCTGCTTGTTCAAGACTTGATTATTTTGATCACAGTTTGCCAGTTCTGTTTGACTGCTGCGATGAGCAGGTGTTGGTGTCAGTTAACGTCTAATTGAGAAACATGTTGCACTGTATTTTATTTAGTGACTAGCAGAATACCCGCGCTTCGCAGCGGAGAAGTAGTGAGTTAAAGAAGTTATGAAAAAGAAAAGTAAAAATTTTAAAAATAACGTAACATGATTGTTAATGTAATTGTTTTGTCATTGATATGAGTGTTGTTGTCATATCTATATCTATATCCATATATATATATATATACTAGCAGAATACCCGCGCTTCGCGGCGGAGAAGTAGTGTGTTAAAGAAGTTATGAAAAAGAAAAGCAAACATTTTAAAAATAACGTAAGATGATTGTTAATGTAATTGTTTTGTTATTGATATGAGTGTTGTTGTCATATCTATCTATTTATATATATATATTTATATATCTTTATATATATATCTGTGTATATATATATGTATATATATATATATAGCAAAATACCTGAGATTGGCAGCGGAGAAGTAAAAAGAAAAGGAAACGTTTTAATAATAACGTAACATGATTGACAATGTAATTGTTTTGTCATTGTCATGAGTGTTGCTGGCATATATCTATACTAATAAAAGGCAAAGCCCTCACTCACTCACTCACTGACTCACTCACTCACTCACTCACTGACTCATCACTAATTCTCCAACTTCCCGTGTGGGTGGAAGGCTGAAATTTGGCAGGTTCATTCCTTACAGCTTCCTTACAAAAGTTGGGCAGGTTTTATATCGAAATTCTACGCGTAATGGTCATAACTGGAAGCAGTTTTTCTCCATTTACTGTAATGGAGATGAGCTTCAACGCCGTGGGGGAGTTTCGTGTGACATCATCACGCCTCCCACGTAATCACGCAGTACATAGAAAACCAGGAAGAGCTCAAAAAAGCGCTTAAGAAAACATGCATTATATAATTGAGAAGGCAGCGAAACAATAAGAAGCGAGCGAGTGACATATACAACCATATTCATTAGTTCTGCTACTTCGGAAACAAAGCACGATGTAAACCTACACTTTAAATTAAGTTCATAGACAGGCTGCGCTGGCGTTTGTAATTTAGTGCCTGCCCATATAAGGCCGTCCGTCAGCGGCAATCCAATAGCAAACTGCCACGGGTAAATATTCACGGGTGAAGGACTGTGCTTATGGAGAGGAAGATGAGATGGTCAGGGTGGTGTTTGACGCAAACTCAGCGAAACTGCGAGAGAAAGTTTTAAGTGCCAGGACTAAGGTAACATTAAATACAGCCACGGACATAGCACCAGATGGCACCAGCACAGCTGGGAACCTTCGATGCATGTACACTGAGTGGCTCACGTGAACTGACGCAGTGCACAGATAAAAGGCAACAGTTCCAAAGAGCTGAACAAAACCCAATTACACAATTGAAAAGGCAGCAAAAAATATGAAGCGTCTGATAAGCATATTCATAAATCCAGCTACTGCGGAAACAAAGCACACGGTGGAAAAAGTCAATGTCCCGCTAAAGGAAGACAGTGTAAAAAACCCGTGCATGCAGTGTGTCAGGTCTCAGATAAAGAAGAAGACGAGCTGTTTATTGATGCAGTAAGAAACGAATCGATGAATGAAACCTGTCATCTTTACAACGATTGACAAACACGGAATGTAACTTGAACACAACACATCCTACAAATACGAACCTGATTGAAAGAAATAATGATAATCAAATCCTTGATGACAGCAACACTCAGTAACACTCACAAAACAAATACTGTATATTGACAGTCATGTTACGTTATTTTTAAAATGTTCCCTTTTCTTTTTCTACCTTTTTTAACACACTACTTCTCCGCTGCGATACGCGGGTATATATATATATATGTATATATATATATCCCGCTCTACATACTCGAATAATGGATACTTTATTCGCCATCAATGATTGTTTTGGTAAAGCCATACTCAGTGTATTCATTAGATGAACGGTAAAAAAGTAAGAGCGAGGGGAGGATGACTCATTGAGGCATGCAGGCTGTAGTGCGCGTCAACTCTATCTGAATTGCGCGATCACATTTGAAAAAACATATCTTTTCAAGTTCTATTTAGTCCATATGTGTCAAACTCAAGGGCAGCGGCCACATCCGCCCGGCGTGTAATTATATCCAGCCCGCGAGATCATTTTATATACTGTATTATTGTTATTAAAGCCCGGGTATATGAAGCGCTGGTAACACAATAAACTACAGATCCCATAATGCAGCGCTTCAGCTGCCTTGCATCAGGGTAACCTGAATGCAATTCAGAAGATACAGAAAACAGCATAATTAAATAAGAATCTGACACTTCAGCGGACGTTTTAACCCGTGCACAATCACAAAGTGATTTCAAGTGAAGCTGCTTTTATGGGAGACACAAATGCACCAGTTCACCTTGCCCCACTTTCCCTGTTGCCAAGTACTGTTAAACCAAGTCGTCACTACGGTGTTCCCAAATACGCACTTTGCTGATAAACTGAGCGCACTGCGCACTGAGTTTGCACGGCGCTTTGGTGACTTTGATGAACAAAAAAAGTCCGTCTACATGCGGCTTGAACCTTGTGCATGTTTGGTAGCACATATCTGTGTGAGAAGCTCTTCTCAGTGATAAAGACTAACAAAACAGCACACAGGAGTCGCCTCACTGATGAGCACCTGCAATCCATCCTGAGAATCTCCACAACACAGAACCTCACAGCACACAGAAACGAACCTGTGGCCAAAAAAAGATGCCAGGCGTCCAGCTCTAAAATGACATATGAGCAAAGACAACTGAATGATTTGATTTGTTATTGCACGTAAGAGCGGGAGTCAACCGTTTTAACAAACAGCGTATTGCACTGATACGAAATAGCTGTGTGTGTATATATGTAGATATGTATGTTGTCACACACGTGCGCATGGGAGGCAGCTAAAGGGCTTGAGTGAAGGCAGTTCGGAGGCATGCCGGGGTGTGGCAGAGTGCACTGACTCTTTTTCTCCTTTGCCTGTAGACCATCCCCGGGGGATTTCACCTGGATCTCCTGACATCACTTCCGGGACTGAGCCAATGGAACTCGGCCACACCAGCTCCAGTCCCTCTGATGTCACCTCCGCTACTGAGCCAATGGTGGAAGACCACGTGCCAGATCCATACGACCTCACTTCCTGTCTCCCCCTTTAAAACCTGCCCCTTTCCTTTGTTTCCTCAGTCTTGTTTTGGACTCGGTTGTATGCACTTCAGTGCTCTGTATTTTTACAAGAAAAACGACTTTGCAGCCAGGATACCACAATATACGGGTGGCTGCCCCAACTCTTTATCTGTCCATGTCTCGTTCTTGTGACAATGTATATATATATATGTTTATATATGTGTGTGTGTATATATGTATATATATATATATGTATTTGTGTGTATATATGTGTATATGTATAGATATGTATATATATATATATATGTTTATGTGTGTGTGTAAATATATATATATATGACAACAACACTCATCACTCACAACAGTGACAAAACAATTACATTGACAATCAGGTTACGTTATTTTCAAAATGTTTCCTTTTCTTTTCATTGCTTCTTTAACACACTACTTCTCGCTGCGCGCGGGTATTTTGCTAGTATATATATATATAGCAGAATACCGCTCGCAGCGAGAAGTAGTGTGTTAAAGAAGTTATGAAAAGAAAAGCAAACATTTTAAAAATAACGTAAGATGATTGTTAATGTAATTGTTTTGTCATTGATATGAGTGTTGTTGTCATATCTATCTATTTATATTATATATATATATATATATATATAGCAAATTACCTGCGATTGGCAGTGGAGAAGTAAAAAGAAAAGGAAACATTTTAATAATAACGTAACATGATTGACAATGTAATTGTTTTGTCATTGTCATGAGTGTTGCTGGCATATATATATATACACACACACAGACACATATATAAACATATATATACATATAAACATATATATAAATATATATATATATATACACACATACATATATACATATACATATATATACACATACTGTATATATACACACACACATATATACATACTGTATATACAACATATACATATCTACATATATACTGTATATACACATATATATACAAATCTACATATATATATCTACATATATATATATTAGGTGGGACTTGATTAAAAAATTAATCCAATTAATTAGAGGCTGTGTAAGAATTAATCTTGATTAATCGTATGTAATCGCACGTAAATTTGCCCCAAATCGCAAATGTTTTTTTTTTAATTTAAAACGGTTTTAGTGGGCTTACAGAATCAAATAATAGACATGGACATGAATATTGTAAACTGAAGCTGTTTTAATTTCTGAAAAAAAGCTTTAAACTGCATTTGAATTCAAAACAGAAACAAAAATATCATCCCTGGTTAAAATTGGGCAGACTTAAAAATAAAGTGGTAGTTTAAGTACTTTAAGTACATTTTCAGAATAGTATTGTCTTTAAATAATAATAACCAAAATTTCAACATAAAGTGCAGTTTTCTTCTTAAAAAAATAAGTCAGAAACATAAAAGGTAATTTGACCAGCTTACTCTTTAAACTCTGAGTAACATTAGCCAAAATTATTTTGTACATTAGGCTAAAACAGTGTGATCATTGAACATTTTGTAATTAGATGTATTTAGAATTACTAACGGTCACGGAAGTCCAATGATCCCCAGTAAGAGCCACAAAGTCCGCTTTCTGTAATGCATCTAATTTTGCTTGCTTTTCAGTGTGCACAAAACCATGCTTTTATCAAGGCTTCGCTCGGGTAGTCGAAATGATCAGTCGTAGGAACGCGCTTTATTCCGACTCTAACATTTTTGTAGCTGTGATGTGTGCATCAGTGTAATGGATGTACCAGGAAATCATGCATTGACAAAAGTTCCCGCTTGCTTGGAATTGAAAGTGTGATTAAATGCGTTATTTTTAGCGCGTTATGGAGTACATGCATCGAAGCTTCTCAGCTGTGCTTGTGCTAAGAAAGGGAAAATTTTAAAAATAACGTAACATGATTCTGCGTTAACCTAATATTTTTCATACGTCCCAAACCAAGGAGATGAAGGTAAAATGAATCGGTAGCGCGTACATAGTCAGTACATCCCTCTCGAATCGAACCTCGAATGTCGGCGTTAGAGGCTTAAGACTCTACAATTAGCCACAGCGTGTGGCTTGTCTATGCTAAAGTATGTATTGTAGATCGGGTATATATATACATTTATATATATACCCGTGTACGAGTGGAGAAGTAGAAGTTATGAAAAGAAAAGGGAACATTTTAAAAATAACGTAACATGATTGTCAATATACAGTAATTGTTTTGTGAGTGTTATTGAATGTTGCTGTCATCAAGGATTTGATTATCATTATTTCTTTCAATCAGGCTCGTATTTGTAGGATGTGTTCAAGTTACATTCCGTGTTTGTCAATCGTTGTAAAGATAAGAGGTTTCATTCATCGATTAGTTCCTTACTGCATCAATAAACAGCTCGTCTTCCTTTTATCTGTGATGTGACAAACTGCATGCACGGTTTTTTTACACTGTCTTCCTTTAGCAGGACATTCACTTTTTCCACCGTGTGCTTTGTTTCCGCAGTAGCTGCACTTATGAATATGATTGTATGTATAAGACGCTTCATATTTTTTTGCTGCCTTCTCAATTGTGTAATTCGGTTTTGTTCAGCACTCTTTGGAACTGTTGCTTTTTGTCTGTGCACTGCGTCAGTTCACGTGAGCCGCTTGGTGTTCTTGCATCGACGGTTCCCAGCTGTACTGGTGCCATCTCGTAATGTCAGCTAAGACCCGGCACTTAAAAGTTTCTCTCGCAGTTTCAATGAGTTTGTGCCAAACACCACCCTGACCATCTCATCTTCCTCTGCATAAGCACAGTCCTTCACCCGTGAACATTTACCGGCAGTGTTTGTATTGGATTGCCGCTGATGGACGGCCTTATATGGGCAGGCACTAAATTACAAACGCTAGTGGCAGCCTGTCTATGAACTTAATTTAATATAAACTTACGGTTCACGCCGTGCTTTGTTTCCGCAGTAGCTGTACTTATGAATATGCTTGTATGCATCATTTGCTTCATAATGTTTTTCTGCCTTCTCAATTGTGAAATGGCGTTTTGTGCTCATCGCTGTTTGGAGTTCTTCCTTGTTCTCTACGTACTTACGTAGGAGGCGTGATGATGTCACACGAAACTCCGCCCCCCACGGCCATCTCCAACTCAAGACTCCATTACATTATATGGGGAAAAATAGCTTCCAGTTATGACCCTTATGCGTAGAATTTCGAAATGAAACCTGCCCAACTTTTGTAAGTAAGCTGTAAGGAATAAGCCTGCCAAATTTCAGCCTTCTACCTACACGGGAAGTTGGAGAATTAGTGATGAGTGAGTGAGTGAGTGAGTGAGTGAGTGAGTAAGGGCTTTGCCTTTTATTAGTATAGATAATAATTTCCTTCGCGTAATTACTAACCAGTGTGTATAAAGTATTGGGAATGTCGTTAGTTTAACAAGAATTTTCCGAATATTCTGAAGAGGAAACATTAAAAGAAACAATCTTTCTACCATAAGTGGATATATTTGCAGACTATATTCAGGTAAGTTTAACTTAAGAAATCATAAGAATTTTAAAAAATTGTTTTGGGTCATTTGCAGCTATAATTGCAACGAAATTAATTTGCATAATCAGGTTTTATGAGCGATATTGTGTGCAAGATACTTTCAGTTTCACTATTTATTCATGTTAAAGTCACTTTATTTTAGTGCCCAACGATGGCCGAGAAGAGTAAAAGAAAAATAGACGATGAGTGTCGGCAATTTCAAAAAGAATGGAGTTTGAAATACTTCTTCATCAAATCCAACGAGAGAGCATTGTGTGTGATTTGCAACGAAACCGTGGCTGTGATGAAAGAATACAACCTGTGCCATCACCATCAAAGCAAACATCAGGAGAAATATGCACAGTTGGAGGGTAAAGTTTGTGCCGAAAAATTTTCTAAATTACAAAATCAACTCACATCTCAGACAGCATTGTTCAGTAAATCCTCAAATGAAAATGAATCCCTAACTAAGGCCAGTTATAAAGTTGCCTACGTCCTGGCTAAAAGTGGCAAACCGTTTACAGATGGTGAAGTAGTGAAGGAATGTTTGTTGGAGGAGGCTGCCCAGAAAAGTCGAAACAATTTAAAAATGTAGCATTGGGTGCAAATACCATTGCACGCCGTGTTGCAGACATGGGTGAAAACATTGTGACTCAAATAGCGAAAAATGCAAGCAAGTTTCGCCATTTTTCAATTGCAATGGATGAATCGCTGGATAGCTGTTCCACCTCTCAACTGCTTGTGTTCATTAGAGGTGTGGATGAAGACATGAACGTAACACAAGAGCTGGCTTCCCTACATAGCATGTATGGCACTGTTACCGGAGAGGATATATTCAATGAATTGAAAAAAACATTTGCTGATTATAACTTGGACTGGACTAACCTCAGTTGCCTGACTGTTGATGGAGGAAAGAACATCAGTGGCATAAAAAAAGGCTTGGTTGGACAAGTGAAACAGATGTTTAATGAGAAAAACATTCCACAACCAATGTTCCTGCACTGTATTATTCACCAGCAAGCTTTGTGTGCTAAATATGTGGACATTAGCAGTGTACTGAATCCTGTGGTGAAGAGGGTGAATTTAATAAGGTCACATGGGCTCAACCATAGACAGTTCAGAGACATGTTGAAAGATACTGACACAGAATCACAAGATTTACCATATTACACAGCAGTAAGATGGCTAAGTTGTGAAAAAGTTATGAGCAGAGTATTTGAATTAAGAAAGGAAATAGGTGACTTCCTGGAAAGTAAAGGCAAGCCACAGCCATTACTATCTAAAGAAGAGTGGGTATGGAAATTGGCCTTTGCTGCAGACATAACTAGTCATTTAAATTTTCTGAACCTAAAACTACAAGGAGAGAAAAATCTAGTTTCTGATCTATACACCCACCTAAAGGCCTTCAGATCTAAACTTGTCTTGTTTTTGGAATAAGTACAGGCCAACAACTTGACGCACTTTCAGCAGTGCAAGGTCTTCATGGCTGAAGCAACAGCTGAGTTCCCCACGTCATTTTCATGCGAGATCATCAAAGATCTCCAGCTGCAGTTTCAGGAGCGGTTTTCTGACTTGAATTCAAAGGCAGAAGAAGTGAGACTGTTTCAAAACCCATTTGAAGCAGATGTGGCCAGTTGCCCAGATGAACTGCAGCTGGAGGTCATTGAGTTGCAAGCAAATGATTTCCTTAGGGACAAGTTCAAAGAAGGACTGGTGGGTTTTTACCAGTTTTTGCCCAAGGAAGACTTTCCTAATGTCAAAACTTTTGCATCAAGGTACCTTTCAATCTTTGGAACAACATACTTGTGTGAACAAACATTTTCAAGAATGAAATACGTGAAGAACAATTTGAGAACAAACTTGTCTGATGATAATCTCAGGTCACTGTTGATGTTAGGGTCATCAAATCTAAAGCCAGAAATGTCTGCTATTTTGGCATCCAGGAAACAATTTCACCATTCCCACTAATACAGGTGTTCATGTGTAGTGTATCAATGTGTTAATAAATAATAACTGAATAAAATAATATTAAAAAAAAAATTAAAAACAACATCTATGTGTTGATTCTTTTTTATTTGAACCTCGAGTGTGTAGTCGGCCCCCAAACTGCTGTTTGATAGTTAATGCGGCCCTTGGGCTGAAAAGTTTGGAGACCCCTGTCTTAGGAGAATGCAAGAGTTTAAATACTAAACATTTGAATAGAGGACCAAGTAGAGACTCTTTGTTTCAAAAAGCAATATGCAAACTTGGATGATGACTTGTCCAACGAACCAGTTTAAATAGTGTAACAAATGTGATATTAAACTGTTTAACAAATAAAAGATACAGAATAGCATTATATTTATGGATGGAAATATATTTATTTTCAATCTAGGAGAAGAAGCTTAACTTAGCAGACTTCAACTTACTAAGGCAATTGCCTTGTCATTATCCAGATTATTGAGTTACAAATCTGGACCATCAGATTTCCTGACAGAATCCAGAAACCTTGCTTAGATTCCATACTAACATTTTCCTGATGCTCGAAAGTCAAAAACAGCATACACACATTAAGAAAAGTCAGATTTACAGTATATGTATGTTTGTAATATGCCACGCCAAGTTCTTTAGCAAATCTGAAATCAACTAAAGCTATGTTTGTGTGCACAAGCTTTTAGCTGCTGCCTGTCACCTCCATGTCATGCATGGCTTAAAAAATGCCTTTTTTCACTGTTCATAATCTACTCACCATATAAATTTATACATCTTCCCAATAAAGCCTTTATTACAAACTATGGGAGGACACAGAAAATGAAACTTAAGTGAATGTGAACTTAAAGTATTACTGACTAAAGTGGAGAACCACAAAAACATTCTTTTTGCTGGTCTCAGCAGCAGCAGCTGAGTGGAGAGAACAATAGCAGTGTGTCATAACGCAGTGCCTAGACTGCTGCCAGTACACAGCGTGAAATGACACGAGCTGTAGATGCAGAACTGAGAGATATTAAAAACATTCTTCTAGAACTTATAAAAAAATAAAATAATTTTGCCAAGTAAATGTCAATTTTGCAATACATGCAAGTCTTTTTACCTTCATCATACAACATCCAAAAGTCTTTGAATTTTCATTGCTTTGAGGTCATGAGGGACAGGGTCTAGGTCATCCAAATGCTCAACTTGGCCTATCTCATGGAGCAGATGCAGTACTTTACAAGCTATCACAATGTGGCACACCTTTGGGGGACTGTACGGCAGTGTGCCACCTGACAAGTCCAAACACTGCCATCTACCTTTTAATGAACCAATGGTCTGTTCTATCACCAATCATGTGTGGGGGCACATTTCATTATATCTTCTCTCTTGTGGTGTCGGCAGGTTCTGTGATGAGTCGGGCACTGAGGAGATACTCACTATCAACTGAAAGGAAGATTATACAAGTTGTGCTGTGTATTATATGACATGGCAAGCTACACAAGAAGTGAGTTTTCAGGGATTGCCATGATACTTTTGATTCATACTGATAACTGGTTTATAATTCGATTTAGACTTTTGAAAGTTGTCATCTTGGAATTGTGTACTGAACTGGAGCCTACATTATAGAGATAACCATGTAGAAATCACACATCCCCTGTTTTGGTACAGGTTTTAACAACCGTAAGATGTTTGGTGCTTTTCAGTGTGAAATGACTTTCCAGTTAGGAATTTCGTAGCCTTCCCTGGTCTGTGTCCTGCTATCTGTATGGAATAGTATGATTAAGATGCCACCAAGATACATCCTTCCATCTATCCAATATCCAACCTGCTATATCCTAACTACAGGGTGACGGGGGTCTGCTGGACCCAATCCCAGCCATTACAGGGCGAAAGGCAGGAAACAAACCCCAGGCAGGGTGCCAGCCCACCACAGGCCACCAAGATACATCCAATTTCAATTCTGTCACGGTAAGCAAGCTAAAATCTAAAGGCAATTTGCAGTGATTGCTGCTTTTCTTAATGTAATCGGCACAATTGACTGCACATATGTTGTGATAAAGGCACCATCACAGAATTAATCTGTGTTTGTAAACTGAAAGCACTTTCATTAAACAATATAAAAGTAATATGTGGAATGCAAATGTGTGTGACTAACATTGTTGTAAAATGGCCAGGCTGAACTCAAAATTCCTATATTTTATCAAATAGGAGTATGGGAAGCAGACTTCAGGGTCATGCTGTGTGTGATGTTTGGCATCTTGGTCAAGCTGCAATTGCCAATTACTGTTTGTTGTGCAACACACCCTTTATAAAAGACAAAATAGATAGGCTACACACAAAGGAAATTAACAATAAGCGTTAAGCATTATTTACCAACTTTAACGACAGCCGCATTGAAAGAATGTGTCAGTTAACAGTGATATAATTAGCTCAAGAACATCACAATATCACTTTGTGCATCATGGAAATGCCCAATGAAACACAATTTTCTGTTCACTTCATTGTCCTACTGTCTGCAGTCTCTCCAAAAAGTTCTGTGAAGTACTTATGGATGGACAAAATTTCTGTAACGTTAAGTCAATTTTCATAGCAAGTTCGTGTTTATTAAATCCTGACATTTTGGAAAAGTGTGTCAGCTATTTCTTATGCAAATGTCAGGATTTAATAAACATGAACTTGGCATTAATGTTGCAGAAAATTCCGAACATCCATAAGTAATTCACAGAACTTTTTGGTGTTGCCATTTTAGAGACTCCAGACGGCAGGACAGTGAAGTGTAACTCAACATAGCTGAATAATGTCATGGTGAAGAACTTGGGTAACATTAATTACACTGAGTTTGGTGACAGATTTTTTTGTTAGGTTAGGTTTATGTAGACTATCTGAGACAAAAATGTATTGGCAGTGGGAATATACGGAAATATAATCATATTCTACACGCTGTTATAAATATGAGACAGAGTCATATAAAGGTTTGGGGCAGCCACCCGTATAATCTGGTATCCTGGCTGCAAAAGTAATGTAGCAAATACAGCACTGATGTGCACAAAACAGAGTCCAAAACAGAACTGAGGGACTAGGGAAAAGGTGCAGGTTTTTAAAGGGGAAGACAGGAAGTGAGATCATATGGATCGGGTTCAGCCATTGGTTCAAGTCCGGACGTGACATCACAGGGGCCGGGGCCGGCAAGGTCTTCTTTCATAGGCTCGGTCCCGGAAGTGACGTCAAAAGAGCCAGGTGGGATCTCCCGTGAATGGTCTACAGGAAAGGGAGAAAAAGAGTCAGTGTAATCTGCCACATCCCGGCATG
This sequence comes from Polypterus senegalus, assembly GCF_016835505.1. NCBI lineage: Eukaryota > Metazoa > Chordata > Cladistia > Polypteriformes > Polypteridae > Polypterus > Polypterus senegalus. The sequence goes on along the minus strand of NC_053163.1, from coordinate 120,234,702 downwards.
CTTTGGAACTGCTGTCACTCAAGCCCTTTAGCTGCCTCCCATGCGCATGTGTGTGACAACGCACAATATCATAAATTAAGGATCACTAAATGAAGTACACTTATATAATCAGAACACACATGTATCATCCCCAAACATCTGAATTCTGATGATAGAATATGATAATTAGAATAATGTCCAGTCATCACCTAACCCACTTTAATATAGAGATGTGGTGGACTTTGATACACTTGCTGCAATAGGAACTGTGCTATGAATGTAACTGTAGAGTCTAATGGTACCATTTCAAACTTTGAGAACAGAATATGGCTACTTCCTGAAAGGATCACTTTGGCTTTTTTAGTGGTGTGTTTTCAATAAAGCTCTATGAGACTGGCTTACTTCAGGTTAATAATGTTGTAGTGGAGCATATGTCTACCATATATGTTATTAAACATTTTGTGTGTCTTTATTTATAAGCTAGACAAACCCAATATAATATTAGCGTTTCTGGAGGCAGGTTTATTTTATTGATAAGAACAGCGGTTCTTTGATGTTTACCTAACAAACCCATCCATCAAGTCTTTAGAACTGACCCAGTCTGTGAAAATTAGTTTGGGGTAATGGTGTATGTATCAAAAGGGTTTGGCAAGGGTGACTGTGTTTGGACTTACCAGAACCTATAAGTGATCCCTTGTAGGAAGGCCCTACGCTGCCTAAATGAAACATCTTTGTGATAAGCTGTGCCTGAGCGTTTTGATTAGTAAATAGCGTAGGGAGGGACAGGAAACATAATTCTATTGGTTTGAAGTTTATGTTTATGATTGGTTCTGAATCAGAGGCCTTTCTGTACCATGACACTCTATTAGTTCATGATTTGTGACTAGAATGGTATAAAATCGGTTACCTTGCCTTTACTTCTCTCTCTCAATATTGGGCCATGAACAGAAGAACATGATGAAGACAACTCTGTCTCGACAGCCATATTGTAACAGGCATGTGGTCAGTTTTAGTACTTCATTCAAAGGCCATGGGGAAGCAAAGCAAGCTGGACTGAAGATAAGCCGAGAGTGGCCTATGCACTCAAGGTGCACTGCTAATTGGTCTGTATTTTTTGTCAATGTTCAAAAAGTATTCTGTATCTTTAATATTTTTGAGCATATCAACAATAAAACAAAAAATTAAATGTGAAACTTAACTTTTTCCTGTTTTTTAACTCTGACTATTTAACCGAAGTTACAAATGTAGCGGGAACAGTAGAAAGTGCTAAAGTACCTGACTACAGAGTGTTAATATTTTGTTAAGGTCTACACAATAAAGAGTACAAAGGAGAAACTAGGGTTACCCTAGGACAGGGGTGGGCAATGTTGGTCCTGGAGAGCCACAGTGGCTGCAGGTTTTTGTTCCAACCCATTTTCTTAATGAGAAGTCAATTACTTCTGTTGAAGCACTTATTGCTTAAGTGACATTTTAATGCTTCATTTCAGTGGTCTCACTTACTAAGCTTCTCCAACCTTAATTGCTTATTTCAATCTTAAACTGCTGCATTCACTGTTTTAATGGCTCCTTATTAGCAATAAGATGTAAAAGACAAAGCAGCCAGTAGTTCTCCATCTATCTTTTTTCAAATTACATCTGTGTGTTCACCATGCATAGTTTGATTTAATAAAACACTTAATAGAAAAATGTGACGGACTGAAAATTATCCATTTTAGGCTTCAAATAATTTGGATGATTTCCTTGGAAAGGAAAAAAATCTACAATATAAGAACCTCACATTCTGCAGGCTAACAGTTAATTTAAGTTAACAGTTAACAATTAAATAATGTCTGAGATTGACAATTATTCGTTTCCAATTAAGCAATTGGGTTGGAATGAAAACCTGTAGCCACTGCGGCTCTCCAGGACCAACATTGCACATCCCTGCCCTAGGATCCTGTACAACAAAACAAATGTTCAATACATTTCAGCAGTGCTGCCTAAAAATTAACAAAATATTGTATTTTGGCATTCAATAAAGTGATTGTAATATACAGTAGTTTATATTTAGGTCCCTTTACCTTGTTTCTCTTTGTACCTTTTAATAATAGTACAGAAATTGACAGACGGCAGTTACAGAGAAGTACGTATTTTCCCTGGAACAAAAAAGAAAAAATAATTCACCAGGATTCTTCTCAGGATATACCTGAATTGTGACCATAGCCTTGACTGTCCCTTAGTGTGCACTGCAGGTTGCCACTCACCAATAGCCAACACATTAGCAGCCAAAGGGGCTGCAGTAAAGACCATCTTCAGTAGCCAGTGCTGTCTGCATGAGAGCTTCTAATGCTGCCTTCTTATTCATGTTCATAGTGTGTTTAAAAAAAAAATAAGGTTTATTCATGAAATGCCTGCAGTTACTTGCACATAGTGAAATAAATTATCTTCATTTTGTCTTTCCTGCTTATATAGACATGCCCAGTGGAGATAAAGGATTAATTTGCATCTTCTAGAGCTTGTGACATTTTTATTTAAACAAGTTATAGTACTTGTTGAAGCTCATGCAGGGAACGGGTTTGTTTTCATCATAGTCGTGCCTTAAAGAAATGACAAAAGCATTTGTCATTAAAATGCATTAAGGCGAGCTGAGGAACACATTTTTTGTACAACATATTTTACAAAAGAATGGATGCTGGTTTTAATTGGTTTCAGTATTATGGATAAGGTAGTATGTAGTTCTTTTAGTTAAACTCTGAGCTATCATTTAGACAGCAGGTATTTATTAACACAAACATTTTTCACAAGCAATGCCTTACAAACTGTAAACCTTTGTTCATCATTTCATATTACATCTAGAAATAACTGCCTATGATAATACTGTATATTAGTGTATGATAATACACTTGTTTGTAAATATAATTAGTAGTTGTATACTTTAATTTATTCATTTGACTGCTACAAGTTCCTTGCCTTGGCACAATCTGTCAACTTGGCTGCCCTATTCTAATAGCCTAAAATGCCATTGCCTATTAGTACATTAAAATAGTCTCCATTAAATCATATTTCTGTTGACAAAAATAGAATTCAGGGAAAGCAGAATAAAAAATAAGTGTTTGGCTTTTACTCACAATGAATCATTGCATTTACCATCATCCTTCTATTTAAAGAACTTCGATAATAGGCATGATGCTGCAGCATTTTTATTTCAGTTTAGGCCCTGAGAGCTTTTGTATACATTATAATATTAAATGTTGCATTTTACTTGAAACTGAGATGTCTGCAACATACAGTAGTTATAAGTTTGGGTACATGGAATTGAATTGTGCCAAGTCATTTTAGGTGAGAAACATTAAATAATGGACAGAATCTGCATAAGCCATCTGATATAACTAAAGGCCATGAGACAGCTAAGCTATAAATAACTTTTAAATATTAACTGGATGGCACAGTGGTATAGGCAGGTAGCACTGCAACAACATAGCACTCGGAATCAAATTAATTTTCTTACTGGAATATTTTAATTACAATTTGAATTCTCCCTGAATTCAAGTGGACATCCTCCTATTGTGGAAAAGCAAGCAGTTTTAATTTGGTTAATGGCTCAGCATTGGCTTGGTATGAGTGAGGGTCCCTTCCAAGGACTGGAGTTCTGCTTTGGGTTGGTTCCTAACTTGTATGAATTTACAGTAATATAAAATGACATTATTCTCAATATTTTTAGAAAGCTTTTAGATTAGATTATATTAGACAAACATTATTAATCCCATTGGGAAATTCAGAAGCATACAACAGCAGAAACATAACAAAGGTTATAGACTCACAGGACAGATAATACAGCTAATCAATCAATGTACACTGTGCAGATATTTCAAAATTAATTTAAGAGTATGTTGGGAGGAAGCATTGAATTGTCTGATAGCAGTGGGCAGAAGAGACCCTGAAAGGTTCTTTTTAGCACACCGTGGTGGAATGAGCCTGTGACTAAAAGTGCTCCAGAAGAGCACCTCCTGGAGAGGATAGTGGGGCTTTTTCATGATGGCATCAAATTTTGCCACTCTCATCTTTTCTAAAACTGCTTTCTGTGTGTCTAGGTTTTGCTCTATGATGTAACAGGCTTTCCTGATAAGTTTATTAAAGCATTGTGCTTCTTTTGAGCTCAAGGTGCTTCCCCAGGAGACTGCAGCATAAAACAGCAGAGTGGCTGTTGTGGACTGGTAGAACATTTCCAGCAGCCTGCTGTATATATCAAAAGACCTGAGTCTCCTTAGCAAGTACAGTCTGCTCTGGCCCTTCTTATACAGTACCACTGTTATATCAGTCCAGTCCAGTTTGTATTTTATGTGAACCTTAAGATACTTGAAGCTCTGCACCACTTCCACATCCTCCTAAATTGTGACTGGTCTCAGAGGCTCCTTGACATGCCAGAAGTCCACCACCAGCTCTTCTGTCTTGTTGAGCTGCAAGTTGTTGTCTCTGCACCACAAGATGAAATCCACCACAACCTTCCTGTGCTCTGACTCTTCTCCCTTATGATGGACGAGTCACCTGAATATTTCTGTAGATGGCAAGCAAGCACTGGTATTGTGATGGAAGTCTGTTGTGTAGAGGATGAACAGGAAGGGAGTTAGGACAAATCCCTGAGGTGCTCCAGTATTACTCACCACCATTTCTGACACACAGTCCCTCAGCCTTACAAATTGCTGTCTGCTGGTCAGGTAGTCTATAATCCAGGAGCTTGTGGGAGTATCAAGATTCAAAGTCTTGCGCTTTTTCCCCCAGTCTGGAAAAATCAAAGAATATTGTCCTGACTGTGTTACCGACTTTGACTAAGTAGGAGTAGGCTGTATGGAGCATGTAGATCAGATTATCTTCCACACCTAAATGTGTTTGATAGGCAAACTGCAAAGGATCCAGATGTACTGAAATCCAAGGGTATTAGCTGTTTTTGGACCAGCCACTCAAAGTTGATCGACAAAAGTGAAAAATGAAAAAGCAATAAAATTTAAAGTACAGTACAAGAAATCTACTACGGTTTGAGCATACCCAATCCAATTTCCTGGGACCAGGAATTTTGGATATGTTTGGATTTTGGAATATTTGCATTTACAGAATGAGATATCTTAGGGATGGGACTTATGTCAAAACACAAAATGTATGTTTCATACACCTCATACACACAGCCCGAAGGTAAATTTATACAATATTTTTACTAATTTTGTGCATGAAACAAAGTTGTGCAAGTAGCATCAGAAGAATACCTGTATCACCTATTAAACATTAAACAACAGCAACAACAAACAAAAGTAGTCTTGATAAGAAAATGGCGACACAAGAATGTCAGAGCCTATGATCCCTCTTGAATCGCGTGTCTCATTCCCCTTCGCCCACAGCTGCTTGGAAGTGCTGTACAGCTGTTCTCATCCTCTGGTAATGCACATTTGTATGGTGGTGCACCACTTGAAATTCAAAGAAGAATTGAAGAAATCAGTCATAAGTGGTAAGTACCAGCTTGTGTGCTATTTACACCTGCTCATTGGTCAGAGCCCCACATCGGCAAGTGAGTTTAAGTGTGGAATATTACACTTGTGGTGTCATGCCAGCACTCCAAAAAATTTCAGATTTTGGAATTATAGATAAGGGATACTGTACTAGAGACAGCTACAAGGCTAGATGAAAAACTAGCACTCAAAAAAAGTAGTTTGTTTGACAGCTGATCTGGGATTATTTCACAAAGTACACTTACAGTATGAAATTTAGACTTTTGCTGAGCACACCATCGCTTGTAAAAGCTTTAGGCATTTTCCAGTCAAGGCTCAGTCAATTCCATGAATGCCAAGTGTTTCTTGTTAATTCAAAACCAACTCTGGCAATCCACAATTATTCACACACTTGTGAGATCTAAGCAGCCCCAAGGAGTCATCATTGAAAACATCAGGGCTCAAAAAGTACAGAGGATGGTGCAGTATTGGCAGACTGAGTACCTGTGACTGTAAGCGTGAAACTGTTTTGATGTATGGTGTATTATCATAAAACAGAGGAACATGAAACAATGGCAGCAGTGGTCCTTTCAGAAGTTGATCAAAAAATAAAAGTTGATCAATAATAACACTTAAAGGAAACATGTCCACATTTAAGAAATCTAGAGAGGCTGCAGGGCATTCCAGAAAAATGCCTAAGTACACAATGGTTCTGAATTTGTGCATTACACAGTTAAATATTAGTGGCATTATTCACATTAAAAATGTAAACATATTAATTTATTTAATTTAAAACATATCAGTTCAGCTTGTGGGGTTATAAGAACCTCCCATAGACTATGCAATAATATATAGGCAAACATTTAATCTAACTTAAATAAATAGCAAACAGCTCTAACAGAAGTATTCAGTAGCAATATGAAGTGCATTTGGCAGTAACTGAAAATGATATACAAGAACATATGTGAATATACAGGAATATATATGAAAATGTATATTGCACATTTAGTAGTTAAAGAAAACTGTAGTTTCTGTCACCAGCACTTGCATCAGATTTATGTTTCAGAGACATTGTTGAAGGGTGAAGACAAAAGGTTAAGATGAGCTCTTCAGCACAGCACTGTACACGCTATGGTGTACTGGTGTACTGACAAGAGACAACTTACTGCTATGTACATAACAGTACAAGCAGGCTTGCTATTGAGAATGAATGGGAATTGCTGCGGCGGCGTAGTGGGCAGACAGCGAACCGCCCTATTAAGCCTCCGTCCTGCACACGAGCGATAGCTGTGGCACCCCAGTGACTATGGACCACGGGTCACCACTCGATTGCTGCCGGGAGCCGCCCGAGGGACACTACACTGCACGAGCAGCGAAATCACACCCCTCCAGCCACTACTTGCAGCGTCCTCCGGCCAAAGATGACAGAGCGGCAGTTAATGAGGTGCATGCGTCACAGCTGCGGCCTCGTTTGTAAGTCGTAGGTTGGATGTTTGTAACCTGGGGACTATCTGTATATATAAGTCCAGTACTACAGTACTTACATTTTAAATCACAATAAGAATTGTCTAGAACAGAGTGTGAAATTGTTGAAAGCCATAGAATATAAAATTATGGATTAACAGTTATATCATTTAGCTTCAGCAACATGTGTGCATCAAAAGTGTATATCAAGAATGTATTGGGCCTTTTCATTGCAAGTGAAAAAAGCTAAGCTGCATGGTATCTTTGTTAAAACTTAAAACCAGGTCATTATATCTCTGCCCCAGTCTAAGTGTACAGCAGATCAAGAGATATCTGTTACATTTCACAAATAAACTGACAAAAAGAAATATACACAGCAGGCGTGCAAGAGAAACAGAAATATGATTGCTTGCACAACTAAACACATACAGTGCAGGCTCCGGCACCAGAAGAACAGAGGAAAGCACCAGTCATGTGTTCGTGCTTTTAGGTACAAAGGCAATGACAAGTCTGATGGGGTACAAAGTCAAGTCAGCGAAGACTGACTTTTATGTTTTGATTCTCTTTCATTCTGGAATATCTGGTCCTCTGATTCATAATACATGATTTGTAGCTAAAGTAAATGAATGCAGTTGATCAGTTGCATGCCAAACTGCGGATGCAGTTTTAGTTTTGACTGAATGATTTTACTGATCTTTGTTCTCTTGTTTGTATTAATCTCTTTGTAAAATCTGTATCAGCATTATTTTATTTAAATATTACTGGAATATAAATTACAAAAAACTTGCTTCCATTTGTGTTTTTGTTGCTCACTGTCATACTTAAAACATCTAATGAGAATATCTGATATGTGTCATAAGAAAGAGATCACAGAAGAGTAGAATCAGTATTAGTACACATCATCATAACAATAATAATAATAGTAATGATAAATTTATTTTTATATTAGCTTTCCCCCACACAAGGAGCTTCACAGAGTCTCAGAAAGAAACAGAAGAAACAGTCTCCTGAATGGAACACTAAAACACATAGAAACAGAATATGCACACCTTTTATCAGAATAAAAGACAATCCATCCAGCCATCATTATCCAACCCGCCATATCCTAACTACAGGGTTATGGGAGCCAATCCCATCCAACACAGGGCACAAGGCAGGAAACAAACCCTGGGCAGGGCACCAGCCCACTGCAGGGTGCGCACACACACACACACACACACTAGGGACAATTTACAATTGCCATTCCACCTAACCTCCATGTCTTTGGACTGTGGGAGGAAAGCAGAGTACCCGGAAGAAACCCACGCAGACATGGCGAGAACATCCAAACTCCACGCAGGGAGGACCTGGGAAGCGAACCTTGGTCTCCTAACTGTGAGGCAGCAGCACTAACCACTGCGCCACCGTGCCACTCTATAAAAGACAATGAAATACTAAATTCAAAACTAAAAGAAAAAGCCTAGCAGCTAACATCATGTATGATATAACACACACACACAATTTAACTGGAGCATCTGGACAGAGAGGTGAACTGAAAGAAGTGGCAGAATGTTAGGTGAAGTTAAACGCCTTCCTGAACAAATGAGTTTGAAGTTGTTTTTTAAAAGAATGACTGAAGTCAGCTGATCTAATTTATTTTGGGCAGTCATTTCAAAGTCTGGGTGCTATGGAGCTGAAGGCCCTGTCACCCATAGAGTGCAGGTTAGTGCGGGGTACAACAAGATTCAGAGGAATCAGAGGACCTTAGTGGGCAAACAGGAGCACAGGGATGGAGAAAGTCTGGTGTAAGGCCATTTAAAACTTTGTAGGTTATTAATAAAATCCATCCATCCATCCATTTTCTAACCCGCTGAATCCGAATACAGGGTCACGGGGGTCTGCTGGAGCCAATCCCAGCCAACACAGGGCACAAGGCAGGAACCAATCCAGGGCAGGGTGCCAACCCACCGCAGTATTAATAAAATTTTATATGCAATTCTGTAAGACACAGAGAGCCAGTGGAAAAGGATGGGTGTGATTTCCTTACTGTTGCTGGTTCATGTTAGCACTCTTGCAACAGAATGTTAAATCAACTGGAGCTGTGATATAAGATTTGAAGGGACATCTGCTAGTAGGGAGTTACAATAATCAATGCGGAATGTGATAAAAGCATGGACAAGTTTCTTAGCATTAGAAAAGGAGAGGAATGAGTGGATACAGGATATGTTGCAGAGTTGAAAATAAGAACGTTTCTTAATGTGGTTTATGTGGGTGGAATAAGAAAGGGCGGAATCAAAGATGACACTAAGATTCCTTGCATCAGAAGAAGGTCTGATGAGATCACTGTCAAGAGTGACTGAAAAGCAGTTCATTTTCTTAAGATGCGCTTTAGTGCCAGTTTGCAGGAGTTGTAATTTAATTTTAAAGAGTTCTGCTCCATCCAGGTTTTAATTTCACTGAGGCAAGTTGTGAGTCGAGAAAGCTCTGATGAAGTTTCACTTTTAACAGTTAAACAGAGTTAAGAGAGTAAACTGTCTCCCATGCGTATGTTGCAATATATATATATGCAAATCTGCAGAAGTAATCCTACAGTAAAAAAGGCTTTTATATATTGTACTACAGCATTCTGTATATGCTTACATTAGAATAAAATCTGTTTATAAAGTGTCTATAGACTTACGATTATCCTTTATGTAATTCACCAAGTATTAACCAGTTAATCAGTTATTTTCCAGTTGCTTCAAAATGACTGAAATGAAGCAGAGGTGGCATGTTTGGGTGTAAATGCATTTTCAAAAATATTTGACAGCACTTAAGTAATGATATATTCTTCCTTGTTCTGTGTACACATCTTATAAAAGAGCAGTCATTTGGAAAGTGAGATAAAGCCTATACACATATTTCTTCTTCTTCTTTCGGCTGCTCCCATTAGGGGTTGCCACAGTGTATCATCTTCTTCCATATCTTTCTGTCCTCGGCATCTTGTTCTGTTACACCCATCACCTGCATGTCCTCTCTCACCACATCCATAAACCTTCCCTTAGGCCTTTCTCTTTTCCTCTTCCCTTGCAGCTCTATCCTTAGCATCCTTCTCCCAATATACTCAGCATCTCTCCTCTGCACATGTCCAAGCCAACACAATCTCGCCTGTCTGACTTTGTCTCCCAATCGTCCAGCTTGAGCTGACCCTCTGATGTACTCATTTCTAATCCTATCCATCCTTGTCACACTGCTACCTCCAACTCTGTCTCCTGCTTTTTGGTCAGTGCCACCATCTCCAACCCATATAACATAGCTGGTCTCAATACCGTCCTGTAGACCTTCCCTTTCACTCTTGCTGATAGCCTACGCACATATTTAAACTGAGTAAACTGATAGCATTCCTTGAGTAATATCTAATATTTTTGAAGATGTTAATCCAGCAAAGATGTGATAATTAAGTGAAAGCCGGCGACTACTGTGAGAGAAGTTTAAGGGACTAAAGGGAGGACTTAAGTAGCACTTGCTGTAGGTAGCATCGAGCAAAAAACTGAAACAGGCTTTGTGAGGAGGAAGAATGAGCTCTTAATGGGTCTTTGCAGCGATTCTCTTCACTATCTTTGGTTTTGCCCTCCTGTTTAAGCTTTTTGGTCTGTAAATTCTCTCTCACATTCTTTGATGTGAGTAACAATTACTCCTTTATCACAAATTCTTATTCTTCTAGATCTCTCAGGCCTCATTCTCTTAGATTGATCTACTTAGAACTATTAACTGCTAAATTGTTCACTGCTTACAGATGGATGATTTCTGAAGTTATCATTTTGTAGAAGCAGATCTGCTTCTATAATTTAATTGTCTTCAGCTGTCTGCACCACAGGTTAAAGAAACATCAAGTGAGTCCACTAAAAACCTTGACTCTGCTGCTTCCTTGTTTAAAACCATCAATATCAGAAATTCTTGATGTGGTGGCTCCCTTAGTTGAGTACAGTGGCGTGGTCAGTTGGCATCATCACTGTATTTGATGGTATGATGGTAGACTTGGGTGAGTAGTAAAAAGATGAATGTGGGCACCATTTTGTTATATCTTTATATAATCATTTTATACTATTTTAAAATAAATTATTTATTTTTATACAGAAATAAAACCAATATAAATATATCATCTACAAAAGGATATGTGGAACTACTTGCCAAAATAAGAACTACTATAACTGAGTTTTTTGGCTACTTCTAAAGTTTATCAGTGGTGATAAGTGCCGACATTGGCTGTTGCTGTATTTGTTTTAATACATCAAGCTACTAAAAGTGTGTCAGTTAACAGGAGATTTACACACTTGATGAAAAAAACTAATATGAATGTATTTTTAATATTGTAAAGTACTAAATGTAGTACTAAAGCAATTAATTCTAAATGATATTAATTACAGAAGCACTTATAAAAAATAATGTATTAGTATTTACTATATAGAAAAAATAGATAATATATACTTTCAGGACATTCAGCTTGATTTTAATTTGATTTTTTCCTCTTTCCTTTTTCAAAATGTTAGACACAATGTTCTAATTGAGTAGTACTATTCAAACCACATGAAAGTTATTAAAACAGAAAACTTGGTAAGGAGGGTTGTATAATTGTAGACACACCTTAATAACTGCAATTGTGGTGGCATGGATCGTAAACTATCTTACAGACAGACCTCAATATGTGCGTCTCGAACTGCAGGTCTGACATTGTGGTCAGCAGAATAGGAGCATCGCAGGGGACTGTGCTTTCTCCGGTCCTGTACAGCCTATATACATTGGACTTCCAATACAACGTGGTGTCCTGCCACGTGCAAAAGTTCACTGACGACACTGCTATCATGGGCTGCATCAGGAGGAGTATAGGAACCTAATCAAGGACTTTGTTAAATGGTGTGACTCAAACCATCTACACCTGAACACCAGCAAAACCAAAGACCTGGGGGTGGACTTTAGGAGGCCCAGGCCCCTCCTGGACCCTGTGATTATCAAAGTTGACTGTGTGTAGAGGGTACAGACCTATAAATACCTGGGAGTGCAGCTGGATGATAAATTGGACTGGACTGACAATACTGATGCTCTGTGCAAGATAGGACACAGTCGACTATACTTCCTTAGAAGGCTGGCTTCCTTCAACATCTGCAATAAGATGCTGCAGATGTTCTATTAGACAGTTGTGGCAAGCGCCATCTTCTACGTGGTGGTGTGCTGGGGAGGCGGCATAAAGAAGAGGGACACCTCACGCCTGGACAAACTGGTAAAGAAGGCAGGCTCTATTGTAGGCATGGAGCTGGACAGTTTGACATCTGTGGTAGAGCAACGGGCGCTGAGCAGGCTCCTGTCAGTCATGGAGAATCCACTGCATCCAATGAACAGTATCATCACCAGACAGAGGAGCAGCTTCAGCAACAGACTGCTGTCACTGTCCTGTTCCACTGACAGACCGAGGAGATTGTTCCTTCCCCACACTCTTCAATTCCACCTGGGATGTAACTTGCATCTTTTTAACTTGCACTGCATTTTTATCACTCTTTAATTAATATTGTTTTTATCAGTATACTGCTGCTGGAGTATGTGAATTTCCCCTTGGGTATTAATAAAGTATCTATCTATCTATCTAGAATTTGTATAATTCAGTTAAGTTTAATTTATTTTGGCATAATGATCTTCACTGAGCAATTGCACATATTTAGTTTAAATACACAGTAAAACAGAACGTGTAGCAGTAGTAGTTAAATTAACTACAAATTCCAGCAGCCCTGGTAGTACTTCACCATTGGTCAGCTTTAGGTGTTGTCACTGGGGTTGCTGGGGGAAAATAAGGTGGGGCAGAAGAAGCCAGCAAAAACTTGTTAATTGTCTTTCTTTTAAGTTTCCAAGCTTGACATCACCTCTGGATTTCAAATCACCATTAAATTACAGTTTCTTTCTGGATTTACGTGCTTGTCCTATGCCTGCTTGTTCATATGCCATCATGGTTGACAAACGCCTTTGTCTGGGAAGTACTCCCAATTTCAGAGGATCTTCACACATAACTGGAACACATTAGGACAAAACTTTCATACATTCAGGAAGCTGTTCACTTGGCATCTCAAGTCATTTTCACCATCGCCGCATCTGTGGACTGTTTGTGGGCTGTATTCTGAGGTTTTATCGTTAACCGGTTTGTGGTCAGTGCTTAATGAAAAGTTATTTGTCAAGCGTCTGTAAAATACCATTGGGGGATTTTGGGTAAGCTTTTGCATATGTGTTGTTTGATTAATAATTGTTTTGTGCCTTCTTTATCTGTTTAATATTCACACCATGCTTTATTCATTCAAAGCTGCTTTTTTGTGTCTTTGTGCATGCCAGGTCAAGGTTGGATGTGCTCCTGGAGTCTCTAAATAAAATAAACAAATCACAGTTTAAAGACAGTGAGAATCTGAGCATCTTTGCAATGGCTTCAAGCTGAAAGTCCATGATTACCAAGATCAAATCATATCAACAACAGTCTAGTTGACAGCAAAGGAGAGGAAAAGGGAATCTGTAAGTGCAATGCTTTAGATGTTCATCTTGAGATTATAATATATACTCCAGTATGTATGCACTGTTAAGTAGAAAGTGCCTGGGCCATCTAAAGTCATGTATTGTACAAGGAGGATTTTGAGGTCATTGCTAATCTTAACTGAATTTTAGCATAAAGATGTAAGAACAGGAATTATATTTCTTATTTCCTTGTTGTAGTAATGATTCTTACGGAGCATTTTGGATTTTCTTGCAGTAGAATATTTATATGATCAATTGTTTATCAAATCACTTGATGATCTAGTGGGCATGAACCTTTGCTTTTCTTCTTTTCTTCATCTGAACAACCCTGTCCATACAGCTTGGTCCTGCACCTCCTCCACAGTCAGACCTTTACACTGCCTTTCTGTTGCTTCTAAAGCCTTTCTCAGCTGATCCTAATAAGTGGCTTTTGCAGCTCTCAGAGTTTTATTAAATTACCGCCTGGAAGATCAATGTTCATTCCTGTTCCCAGACCTATATGCCTGGTCCTTAGCAGCTCTGATAACTCTCAGTTCCTTGGTGAACCGCAGCTTGTCATTGTTATATCTCACACTAGTCTTCTTAGGGAGACACACATCTTCTCAGAAGGAGATATAAGATGTTACAATATCAGCATATTCATCTCTGCTGCTATACCAGCCTTCCATGGCTTTCCAATCCATGGAGTCTAAACAGTTCTTTACCATTACAACAGCCTCGGGAGTTCATCTGCAACTAATAGTCCTGGTGAGCTTTGAGAGCTCAGAGTTGTCAAGAGGTGCACAGGGGAAATGGCAATCTGTTCCTTTAATGTTGGTGTAAAAGTGATCCAGTTTTCTGCCCTCACGTGAGGGGCAGTTGATCAGTTGGTGGTTTCTAAGCAGATCGTCTTTCATGTTACTATGGATAAAATCCCCTTTAATGAAAATGACAGTACTGCAGAATTTATTTTCCAAATGATGAATGTTATCAGCTAGCAACTGTTGTGCCAAATGAGCATTCGCATCGGGAGAAATGTAAATATCAATCAGTATATACAAGAAACTCCCTGGGTAGACAGAATAACTTGCAGTGAATGACGAGCTTCTAAGTCAGCAGAGGAAAAAGAAAGAATTTCGGATACATCACTGCACCAGCTGTTGTTTATAAACATGCAAATGCCACCACCTTGTGATTTACCACAAAGTCCACTGTTATGGTCCGCTCTGAAAAACTGATATCCTGCCATTTGAACAACATTGTCCGGTAGATCCAAATTAAGCCACGTTTCAGTAAGACAGAAAGCACAAATACACACAAAATCTTTGTCAATCCCAATCTGTAAAGCCAACTCATCCATTTTATTGACAAGCGAGTCAACATTTGAAAGGCAAATTACCAGAAGTGAAGCATGAAAGCTTCTGTGTCTCTAGTGCACCACAGTGCCCACCCACTTACCTCTGTACATCCTTGTGAAGTGTGGTTGACAGACAGAATTCCTGTAGGCAAACAGGGAAAACTTCTGCAGTAAATCTCCCTCATCACAAACAAACATACGAAATAAATCCAATTAAACTAAGTCCCATATGTTCAAAGCTCTTTATGAGTTCAAGTTATTGTTGATGTCGACAAAAAACACACTAACCACTCTATTTACATACAGAGTGAGCATACCTGAAAACCATGGCAGACAGATTGGCATCAAGAGTAAATTGGATGTACATGTTGATATTAATGTAATCTTTTTGAAAATATAATAAACAGTCTATATGGACTCATGAGGTTTTCACCATATACTTTTTTTGAAGGACATTAAATATATCAGACCAGTGCAGGATTTATGTATAAGCTACACAAGCTATAGCTTAGGGCCCCCGCCTTCTTGGGGGCCCCCAAAACAAATTGTCCGAGTGAGCAATTGTCATATATACTTACAGTATAAAGGGCCCCATGTCTCAAATAGCTTAGGGCCTTATCAAGTCTAAATCCGGCACTGTATCAGACTAGTTCTATATTCATAATTTTTACCTTCTATGGTCGCTACAAACCCAATTTCATGTTTGACACTGGCAGCAGTAAAATTGGTTATTAGCTTCTATATTTCTTCCATTACAAAGCAGGACAAGATGAATCTTCTTTCAATTCCACTGTTATTCACAGCAGTTGGTTAAATGACTGTAGGTCATCTGTTACGTTGCACTGACTATTTCTCCCTCCTCATTTGTTTTTGACTACAGGGAAACTGTTGTCTGGATATTTTGGTTGGTGGTCCTTCCCCATAAAAGTTTTGCATATGGTCATGCACAAAAACCCTAAGAGTACTGCTGTTTCTGTTATACTTGTGTTGACAGATGCACAATCTACTACCACTTAGATTCTTAATTGTGGTCATTCATCCTATGAATTAAACAAACACACACACAATCAATACCTTTACAACTGCTTACTTGGTTTGAATTGCCTTGTCTGCACATTTGATACTATGCTGACTAATGGGAAAGGCAGATGTGCTGAACTTAATAAAAAGGCTAGTCAGTGTAAATTAGGGTAGGTACATCTGATTTTAGGTGTCTTCAATTTAGGCTCTTAGCCCAAATAATTTGATTGTAAAACAGTATGTTGACTGTCTGAAGTCAGGGAACCATACAATCACAATCAACCTAAAATGAGTTGAAAGAAAAACCTCCTTACTGCTTTATAGACCAGAAGAATTGAAGAAAATGAAAAATAACTGATAATCTGAGGAAAGCTTCAGGGATATTTTTAGCATTATTAAGTATTACTCATATCCTAAAATGAAAAGTGTCTAATTGAACACATCTTTGTTCAAAGAAAAAGAAATATCAAATGCAATTCACAAGAAAATATGAAAAAAGACAAAGAAAGCCTAGGAATTCACAGCACCCAAAGAACATTAAAGCAAAATATAAATATTCTCTGATACCCTCTGAAAGCTTTTATTCCTTTGATTTTTATGAATCCACAATTGCTGGTAAGAAGATTAAAGGAGATAATAGGTTTGATTACCTTCTTTATTTGGTAAAATAATTTATAAACCGAAATTGTGTTTTTTACATTTGTTTACCTTAAATTAAGCAAGTAAAACACTTCAATTATGGCTGCATGTCTAACAAAATCGTCTTTTGTTTGAATAGCTAGATCATCAGAAGGATGAACTGACATTTTTATGGGTGTATTTTAGTAGAAAACTGTCAAAAATGTGCAAAGGAGAGAGTAGTCACTCTAATGCTAGAAACATGACAGGTTATCAAGTACAGTAAATGAAGATACAAAACAACCAGGGGAAGGTAAAGATGATCAATTTCAACAATAAGAATAAACTAAACATGCAATAAAAATAGAGAAAATATAATAACTTTATTTTTATTAGTGCAGTTCACTATATTCTTACATAATCCTCTTGTTAGTGTGCGCTCTTTTTTAGGGTTGTCAGGGTACCACTTTTAGATCATGAGAGAGCAGAGCAGAATGACATGAACAAAGTGAACTGAAACTTAACTAATCCATCTCTGAGTTCAGTGCTAAACTAAATATTCCAAGATGCATTTTTTCATACTATCAGACTTATCTTTAGATACTTAAACTTTTAACTATATATAAGTACTCAGCCTTTTTTATTAGCTGTATGTCTATGTTATGTAAGTGAGTACTGATGTATTTTTTTCTAATTTTTTTTAATATTATTTGCTCATTGTCATTTTTATTTATTTACAATTTGTTATTATTTTTTCTTTGTCATCTTTGAAAGCACTTTGACCTTCATCCTTTGTATTAAATTTTGCAATAAATATAAATGCTGTTGTTGTTCTTTTAATCACTCACTATATTTTTGTATGAACACTGTAGAGGCAAGATCAATTCATCTACTGTATGTATACAGAGAAGTTATGCAGCAACCTGAGAGAATGTAGGTGAGAGCACTAAATGTGAGCAAAGCTCCAAAACACCAAGAGAAAACAGAAATACAACTCACACTCCACCATAACTAACATGCATCCCCATTTTTGACAGCAATTGATGAGAGGAGCCACCATTTTAGTGTATAACCTCTTCAAGCAAGACCGTAAGACGTCTGACAAATGAAAGAAGACAACTACGTCCATCACGCTTGTTACGTTAGCTAGTCGCTGAGTTGTTCCAATATTTCATCGAGATACTTTTTAAAAGTTGTCAAGGCTTCTGCTTCACCTGTTTGGCTCGATACTAATGCCTCATTGAGTGAAAAAGTGCTTTCTGGCTTTAGCTTTCAGTGAAGGTCTGTCACTTTGCCTGTAGCTGCCACACTATAATCTGATTCTGCAGGGACAGGTTCTGAAGCTGGATGGATGAAAACAAAGTAAAGATACCTAATTAAAATATTTACATTGTACATGACAGTTTGAAGTTCAAGTTTTTGCCATATATTAGCAATATGCTGGAGTTCATATTATTGTTGGTAATAAGACATATCAATAGGGGAAAAAAATTAAAGAAAATCAATATAGTGGGAGATTACAGTCATCCAATTAACCAATCAACACAGAAAACAGAAAAGCTATGCAGCTTGCCCAAATGTAAAAAAATATATCAATCTTCACAAAGAACGCCCTTTTTATTCTTGGATAAAAATATTTCAGAAGTTTATACTGGATATGAAGCATATGGGAGCATTCTCATAGTATCTCTGAATCAAGAATAACACAAATGGAATTTAAATAAATAAATAATGTCATTAACTTTTGAAAATAAACGGAAGATCAAGGAACAAACACAAGGACAAAAGTATTAAATGAACAAAAATCTATTCAAATATGTCTGCCTCTCTGGGGCTTCCTAAACAGGGTAGCTACAAACAGGATCTACAAGCTGGGGTGGCAGGTCCACTTTCCCAACTCAGCATAGCTACAAACATTCCCTCTTGTCACCCATAATTCATTGCTCTAGGCCCTGGTCTCTTTATTTTTAGTTACTTGAGTGACTGCCTCTAACTCACCAACTGTAAATTAAGAGAGTTACTAGAATTGGACTGGCTGTAAATCCCACGTAAGTCCTATCCAAGCCACAGAATCACTTCTGAGGACAGTAAAAGCCCTGTTTTGGTAAAAGCACAGTAGACTAGAGTTCTGCCCTAGAAGCTGTCACTGTTTATGCACTCATGGACTCCCCTTCTGGCCCTAATGTAATATATGAGGGAAAGCGAGGCTCCTCTCCTGGAACTGTATGTTCTCTATTGATCAAAAATGATTTGTTACTCCCTCCCTAGCCTCACACAGTCTTAATGAAAGAGCCAGATAGCAGACGATGAGTCAGGCTCCCTGTAAGCTTATTGAGGCCATATTGCATGTTTCTTCTCAGGATGTACCTTTTTCTTGCCTAATGTCTTTCTAAGGTCCACAGCACACCTGCAGGGCTTATCACCCCTGGTGGTGAGCTATTATGTACAATGGCTTGAAGATTTCATGTGCTTTGTCAGTGCTATTGTATGTTCTGCTCTTTGCATTTAAGTCCAGCTTAGCTCTGTCCTTGCTGTATGTCACCCTTCTTTGCCTGATATCCCCTTGTCCACCTTGTGCTGTAGCACTGAGCTTTTCCTCTTAGCCTAACACTACCGACAGATGCTAAAGTGTTGTTAAACCTTCTGTGTACCTACTGTAGTTGAACAAACTCCCCTTTAAATGGAGAACTGTTCAGACAAACTCCAGACACTGGGAAACACTAAACCTTTATGTTTTCAATTTCAATTTGTTCTTATTAAATAAGAGTACACTGCAATACAATTGGTATGATGATAATATGAAAAACTGAAATGCAACAAACACAAAACTTAAAGTTGTTAAAAAAAAAAAAACAGAAACCCTTACTGACATTTCTAATATGAGCCTGTAGTTATATCTCTTATTTAACTTGAAACTCTTAGGGCAGTGACATCAAAATTATCTGTGGTGTAGTAAACATAACAAGCTGTGGGTTTTAAGCTTTGCTTAATTGTAGCTTACACTTAATGCACGAGAAACCATGTCATCTAGCACAATATCTACTATTGAGTGCAATGTCTGATTATTACAGTTTATATAGTATTCCATTCTTGGACACTACAAGTTGGATCTGCTTAATTCAAATGTTAATGACTTTAAATATAAATTTCTGGTACAATCTGAGCAGGTCTTACCTCATCTTACTCCTACCTACAAGCCTGGTATACACATATGCACACACACACACATATATATAATAATTATATATTTAATGCAAACACAAAAATAAAAATTAAGCCGATCTTGGCATAGCCTTGCCCCAGCTTTGGGCTAAAAAAATAATAAACAGAAAGGGCTTTCATAAGATTTAGTCAGTTGTTAGGAGGTCCACCTAGCAGTGCTTCCTTTTTGTGAAAGACACCTCCTTCAGGAAGTCTGGTGGCTTTGTTCTGCAGGACTAGAAAGGGTAAGGATAGGCTGCCCCCAAAGGGTGGATTCATGGCGTTCCAGGGAAAGAAGGAAAAGAAAAATTCAGCAGAAGTGCCCTCTCGTGGTCTTGCAGGTCATTACATATCTTGACAGAACCCATGAGGAGATCCACAGACTTGAAAGCATGACAATATACAGTATATACATACTGTAAAATAAACAGCCTTGACACAAAAAAAGGTTAGGGTCAGCCACCTGCTTATTTAATTCCTGGCTGCAAAAGGCAAATATGGAGCAGAGTTGTGTACAGAATTGAGTCCAAGACAGAACTGAATACAATTGATCAGCAATTGATCACTGGAAATTTTGTGCTCAGGCCTGGAACTGGAAGTGATACCGTCGGAATCAGGCAGAATTTCCTCTGTCTGGTCTGCAGCAATAAAAGAGAATTACCTTCTTTTGGTCTTTCAAGCTGCCTGTCTATGTGTGTATATACAGTGCATCCGGAAAGTATTCACAGCACATCACTTTTTCCACATTTTATGTTACAGCCTTATTCCAAAATGGATTAAATTCATTTTTTCCTCTTCTACATACAACACCCCATAATGACAACATGAAAAAAGTTTACTTGAGGTTTTGCAAATTTATTAAAAATAAAAAAACTGAGAAATCACATGTACATAAGTATTCACAGCCTTTGCTCAATACTTTGTCGATGCACCTTTGGCTGCAATTACAGCATCATGTCTTTTTAAATATGATGCCACAAGCTTGGCACACCTATCCTTGGCCAGTTTCGCCCATTCCTCTTTGCAGCACCTCGCGAGCTCCATCAGGTTGGATGGGAAACGTCAGTACACAGCCATTTTAAAATCTGTCCAGAGATGTTCAATCAGATTCAAGTCTGGGCTCTGGCTGGACCACTCAAGGACATTCACAGAATTGTCCTGAAACCACTCCTTTGATATCTTGGCTGTGTGTTTAGGGTCGCTGTCCAGCTGAAAGATGAACCATTGCCCCAGTCTGAGGTCAAGAGTGCTCTGAAGTAGGTTTTCATCCAGGATGTCTCTGTACATTGCTGCAGTCATCTTTCTCTTTATCCTGACTAGTCTCCCAGTTCCTGCCACTGAAAAACATCCCCACAGCATGATGCTGCCACCACCATGTTTCACTGTAGGGATGGAATTGGCCTGGTGATGAGTGGTGCCTGGTTTCCTCCAAACGTGACGCCTGGCTTTCACACCAAAGAGTTCAATCTTTGTCTCATCAGACCAGAGAATTTTGTTTTTCATGGTCTGAGAGTCCTTCAGGTGCCTTTTGGCAAACTCCTGGTGGGCTGCCATGTGTCTTTTATTAAGGAGTGGCTTCCATCTGGCCACTCTACCATACAGGTATGATTGGTGGATTGCTGCAGAGATGGTTGTTCTTCTGGAAGGTTCTCCTCTCTCCACAGAGGACCTCTGGAGCTCTGACAGAGTGACCATCGGGTTCTTGGTCACCTCTCTGATTAAGGCCCTTCTGCCCCGATCACTCAGTTTAGATGGCCGGCCAGCTCTTGGAAGAGTCCTGGTGGTTTCGAACTTCTTCCACTTACGGATGATGGAGGCCACTGTGCTCGTTGGGACCTTCAAAGCAGCAGAAATTTTTCTGTAACCTTCCCCAGATTTGTGCCTCGAGACAATCCTGTCTCGGAGGTCTACAGACAATTCCTTTGACTTCATGCTTGGTTTGTGCTCTGACATGAACTGTCAACTGTGGGACCTTATATAGACAGGTGTGTGCCTTTCCAAATCATGTCCAATCAACTGGACTCCAATTAAGCTGCAGAAACATCTCAAGAATGATCAGGGGAAATAGGATGCACCTGAGCTCAATTTTGAGCTTCATGGCAAAGGCTGTGAATACTTATGTACTGTACATGTGCTTTCTCAATTTTTTTATTTTTAATAAATTTGCAAAAATCTCAAGTAAACTTGTTTCACGTTGTCATTATTGGGTGTTGTGTGTAGAATTCTGAAGAAAAAAAGCAATTGAATCCACAAGTAAACACAAAATGCAGTTTTTAAATGATGGCTTTTATTATTTAGGGAGAAAAAAAATCCAAACCTACATGGCCCTTTGTGAAAAAGTAATTGCCCCTTGTTAAAAAATAACCTAACTGTGGTGTATCACACCTGAGTTCAATTTCCGTAGCCACCCCCAGGCCTGATTACTGCCATACCCGTTTCAATCAAGAAATCACTTAAATAGGAGCTGCCTGACACAGAGAAGTAGACCAAAAGCACCTCAAAAGCTAGACATCATGCAAAGATCCAAAGAAATTCAGGAACAAATGAGAACAGAAGTAATTGAGATCTATCAGTCTGGTAAAGGTTATAAAGCCATTTCTAAAGCTTTGGGACTCCAGCGAACCACAGTGAGAGCCATTATCCACAAATGGCAAAAACATGGAACAGTGGTGAACCTTCCCAGGAGTGGCCGGCCGACCAAAATTACCCCAAGAGCGCAGAGGCGACTCATCCGAGAGGTCACAAAAGACCCCAGGACAACGTCTAAAGAACTGCAGGCCTCACTTGCCTCAATTAAGGTCAGTGTTCACGACTCCACCATAAGAAAGAGACTGGGCAAAAACGGCCTGCATGGCAGATTTCCAAGACGCAAACCACTGTTAAGCAAAAAGAACATTAGGGCTCGTCTCAATTTTGCTAAGAAACATCTCAATGATTGCCAAGACTTTTGGGAAAATACCTTGTGGACTGATGAGACAAAAGTTGAACTTTTTGGAAGGCAAATGTCCCGTTACGTCTGGCGTAAAAGGAACACAGCATTTCAGAAAAAGAACATCATACCAACAGTAAAATATGGTGGTGGTGTGGCTTGCTGTGATAGATGGAACCATGAATTCTACTGTCTACCAAAATATCCTGAAGGAGAATGTCCGGCCATCTGTTCGTCAACTCAAGCTGAAGTGATCTTGGGTGCTGCAACAGGACAATGACCCAAAACACACCAGCAAATCCACCTCTGAATGGCTGAAGAAAAACAAAATGAAGA
Organism: Polypterus senegalus; assembly: GCF_016835505.1. NCBI lineage: Eukaryota > Metazoa > Chordata > Cladistia > Polypteriformes > Polypteridae > Polypterus > Polypterus senegalus. The sequence continues at coordinate 120,211,859 of NC_053163.1, read as the reverse complement.
CTTTGGAGTAGCCTAGTCAAAGTCCTGACCTGAATCCAATTGAGATGCTATGGCGGTTCATGCTAGAAAACCCTCAAATAAAGCTGAATTACAACAATTCTGCAAAGATGAGTGGGCCAAAATTCCTCCAGAGCGCTTTAAAAGACTCATTGCAAGTTATCACAAACGCTTGATTGCAGTTATTGCTGCGAAGGGTGGCCCAACCAGTTATTAGGTTCAGGGGGCAATTACTTTTTCACACAGGGCCATGTAGGTTTGGATTTTTTTCCCTAAATAATAAAACCATCATTTAAAACTGCATTTTGTGTTTACTTGTGTTATATCTGACTAATGGTTAAATGTGTTTGATGATCAGAAACATTTTGTGTGACAAACATGCAAAAGAGTAAGAAATCAAGAAGGAGGCAAATAGTTTTTCATACCACTGTATATAGTGGATCACTGGGGCTACAAAGCTACAGCCGCCGTAACCCAAACACAGACAGGCAGGACATGAGTTCCAGTCCAGCCCACACAGCACAATACATAATATAAAGCTCAGCTCTCTATTTTCTCATCCTCTATTTGTCCTTCCCCTCCCTTCCTCACGGCAAGCTTTATACACCTTTTCCCAACTCTGGCTCCCCAAATGGAGTGAGGTGGCTCCTTTTATTCTACTCCTGGAAATGCTCCAGGTGGTTCATTAGTATTACCTGGAATAACTCCCAGGTGTGGTGGAAGTCCATTATAGAGCTCTGCAGCTCCCCCTGGCGGCTCCCACGGAACCCGACAGGCCTGTACCAACCTCAAAGTCCCAGTGTTCGCTGCGGGAATCCGTGGTGCCACAGCCACCCAAGAAGGCTGAACTCTAGCATCCCAGGGGAGGTAGTGCCTCAGAAATGCTCTCTGCCCCGGTCCTTCAATCCTGCTGGTGTCCGGGCCAGGTAATGGCTGAGGCTGCCTGTCACAATACATACACATACATGTGTATATATTTTAGCATCTGTAAGATTTTAATTTCCTCTTGGACAAAAATAAAGTGTCATCTATCTGTTTATTTTGCATGTTATATTCAAACATTACATTTGGCTGACACATCCAAGGCAGAACACAATTTTAGAATAAACAGCAACTGTTTGCATACACTTTGTATAACTGCAACACCGGCAGGCCATGTGACTTGATCAGAGTCACATGCTGAACTGAACCAACAACCTTGGGATTTCAAGGTCCAATGCATTACTCACCACATCTCACAGCCTGGCACGGTCCTTTGGAACAAAAAGATCTGAAAATAATTTAAATGAAAACATGGAAATCAATCCTGCATCAGCTGAGCAACCTGGAAGACTAGGAAGATAAGAATTTGTTGCTTTGCAAGTTTAAATTATGGGAATTATTACCGTATATATAGGAATGCTGTTTCTTTTAAGACAAGTACTGTATATATTTTAGGAAAAAGCTGTTTAAGCTGCAAAATATCAATACATATTGCATATATTTTAAAAAAATGCATTGATATACATTGTCACACACGTGCGCATGGGAGGCAGCTAAAGGGCTTGAGTGAAGGCAGTTCGGAGGCATGCCGGGGTGTGGCAGAGTGCACTGACTCTTTTTCTCCCTTGCCTATAGACCATCCCCGGGGGATTTCACCTTGATCTCCTGACATCACTTCCGGGACTGAGCCAATGGAAGTCGGCCACACCAGCTCCAGTCCCTCTGATGTCACCTCCGGCTACGAACCAATGGTGGAAGACCATGTGCCAGATCCATACGACCTCACTTCCTGTCTCCCCCTTTAAAACCTGCCCCCTTTCCTTTGTTTCCTCAGTCTTGTACTGGACTCTGTTGAATGCACTTCAGTGCTGATTATTTTGTGAAAACGACCTTTTGCAGCCAGGATACTATATTATACGGGTGGCTGCCCCAACTCTTTATCTGTCCATGTCTCGTTCTTGTGACAACATATATCATGTTTTATGATTAAGTTAAACACATAAATTGAACATTTCTAAGTGGAAAACATTCAGAACTATACAGAGTAAAAGACCTAGAGTGGCCATCAAACTAATCACAGAGGGAAAATGCATGGTGGGATCACAGGTCAGTTCACATGAAGAATTAAAATTTAATAAAATGTTTTGTTCATGCATTTACAAGTAATTTCTCTTGCAGAACCTGTAAGGTTGATTTGAAATTTAAAAACTGAGGTCAAAAGATCTAACACAATGCTAATGTTTGAATCTTCTATTTTTAAAACCTACATCAGGCCCCATCCAGGAATGGCTCCTGCTTTGCACCTGATGCCCCTGATAAAGGCTGCAGCTCAAACGACCTTTGGGATGAACTGGGTTTCATAAGAAAAGGCTGGATGTTTTGCATATCAGACTATATTTCTGCTGAAGAAGTAATGCAGATATTTGCTTTTTAGCATTCTTCCAACTTCTTCAAATGGCAATATTAAAACAGATGACTTGGAATTGGTTAATTAGGTGATTTATATTTTTAAACAACCTGTTTAAATTCATGCCTCTAGGATGGCCTTTTTTGCCATAAGCAAGCCTTTTTTAAAAAGATTAAAAAAGCTCAATACTGGTACTGAATTAGCTTGATGCTGCCTCTGGAAAAATGACAGTCTGACTGGAATCCTTTTATTCTTTTTACATCGAGGTCAACCAATCTATCTCTTTAAACATTAAGCATGTAACATCAAAAAGGAAGTATAACACATAAACTAGTTTCTGGGATGGTGATTGCAAGCCTGGATGGACCCAGAGTTCATTTTACACAAGACCACGGCCAAATCATTCTGTGCTAACTGGCAGGCATATTATCATTAGCACATAGGCAACGGTCCACTTTAGTGAAGACTGTGAAACGATCACTCTTGTCAAAACTACAGTCCACAATCAATCCATGGGCCTTCTGAAAACATGTCCAATATGAGAAGAGCGAACACTGTCTGTGTGGAGTCTGCAGCTTCTTCCAGTGCTTGAGTGAATTCTTTGCTCGCCCCTCCAGTTTGAGTATTAGGTCAATTGGTGACTTACATTTGGCCAGCTATAGGTGATTAGGAGTGTATATAACTGTGCCTGAATACATTTGATAGATTTTTTTATGAAAAGAGACCAGAATTAGAGCTACACAGGAAACCCAAATTTTATAGTACTATTATTATAAGCTTAATGTGTTAAAGTAATCCTTTATAGAGAGGATCCCTGGTTGGAGTGCTCTTGTGTTCTGACTGGGGACTGGGACTGGGCAGTCTGATGGTCTGGAATCCCTACAGATTTTATTTTTTTCTCCAGCTGTCTGGAGTTTTTTTTTTGTTTTTTCTGTCCACCCTGGTCATTGGACCTTACTCTTATTCTATGTTAAATAATGTTGACTTATTTTATTTTCTTACTGTGTCTTTTATTTTTCTATTCTTCATTATGTAAAGCACTTTGAGCTACTTTTTGTATGAAAATGTGCTAAATAAATAAATGTTGTTGTTGTTTTTGTTCTGAGCAGGAGATTACAAGTGACTACAGGTTCTTTCCATTGCTCCTCAAAAACATGTTGTCAAATAAGTTGATGGGCATTAAGTTAACTTTCGTACTCAGTGATAGCTCGTAGAGCAATGCAGCAGTTTTCACATTGCACCCCCTGTAAGTACCCTGGCACACCAGGAGAAACAAATGGTCCAACGAGCAGCCGACCAAATTCCGAAAACTCATTGAATCCTGGTCCCTCGTCAAGACTCTCCAACAAGAAGCTGACACAAGTCTTTCAAGCTGTGGGTTTGGCGCTGCAGTTTCTCCAACTGAATGTTAAGGGTCTATCAGCTGCCAAGCAGAGGCTCAACGGTGTCCTAGTAGACAAACATGAAACTGATGTCATCTGTCTGCAGGAAACACACATTGCAGCAAATGAGGCAAGACACTTCAATATAGGTGGTTTTGATGTCATCTGTTACAGTCTTCATGCTAAACACAGCCCAGCCACATATGTTTGCGGTAACATTACAGTGGCAACAAAGATACAATCTACCAAACACGGTGACATTACCCAAGTCCGCGGGTTACATGTTGTCAATGTCTATATATCACCAAGTGCCAGTTGTTTATCATCCATCAGTTTAGGTTGGTGGATTTTAACAGTCACCACCAAAGCTAGGGATATCAGTTGGCAAATGCAGACGGGTTTGGCCTGCAACATTGACCTCCTATTTGTACATGATTCCAAACAACAAGATACGATGGCAATAAGAGTACAGCCCTGATCTGTAGTGGGTGTCCAAGATCGCACGTCACCCACAATCAGTTTCATGTGTTGTGCTAAATGATTTCTCAAAAACCTAACACCACCTCCTCTGTCATCCACTTCAACCTCCACATTCCAGTTATTCAAACTATTTGAAGTGCTAGGTGGAACTTCAGGAAGGCAATCTGGTAGCAGTATACAGAGACACTGGAATGCACCCTGGCCATGATCCCATCAAGAGGCATCTCAGCACAGGAGGCATATAGCAGTTTAGGTTGGGCATTGCTCAGAGCAGCTGTTGTATCAGTCCAATGTCGATAAAGCCATGTGTACACACCATGCCTAACAGTGGATGTAGAGAAATTACTAAAACAGTATGAGGCAACTAGAAATCCTGAATTAAGCAAAGCAAGTCATCGAGTCATGGGATGCAGCACAGTGGGTCAAATGGGAGGAGATGATCCAGTCAATGAACTTAAGAACTTTCAGCAAAAAGGTGTGGTCACTTATTTGGTGACTTGGCACCACTCAGAGACCTCCAGTCCCGCATAATTCCCTTATTGTCCCAAATCAAGTGGCCAGCCACCTGCTGAAGGTTGCAAGAGCCCCAGTTTGTCAAAAGAATAACTCATGACAAGTGACAGCGGTTCCTTAAGCACCCAGGTCCAAATGCAACAAGAATTCTGGCAAGATTCTCTTCCAGGGTCCTGTCGGAGGGCTCACTTCCATGTTTCAGGTCACAGGTCAAAATTATAGCACTGCCCAGGAAAGGACCCACTCTTGCCAGCCAGTTATTGCCCAATATATATTTACTTAGTGTCTGCTTTAAGGCAATGGAACGGCTGGTTCTCCAGGGTATCTCACCCATGGTGGAATCTATCCTTTCATCAGACCAGGCTGGGTTTCGCCCAGGCTGCAGAACATGTGACCAGGTAATGGCACTAACCACCTTCATTGAAAATGGTTTCCAACGCAAACTGAAAACAGGATCCATTTTCCTTGACTTGATGGCTGCTTACAATACCGTTTTACATATTTGGTTGTTGGTTAAGATTAACCAAGTTCTACCTCAGTGGGTAACCCATGCAGTGGAACTGTTCCTTCAAAACAATCAATCCTGAGGTCATCTTGGCGAAAAATCAGTAACCTGGAAAATGCAGATAAATGGGTTACCATAAGACTCTGTTCTTTCGCCAACACTCTCCAACCTCTACACCAGGGGTGTCCAACTGTGGTCCTGCTGGGCCGAAGTGACTGCAGGTTTTCATTTTAACCCTTTTCCTAAATAACTGGCAGTTTTCACTGCTAATTAACTAATTATCCCTTCATTTTAATAGTCCTGTTTTTAAGTATTCAGTCCTCTAATTGATTTGTTTTTTTCATTAAATGGCAGCCAAACAGAAATGAAACGTGAAATGAGCCAACAGATGACCAGTTAAATTGGAATGTCAAACTCCAACCAGTTTCTTAATCAGAAGCCATTTCTTGCTGTTAATTACAGCCATTATTGAATATCATGACTTGTTGCTGATCTCATTCTGACACAGCAGACTGTTGATTATCTGTTTTTTCTAAGACCACCATCAAGATGTTTTGGTGATTTGAGCAGACCCACATGACCAAGACCTTCACCTTTCTTTATTTTCAGGTTAGCTGGTCATGTGGTGGCTTGTTTTTTGTCTTATTATTGTTTGGCTGCTCATTAAGGAAAATGAAACAACTAAGGGGTCTGAGTCACGTCAATTAAAATTAAGGCAAAACAAGTTAATCAACAATGAAAACGGCTCATTATTAAGAAGATGGTAGGAATGAAAACCTGCAGCCAACATGGCCCATCAGAACTGGAGTTGGACACCCCTGCTCTACACCAACGACCTTCCCAAGACATCATCTTGAAAGTCCATTCATGCAGACAACATCTGTTGCGGGTTGCAGGCAACATCCTTTGATAAGCTGGAGTGTGAGCTGATCAAGGAAATGATTGCCCTGGCAGATTATTGTTGCAAGTGGAGGCTCATCTCCAGTTCATCAAAAACAGTCTCAAGTGTCTTTCACCTCCACCTCAACAGTGCAGGCAAACAGCTTCATATCACCCCAACCCAGTTTATCTTGGAGTCACTCTCGACAGAACGTTGTTGTTCAAAAAGCACCTGTTTAAGGCTACTGCTAAATTGAAGACGAGAATTAACCTACTGTCAAAGCTGGCTTGTACATCATGGGGGGGCTGAAGTAAATGTATTGAGGTCTTCTTCCTTGCCTCTGTCATACTCAGTGGCTGACAACTGCTGTCCAGCATGGAACTGCTCACCTCACTATAAACTGGTGGATACACAGCTCAACGAATCTATGCACTTCATAACAGGCACTCTCCGTTTAACTTCTGTCAAGTGGCTACTGGTGCTAGCTAACATAGCACGGCCTCACATTCACCGTGATGCTGCTACAGCAGACTTTTTAACAAAATATGAGCAGCAAGACTGTTTACCAATATATGGTGAAATTTTCCACCATCCGAGACTTTGTCTTCTTTCCAGGCACCCAATTTGGTAGTCACCTAGGGATGTTATTGTAGCAGACACATGGAAAAAGTTATGGGAGATAGACCCTCCTGCAAACTCTTTCTTCATCAGTGACCCAACAAAATGTATGCCAGTTTTGAATTTCCCATGCAGGATTGAGCCATGCTGAACCACTACCAAACAAGAGGTTAGCAGATGTGCTGCAAACCTACATAGATGGGGGTATCATGACAACCCGCTCTGTTCCTGTGGACAATGGCAAACCATTGCACATGTTGTCAACAACTGTCCCATCCTAAAGTTCAGAGGTAGACTTGCCATGCTGCATAAAGCCTCGGCATCTTCTATTGATTGGCTGAGACAAGATAACTGCATTTGCTAAACAACAGCAAATGGCAGCTTTACTGTATTGTGTCTTTTTGTGCATGAGCACGTTATAGCATTAACGTATTTATAGGATATCAAAGCTATACAAACAGTGATGTGAATGGTGTATATTTGACAATTCAGAATTTTCTGGGCTCCATTCTCAAAGCTCTAAGGACTTGCGGTCACAATCTATTTTGTACTGTAGTCTTCACAGTGTCTAAAAATCTATGTGAGTTTCGTAGGTTTCCTTAATCCAGGAAAAAAAAAAAAAACATTTAGGTTAGTTTACTTTGTGCCTCCAAACATGAGTGTGCATGTGTGATTTATGCCTTCCAGTGGGCTGGTGCCCTGTACAGGACCTTTCACAAATACTACAAGAGATAAGTTCTGGCTTTCCACAGCCCTTAATTGGTTTAAGTGGATTCAAAAAGAGATAAATGGATTCATTTCCAAAGTAATTAATTTTTGAAGCTTTATGAATAATAATATATTTAATGTAGCCAAATAATAATTAGTAACAAAAGAAGATAAAACAGAGAACAAAATGCTTTATCTTGTGTTGTTCTATATAGAACAAGTGGAACAACTGACTCAGTAAATTGATGTCACAGTAGCTATGCATGGTGCACATTTGCACTTCATCTTTTATGAAAGCTTGTCATTTTACACTTTCAAATGCACACAAGCAATGCTCATGTTTCTGCTTTCAAGCTAACAGAATAACATCTTAGCATGTCTGACCCTGCATCCCATTACAGTTCTTTTAGTACCTTGAAATAAAAAGGAAGTTAAATATAGTTCAGACTAAGGCTTAGCCCACACTAGTCTCACAGGGTGAGACGTGATTCTTGAACGAGAATACATGTCGGAGGACAACCTGTTAAAAAAGTTTTCAGTGAATAGATGTTTCAGGGAGACAACAAAAGATTCTGAAAATAAGAGTTGATGTTGAGAGAAAAAAAAAAAGCAAACATTGTTTTTATCGATTCAGGAACTCAGTAGCACAAGGTAACTGAAATTTAATGATTAATATGAACATTTTAATGAGCTGTGCTACTTGGCTGCATGTGTTTGAGATGTGCTTCTGTCTGCTACAATATATTTCTATCATTTTGACTATTGCATCACTATATGTCAAAAATGGCGAACAGAGTCTAAATAAGCAGAGCCGTTTTTTAGTGGTCAAAGTGCATTACTGCAGCCATGTGTAGAGATTCCTACCATTAGAAAAAATTGTCCAGACGAGAGTACAAAGAAATGTTTATGTTGTGTGTCTCAGCAGCATCTGCACTGTATGCAGTATGCACAGTACAATCTGTATGCTGTTGCATACACTAATGCTGGCAGCGTGCCAGACATCTCGTGCGATGAGCAGCCTCCTTGCTTCCTGTGTGTCATGTGCGAGACCATGAGGCAGAACCATTTCAGCTTTGTCAAGTAGCCACTTCCAGGACCAGGAGTCAGGACTCATCCCCTGGCCTCCCTACATGACATGCAGCCTGCTGGACGAACACACAGCTGGGTCCCAGTCCCCTCCTCCTCTTCAAGCGCAGTGCCACAGGGTGAGTGTCAGCTGACCTGGGTAAGGTCCAGACTCTAGTGAGCTAGTGAGTGTATCCAGGTAACTTCCTCCTGCCACTGCTGCCTCCCACTTAACTTGCTACTAATGTCAGTAGGTACTAAGGTGAGAAAATGAGCTTGAGGAGAGGAGGTTATGGATGCAGGAACATTGGCACTGCAGTAGGGATACTGTGGCCACCACACTATCAGGGATTTTTAAACAATACATACACTCCCGGGGCATATTACGCAGTGACACAATTAGCACTGCATAAGCATAGTGCCAGCTGTACCTACCTCCACCCAAAATCCCCTGGGGCCTCATGTATGACGCCGTGCGTAAAATTTGCACTATAACATGACGTAAGCACAAAAGCCGAAATGTGCTTATGCACAGAAAAATCCAGATGCAGGAATCTGTGTTTACTCCAACTTCCATGTTCTTCCGCTACATAAATCCCGATCAGCATGAAAAGTAACGCTCGTGCACGCGATTTATGTAACGCCCCTACTCCTCCCAGAATTACGCCTCTTTGAATATACAAATCAATATAAATCGCCCTTAAGCGCAGCCTTCTGTGAAAAGACAATGGGAAAAGCACGGGGGAAAATATAAGAATTTCAGCGAATACCAAGTGAAGGCAAAGGAAAAACATACTATTTGTTCAAATAAGCCGTGGTATATTCAACAAAATGAAGTTGATCGAGTGACATAGCGTGTTGGAGAAACTTGAAAGCTCACATTCACAAAATCGCACAGTGCCGGAAATAAAAAAGAAGTCACATATCAAAGTCGCCGTGAAAAGGCGAGTTGTAGCCCACTGTCTGAGTGTCATATGAAAGCTTATTAGGTTACAGAGAAAAAAAAGGCAAACAGAGGGGAAAAAGCACGAAATGTCAACTTCAATCTCGAAATTTCCACTTTAATCACATAGTTTATTTTGTCATTAAAGTAGAACATAATAAACTTCATCTTAAAATCGTTTAACCAGTTTCTCAAATCACATCGCAATTAAAGTAGCACATTAAATGCTTTGTTTTGTATGTGATCTTCTATGTGCTCTATGTGTGTGAATCACTACCTGCTTCTTAAACCGGCTCTCTTCCTCTGACAGGACACAGAATCCATTACGTTCATGATATTACAGCTCTCTGAATAACTAAAATACTGAGATGTATACGTGATATTATTTTCATGATGATAGTTAAAGCATGTTATGTTGATTGTGTGCGACCTTCGATGAAATTATTTATTGCAGCAGTAATCATGGGCAGCTCTGTTCAATAGAGAAAGTCCAATGTCAATATGGTATCTTATGCACGGTGGATGGCCACATCCGTTGCGGACACTGCATAGCCGCCTCGTGCTCAAGACACAAGCATTTAACTTTTGTCGAAATTTGCCGCTGCGTTTTTAGCTGTGTCGTTATTTCCTCTTTCTGTTTTATATTCAACTAGCAGAATACCTGTGCTTCGCAGCGGAGAAGTAGTGTGTTAAAGAAGTTATGAAAAAGAAAAGGAAAAATGTAAAAAATAATGTAACTTGATTGTTAATGTAATTGTTTTGTCACTGTTGTGAGTGATGAGTGTTGCTGTCATATATATATATATATATATATATATATATATATATATATATATATATATATATATATATATACACACACACACACACACATATAAACATATATATATATATATACATATCCATACATATATACATAGACACATATACAAATATATATACACACACACATATATACATACTTATATACACATACATCCACATATATATACATATTGTGGAGCCGACCCGGACACAGACAGGCGGACATGTTGTTAAAATACCACCACACATTTATTTACAATATTTACAATAAGTTCAATGGTCACACAGACCCAAATAATGGTCACTAAGACCCAGTTGTGCACAAACCCCAAAACACACAGTCCTGGCCACAAATGCCTTTCTTCGGGCCGCCTCCACTCTCTTCTGCCTTGTCCTCCTTCCACCCGACTCTAGCCTCGAATGAAGGGAGACGGCTTCTTTTATATGGTTCCCGGATGAGCACCAGGTGTTCCCGGCATTCCTCCCTTGGCCACGCCCCAGCATGGCGGAAGTGCCAGCTGTCCTCCTGGCAGCTCTCCGGGCGCCGTCCTAATTCTTCTCCCCATCACTTCCTGGTGTGGCGGAAGTGCTGGGGTAACAGGTCCCCAAGGCATTGGGGCGTCTCCTGGCGGTGACCACGGGCCCCTACAGGGTGGAGCTTCCATGCCCTGTACCCGTGGCCCCCAAAGCAACCAGGAAGGCGACCCCCACGTGATCCAGGGTGGGCGCAGACCCACATCCGGTCCCTCATGGCGTCCCGGCCGGGTCATGGCCCCTGGCATCCCTGACAATATATATATATATATCTACATATACACACATACATATACATACACACACATATATACACACAAATACATATATATATACATACACACACATATATAAACATATATATACATACATATCTACATATACACACACACACACACACACACACACAACTATCGTATATGTTCAAGTTCTATTTTAATTTTAAATAGAAGGAATTTTTATTTAGTTGACAGAATATTATTCCGGAATAAATCAACTCAAACCTTAAATAACTATATAACTACTGTATAATATTTTGCTCTCCATAAAAATATATCCTGTCTAAATTATACAAGTTAGAAATAAAGTAAACGTTAAAAGAACAAACATTCAAATTTCTTTACTCTTATGTAATTTTATATAAAAAATAAACTTAAATTTTAAATATCCCAAAAGATTTTGCTCTCCATAAAAATATATCCTGTCAAAATTATACAAATTCAAATATGAACATGGTGCATAACAAAACCTGGAAATATAAATAAAATGTGTTCCTTTCAGCAATAACAAATCAAATCATTCAGTTGTCTTTGCTCTTATGTCATTTTATCAGATTTGGATAAAAGCATCTTTTTTTGGCAACAAGTTCGTTTATGTTTGGTGTGAGGTTCTGTGTTGTGGAGATTGTCAGGATGGACTGCAGGTGCTCATCAGTGAGGCGACTCCTGTGTGCTGTTTTGTTAGTCTTCATGACTGAGAAGAGCTTCTCACACAAATATGTGGTACCAAACATGCACAAGGTTCGAGCCACATGTAGACGGAGCTGGAGCATTTGTGCGGGAATGGAGTGAATAAACACTGCGGGCCCTGCTGTATCGTACTTTGCCTTCAGTGTGCCATTACACTGCAGCTCAATCACCTCCATCTGAATCTGCACAGGTGCAGTTTCCACATCGACAGCAAATGGGTTGCGAAACAACTCAAAATTCTTTTTTTGTTCTTCAAAGTCACCAAAGCGCCGCGCGAACTCAGTGCGCAGTGCGCTCAGTTTATCAGCAAAGTGCGTATTTGGGAACACCGTAGTGACGACTTGGTTTAACATTACTTGGCAACAGGGAAAGTGGGGCAAGTTGCACTGGTGCATTTGTGTCTCCCATAAAAGTAGCTTCACTTGAAATCACTTTTTGTGATTTTGCACGGGTAAAAACGTCTGCTGAAGTGTCAGATTCTTCTTTAACTCTTCTGCTTTCTGTATCTTGTGCATTGCATTCAGGTCTTTTAGGTTATCTTGATGTTTTGTCTCATAGTGCCGTCTTAGATTAAATTCTGTAATTACAGCCACATTAGCTCCACAAATGAGACACACGGGTTTACCGGCAATGTCAGTAAACATATACTCAGCCTCCCATCGGTTTTTAAAGGCTCTATGTTCAGAATCACCTTTTCTCTTCGGCATCGTGTGGGCTAGCTTCGCAATAACTTGCAGCATCATAAGCTAGACTTGATTGACGCAGTAAGTGTTCGGCAAGGCAGTTGAAGCGCTGCATTATGGGATCTGTAGTTTATTGTATTACCAGCGCTTCATATCCCTGGGCCATTAATAACAATAATATATATAATATGATCTCGCGGGCCGGATATAATTACACGGGCGGATGTGGCCTGCGGGCCTTGAGTTTGACACATATGGACTAAATAGAACTTGAAAAGATATATTTTTTCAAATATGATCGCGCAATTCAGATCGAGTTAATGCGCACTACAGTACAACGAGCCCGCGTGCTATTGTGGTTTTGCCTGCGTGCCTCAATAAGTCATCCTCCCCTCACTCACACTGAATACACTGAGTATGGCTTTACCAAATATGCACTGTTGTGGGGTATAACATTCCTTCAAAAATTCAACTTGCAAGCCAATAATGCATTCAGATTCCATGCAACTGAATTACTTAGTTAATTGTAGAACTACTGATTTTGCCTCTGCACAGATCTCTGCAAGAGATATTTGTGAGGAGATTAACTTGGAACCTGTGGTGAAGCAAAAGAGGCAGAATAAAACAAAGCTTCAATTCTCATATGAGTCTATCAGTAACGCATCTAAACAGAGGGAAATCTCTTTCGTCAACAAAGTTGTGGTTGCTTCCATTGCATCAGTGCAGGAGAGATTTCAAACATTAAATGAAGTTGAGAGCAAACATGGCATCCTTACCAACTTTCCAAAGCTTTTCAACTCAGAGGTAAATGAAAAATGTACAGCACTAAGTTATTCCCTAAGCTGCAATGATCAGTCAGACCTTGAAGGGAAAGCACTGGCACAAGAAATGGAAATTTTACCAGATTTTCCTAAAGTTAACAGGACCACACTGGAACTTCTGTCTTTCTTGCAAGAAACTAATTTAAATGAAGTACATCCAGATATGTGAATAGCTCTCAGAATTGCAGCCACTACTCCCAAAACTGTAGCTTCTGCAGAGAAAAGCTTCTCAAAACTGAAGCTCATAAAAAATTACTTGAGGGCTACAATGTCACAAGACCGTCTCTGTGACCTTGCAATGATGAGCATTAACAGAGACGTGTCTAGGAATATATCATATGATGTTGTTATAAATGATTTTGCTGCATGAAAGTCAAGGTGTGCCCGATTTTGAAAAGACTTTTATTTGCAATATTAAGGTCCCTCCATTTACCAGTGAGTGATGTTTTTCTAATATTATTTATTTGTTGTACTTCCTTTTTCTATATAAAGTTTGTAGAGTCTGGTAAATAAGTGATTTACATGCAAAGTGGTTCTGTTTTGTTATTTTATTGTTCTACGTTTTGATGTTTTGGTACATACACAGTTTACATGCAAAAGAGTTTTGTTATATTATTATATAATTATTATATTTACATTTATTTATTTTTAATTAAATAAGTGATTAGTGGCCTTATTGTGTGTGTGTGTGTGTTTGTGGTGGTGAAAATGACAAATAGGTCAGAAAAGGCCCTGTAGATATGCATGGTGTATATACTAAGTGGGGCGGCACGGTGGCGCAGTGGTAGCGCTGCTGCCTCGCAGTTAGGAGACCTGGGTTCACTTCCCGGGTCCTCCCTGCGTGGAGTTTGCATGTTCTCCCCGTGTCTGCGTGGGTTTCCTCCGGGCGCTCCGGTTTCCTCCCACAATCCAAAGACATGCAGGTTAGGAGGATTGGCGATTCTCAATTGGCCCTAGTGTGTGCTTGGTGTGTGGGTGTGTTTGTGTGTGTCCTGCGGTGGGTTGGCACCCTGCCCAGGATTGGTTCCTGCCTTGCCTTGTGCCCTGTGTTGGCTGGGATTGGCTCCAGCAGACCCCCGTGACCCTATTCGGATTCAGCGGGTTAGAAAATGGATGGATGGATATACTAAGTGTTAAAATGCTGCGGCTATTCTGTCATGGAATGTTTGCATTTTCAGTTACACAGTAATGTTACCTTTTTTTAGTTATTCGTTTAGAAGTGCAGTCAGAAGGTGGATTCCTTGATGCTCTTCTGCTGGTGTCGTTAGGCATAATTGTTAATTCGGGTGTTTTGAGTACTGAAATCTGCTTCTCTTGTGGCTCTTCGTTATCAGCTCTCTATACGGCAGTTCTTTTGATATGCCTTGACATATTTTTTACTTCGATTGCAAATTTTACAATTCATATTTTCACAATCATAACTGCCAATTCTTTTAGGCTTACATTGACTCTTATACTATTGTCGTAATGCTGAACAACAAAGAGCATCCACAGCCCCTGCAAAAGTTTATCAATCATGTTTGATATCTTTGAATGCCAATGTATAATCTGAGTGTACAAAAAGGTTTTTCCCTTGCGACAGGTTGGTTTTATTTTTTTTTAACATGCTTAATATGCTCTTTGCACACACAACACACATATGTTTAATGGGTGTCTTGTCAAGGAGACTTTTCAACTGAAGACGGCTCATTGTAATCAGAAGCTTGCTGGCTGTTGGACCCAGGTTAGCAAGAACTTAATTGCTCTTTTCAGTTCAAAATCACAGTCCCTATTTTGAGCACCATCTTCACGATGTTTTGAATAGGTTTAGAAATGTGAAGCTCTGAACTGTCAAATTGCTCAAACACCCAGTTTTAAGCATAATTCACTCATGGCTGTCTTCAGATGTATATATTACACACTAGCACAGATATATTTGAAAACTATTTTAGTTTCAAATATTTTCCATCCAAATTAGTGTTTTTAAATTGTCATTGAAATTGCCAAAAATCTTTGGCCTTGCCTGGTTAGTCAACCATGATTGAATTTGCTTAAGGAGGAAATACGAAGTAAATCAAAATGCTGAAAGGCGGAAGGAAAACATAGAACACCTAAAGAAAACAGCAAGTTGGACCACATAGTTGGAAGGTTACAAAAAAGTATAAAATAGTCACTGTCATGGAAAATATAGATTGGGAGCCTTGCCAAAATAAATAAGGTAAAATATTCAATTGTTTTAAGACAGAGTGCAGTTGTGCTGCTGCAATGAAGAAAAAGAACTAGCCCTCTAATATACACTCACCTAAAGATTTATTAGTAACACCATACTAATACGGTGTTTGACCCTCTTTCGCCTTCAGAACTGCCTTAATTCTACGTGGCATTGATTCAACAAGGTGCTGAAAGCATTCTTGTGAGAGAAACTGTGAGAGAAACTTTTAAGCGCCAGGTCTTAGCTAACATTACATACAGCCGTGGACATCACACGAGATGTCACCAGCATAGCTGGGAACCTTCGATACAAGAACACCAAGCGGCTCACGTGAACTGACGCAGTGCACAGACAAAAAGCAACAGTTCCAAAGAGTGCTGAACAAAACCAATTACACAATTGAGAAGGCAGCAAAAATATGAAGCGTCTGATACATACAAGCATATTCATAAGTGCAGCTACTGCGGAAACAAAGCACACGGTGGAAAAAGTCAATGTCCCGCTAAAGGAAGACAGTGTAAAAAAAAAAAACCCGTGCATGCAATTTGTCACATCTCAGATAAAGAGGAAGACGAGCTCTTTATTGATGCAGTAAGAAACTAATCGATGAATGAAACCTCTTATCTTTACAACGATTGACAAACACGGAATGTAACTTGAACACAACACATCGTACAAATATGACCCTGATTGAAAGAAATAATGATAATTAAATCCTTGATGACAGCAAC
Organism: Polypterus senegalus; assembly: GCF_016835505.1. Lineage (NCBI taxonomy): Eukaryota > Metazoa > Chordata > Cladistia > Polypteriformes > Polypteridae > Polypterus > Polypterus senegalus. The sequence goes on along the minus strand of NC_053163.1, from coordinate 120,195,647 downwards.
ATTCAATAACACTCACAAAACAATTACTGTATATTGACAATCATGTTACGTTATTTTTAAAATGTTCCCTTTTCTTTTTCATAACTTCTTTAACACACTACTTCTCCGCTGCGAATGTATATATATATATACCCAGATCTACATATTCTCAAATAGACAAGCCACACGCCGTGGCGCAATTGTAGAGGCTTCGCCTCTAGCGCCGACATCTGAGGTTCCATTCCCGAGAGGGGATGCACTGAGTATGTACGCGCGCTTCCCGATTCATTTTTACCCTCACATCTCCTTGGTTTGGGACGTATGAAAAACTATGCGGTTAACGCAGAATCATGTTACGTTATTTTATAAAATATTTCCTTTTCTTAACACAAGCACAGCTGAGAAGCTTCGATGCATGTACTCCATAACGCGTTAAAAAAATAACGCATTTAATCACACTTTCAATTCCAAGCAAAGGGGAACTTTTGTCAATGCATGATTTCCTGGTACATCGATTACACTGATGCACACATCACAGCTACAAAAATGTTAGAGTCAACAACAACAACAACAACAACATTTATTTATATAGCACATTTTCATACAAAAAATGTAGCTCAAAGTGCTTTACATAATGAAGAATAGAAAAATAAAAGACACAATAAGAAAATAAAATAAGTCAACATTAATTAACATAGAATAAGAGTAAGGTCCAATGGCCAGGGGGGACAGAAAAAACAAAAAAAAAACTCCAGACGGCCGGAAAAAAAAAATAAAATCTGCAGGGATTCCAGGCCATGAGACCGCCCAGTCCCCTCTGGGCAATCTACCTAACATAAATGAAACAGTCCTCTTGTATTTATGGTTTTCACGGAAGAATTTGATGATGATGATGATGATGATCACGTGGACATCTGGCTTTTAGTCCATCAATGCTGGGGCATCATGGTGTTTTGAGTAGGTTGGTGGTGGCGCAGGCCGCCAACACAGAGAAATCGGAAAAAGAAACAGAAGAGAGAGTAGGGGTCAGTACGGATTTTAGAGCCACCATGAATAGTTATTATGATTAAAATAAAGTGAAGTTATAAAAAGGCCATGTTAAAGTAATGTGTTTTCAGCAGTGTTTTAAAGTGCTCCACTGTATTAGCCAGGCGAATTCCTATCGGCAGGCTATTCCAGATTAGTCGGAATAAAGCTCGTTCCTACGACTGATCGGAGCAAAATTTCATTTCAAAAACCTCCCGAGCGAAGCCTTGATAAAAGCATGGTTTTGTGCACACTGAAAAGCAAGCAAAATTAGATGCATTACAGAAAGCGGACTTTGTGGCTCTTACTGGGGATCATTGGACTTCCGTGACCATTAGTAATTCTAATTACATCTAATTACAAAATATTCAATGATCACACTGTTTTAGCCTAATGTACAAAATAATTTTGGCTGAGGTTACTCAGAGTTTAAAGATTATGTTGGTCAAATTACCTTTTATGTTTCTGCCTTATTTTTTTAAGAAGAATAACTGCACTTTATGTTGACATTTTGGTTATTATTATTTAAAGACAATACCATTCTGAAAATGTACTTAAAAGTACTTAAACTACCACTTTATTTTTAAGTCTGCCCAATTTTAACCAGGGATGATATTTTTGTTTCTGTTTTGAATTCAAATGCAGTTTAAAGGCTTTTTTTTTCAGAAATTAAAACAGCTTGAGTTTACAATATTCATGTCCATGTCTATTATTTGATTCTGTCGCCCACTAAAACCCTTTTAAATTAAAAAAAAACATCCGCGATTTGGGGCCAATTGACGTGTGCGATTACATACGATTAATCAAGATTAATTCTTACACAGCCTCTAATTAATTGGATTAATTTTTTTTATCGAATCCCACCCCTAATATATATATGTAGATATATATATATATATGTAGATTTGTATATATATGTGTATATACAGTATATATGTAGATATGTATATGTGTATATATATGTGTGTATATGTGTATATGTATATATGTATGTATATGTATATATATGATGTGTATATATATATGTTTATATATATATGTGTGTGTGTGTGTCTGTGTGCATATATATAAATATATATCTATATATATATATGCCAGCAACACTCATGATAATGACAAAACAATTACATTTTCAATCATGTTATGTTATTATTAAAATGTTTCCTTTTCTTTTTACTTCTCCGCTGCTGCTGGTATTTTGCTATATATATATATACTGTATATATATATATATATATAGATAGATAGATATGACAACAACACTCATATCAATGACAAAACAATTACATTGGCAATCATGTTACGTTATTTTTAAAATGTTTCCTTTTCTTTTTCATAATTTCTTTAACACACTACTTCTCCACTGCGAAGCGCGGGTATTCTGCTAGTATTAAATAAGCCAAGAGGCAGCAAAACATTCAGTCGTCTAAAGGATTTGAGCACACACAGATTCAGGGCTCTAAGCACATATAAAGCGTATAAGGACAGTACGTTATAAATGTAATGTCAACATCTAAGTGAAGAAGAAAGCAGCGTGGAGAAAAGAGACTCAAAAGCGTTGGAGAGAAAAAAGAGCAAAAAAGAATAATCGAGGTGCAAATTCAGAAAATAAGGAAAGTAATTATCAGCCCGGAACAAGTGGAATTGGAAAAAAAGCACATCCAATCCGCTCAGAATTAAAAGACAAAGAGTAAAAGACAAAGTAGAACTTCATAAAGACATTTACAAACGTTGGCGCTAAACACATGCAGAGCAGGTTAGAGATTATGAATGCAGTAAAATTAGAAAGGCTCAAAAAAAAAAACGTTGGCGCTATACACATGTGGAGAAAGTTAAAGGATATGAAAGTAGGAAAATTAGAAAATATAAAAAAGAAAGTAAAAACCGCAGTAGCGCAAACAAACAAACTGCCTCATTTAACTATGCACCAGTTTAACTTTGGTTTTTCACAATAATCATTACACTATTGCACCTTAACACTTAATTCTACTTTATTCACATAATTTTACTTATTTATTATGTTCTACTATACTGTTATCTTTCAATCTATGACTTTTTGTTAATCTAACTGATATTCTTGTAAGTTTGCACAGTTTTTGATAAGCAGATCAGGATGCATTTCACTGCATGTTGTCCTGTATAACTATGCATGTGACAAATAAAGAATCTTGAGAATTTCAAAAACGGAGTTTAGCGCACATGCATTTATTGGTTACTTTGTAACAAAAACATTAACCGCTGAAGATGTAGATCGTTTTGTCTGTGCTGACATTCCAAACAGAGAAACCTATCCTGAATTATGGCACAAAGTCATTAAACACATGTCTCACTGACCTCATTAAAAAGGTTCAGCATATTGGGACTTGCAAGATTACAAATATTGTTTTTACAGAAAGTTCAAAGAAAAAAAAATCTTAAAAGTGTGTATTTGGAAAACCAAACACGGGGGTTGGCGAGCAAAGCAAGCAGGGAGCGAAGCCCCCTAGTCAGTACAAAAGATAAGTAAAAGAAAGAAAGATCAACAGAGAAACAGCTGTGAAACTCATTCACACACTTTGTTAGAATATGAAAGGGTAATTCTTTGGGAGATACTTAATCAGGTCACTTTGAAATCTCATCCACATGCTAGTCACTTACAGAAATAGCTGTTATGTTGGAAAGTTAATAGTTTAATGATCAGCTCTGCTCCCTCAAAGGCTCTCATAATCTCATTTCAGTTCCACTGACTGGTTATTATCTGTGTGGGGTTTGCCTTAGCCCCTTGTGTTTGCTTATATTTTACCAGGGAGTACTACTTTCTTCTAATATGTTAAGAATTTTATAAATGTACAGCAGTCTGTGAACACTTTAAACATTCATTCATCATTTCCTATTGTAAGCTCAGCAGAGTCAGTAGTCACACTTAAACTCATTTCAAGGGGTTATGGAAAGACACTTGTCTGGATCAAGTATATCAATAACAGTGTGCCGAGAGACCCATCACGTATTTAAACTACTATTATGGATTATTTAATGTATTTTTACACATTTGACCCAACATAATCCCACAACTGTTATCACTGCAGTTACTTTGATAACCACTATATTTCAGAAATACAGTTTCTCAAATAAGGGACATGACTTTAGCCATTTACTGGGTATTAGCTGTTTGGAGCATTTTTATTTTGTCTTATTTCTAAATTTTGAATTCACAAAAAACAAAAGATATTCACACTTGGCCTAGGCTTTCAGACCAGTGACATTGCTAATGGAAACAACATTTATTTCTCCAACTAAAAATTGTAAATGAGATTCCATTTCAAATGGGGGAATTATTAACAATTAGGTGTGTGCTGTCTCTCTAAAAGGCATCTGTATTGCAAAGGAAAAAATAAAAGTCACTCTAAGATTTTCACAAATGTTTAGGAAGCAATATATATTTATAGATTATATATAAACCACATACATTCATATTCTTGTATAATGTACTCACAAGTGATTTGTTTTCAGGTTTTTGAGTGAATGGCAGTTTGTCTGATATCTGCTCTGGTAAAAGTGAGGCAGGCAGCTGTGGGTGATTCACAGTGTAATTTATGTGATTGATGTCTTATGTCGTAAAATACTTGCTGCAGATGTTTTTGTTGGAATATGGAGATTTTTATTCTTTTATCTGGTGGGGGATGATGTAATTGTCAGCTTCATGGAATTCTCGTGTTTAAAAGCATCTAAACAGATACATTTAGGACTTGTAATGGATCTTTCATATATTTGTGTATCGATATGACTTTTTTTATTTTACCTTTTTGCAATTCGATTTTCTAGGAAATTAGTGGCTTTTGTAGGTAATGCAAATGTTTGTAAATACAAGTGCAGAGTCTCAGTCAGTTGCAGCACACCTCATGTAGTACTGTACTGGTAGGGAATGATCTTCAATATTCTGAGTGTTATCTTAATATATCTGACTGCTGATAAAGCTTTTATATGGAGGTCATTAATTAGAAATTTTAGAAATTGATAACTGGAAACCCCTGCAGAGAATAGCTGTTAGGACACAATTGTCATTAAAAAAATGTTAAGTTATTTAACTTTTCATAAGCCTTTGTGGGCCATTTTGTATGCTCTGTATATCAGATTAAATACAGTATTATTATTTTGTAAATAACAATTCGTTATTGGGTCAGACTTTAATTTAGGAACTGCAAAAATGCATTTCTTATTCATTTACTTTTATGTAGCAAGACCTTAACAAAGGTTTCTTTTAGTGTTAATGACAAAGTAGTGTGACCTACTAAAATAACTTCACTTTGGAGCAGTCAGAATTGGCTTAAGTGATTCCTTTACCTAATGATATTGTATATTTCAGAACAGACTTGTGAATTCTTCATATTCACAAGTAATTTTACCAGCATTATCAAATGCCACAGTAGAGAGATGACAGAGATGAATAGCCTATTTACTGATGCCTTATAACTGTAATTAAGAATAAAAGATGCTTTTGTAAGGTCTACTTTCATAACAATAAATGAGTAATAGATGCATTTTTTGCAGTCCCTAAACTAAAATGTATTATTTTGGTATTTTTGGTTATGACAATGTGTGATGTGCCGCCATTTTAAGGCTCCTATTTCAGGACAACACTCCTGTTTCTTAGGCGATGTGGTCCACTAACAGCTGGGTTAATAAGCTGCCACCACAGATCCATTAGCTTCCAAGTTTGCGGATATTCAAAGATCTTTTGTGTGTGTGATTATAGTGAATTCTGTACTTAAAAGCTTTGTATCTATCTCTTTTGGTTACCATTATGTTGAGATTATATTGTGTGTTCTTTAGAAATTGTGATCAAGCGACTATTCAGACTGGCTGATAGAGTCGCCAGTCATCTATGTGCTCATGTTCAAAGACCACATTGTCACAATGTGATATTCCACGAAACGGGGGTTCAGATTATGCATGTACTTGGCCCCGACAGACAGTACCCATTGGCATTTTACCATACATCTTTATCCATTCAAAAAAGCATTATGGCAACCAGCTTCTCAAAATGTCAACAAAGGAAAGAGCAGAGTTCCTAACTTTTGCTGTACTCTCCATGTACAAAGAAAAGATAAAGGTGCAACTGGACACGTAGATGGTTGAGGTGTGGACCATATGGTCTCTCTATTTTACAGAAAGAATCTGTGGCTTGTCATCTATATCATTTACCAATGTGTGCATTTATTTCAGGTTCTTCCAGTAACGCTTCCTAAGATGCTTTTGTCATTGGTAATTTAGTTTTATGTGTGATGCTGTATGATGAAAATGAGCATTACAATGTCAATACCCAATGTACAATATCATGTAATTGCTGTGCGATTAAATTTGACAGCAACATCAGAAAATTGGGTCTTGAAACTGTTCACACTACAAGAAAGCAGAATTAAACTTCTGACTTGATAGAAATTCTTTAGATCATACTACACCTGAATAGTAAGATGCAGTTGGGCATCGTAACCCCTCTCATGCATGCAAAATGACGCTGATGAAGCTGAAATTTGGACCAACTCCAAAAAATCAGTCAGCGACTGCAATTCAGCCTTAAATATGTGCCAGAATTGCACAGTGTATGCCTGGCATTAGAGTTTGGTAATAGTTATTTCGATTTCCTAGTTCTTTGCTCGACTTGGATTTTGATTCTTGTTTCATCTACCGGGTCCATTTTCAAAATCAAAAACTGTTCTGATTTGCTAGCAGAACAGTAAAACCTGAAGAATATTTTTTTTATTTTAAATTATCTTTCACTGGAAATAATTAGACTGTTCTTCTTAAATTAGGGATCTGAATGTTTTCTATCTGTTAGGACCTAATGTGCACAGGGTTAATTTAATTTTTTAGAGATTATTTGTTGATTTTTAAATTAAATATGTGATCTTTGAATAATATTTATTATGTTGGTGCTTAAGGTGAGAGACAGAATCATTTCCCTTAAGACCAAGGACAAATGTGATCAAGTGAAAACAAAATCTACTAACCTGATCAACAAAAGGCCAATAATTTATAACTACAACAACTTTTTATTCCTATTGCTGTATAATTTTCTTTGACATATTATAAAGGTGCATACCCACATTATGCAAGCTCTATTATTGTCAACATGGTGAGTCAGCACAACTGATTAGCACAGTGACAGCCATGCAACAATGAAAGCAAAATGTTCTATCTGTGATTATGCCAGTGATGCCATGCCAAACTGATGTCAAAGTGTCAAAATCTGAAAATATGGTTTAACATTCTCATGAACTTTATTTCTCCTTAGTAAATTAAACAAAATATGTCTTTAAAGTTGACAATGATTTCCTATCGTATGCTGTGGTCAGAAGGAGTGCCCTTGAACAGTTCTGTCTCAGAACACAGGAGAATGAGAAGGAGACCATGGAGTGCTGTTGTAAGAGCCAAATTGGTAATGCTAATATTCATGGTAAATTTTCACTCAATCTGAAATGTACAATATGTAGGTTTCACATAGACAATGGAAGATTCTGTTTTACTTCCTATAAAGTAAGCTAACATGTTAATGGAATGACCTCAATGATCTGCTATATTTCTGTATTTAGACAATAGAAAGCTTTCAGATTGTAGTTAGACAGCTAGTAAGAAATATTAACTATAAAGACAGCAAGACATTAAGATATATATGTTTTTGACTCTTATATTAACATTACTGTTTGTACAGTCCTGGGGCCTCATGTATAAACGGTGCGTACGCACAGAAATGTTGCGTAAGAACTTTTCCACGTTCAAATCGCGATGTATAAAACCTACACTTGGCGTAAAGCCACGCACTTTTCCACGGTACCTCATGCCTTGTCGTACGCAAGTTCTCCGCTCGGTTTTGCAAACTGGCGGCACCCAGCGTCAAAGCAATGGTACTGTTCTTGTGTGATTACTCATTATTTTCATGACGCGGCTTTATAAATACACAGAAACTAACCGCATATTGTTTATTAGTGTAATGCATCTGATTGTAATTAACTCGTAACAATATAATGGTCCAGGGAACAGCCATAGTATTCCAAATACCATAACTGCTTTAGCGTTGTTACTCTCACTTCTTCTTCTTCTTCTTCTTCTTTCAGCTCCTCCCGTTAGGAGTTGCCACAGCGGATCATCTTTTTCCATATTACTCTCACTGCACGACTCGGAGTATTTATATCACTGTATCTGAGTGTGAATCACAGCAGCAGCTGATCGGAAAGAGAATTATCGGTATACAGCATTAAGCACACGCTGTCTCAGCCACTGCAAAATGTTTTAAAGCCTTTCCTGTACAGACCTCGCGGTTCAGAAACAGTTTAATCCCAAGAACTTTAAATGCACTCAATCAATTGCTCCTTGTAGAACTGTTTGTACTTATAAGTACAATCACCCCACTGTAAACTTGCACTACAGTTATAATATCTCACAACCTGGGCCACTTTATAAAGCGTATTTACATATGATGACGATATCATTTTTAAGGTGAAATGCAGCAAAATATGTTTGTTAAATTATACACATAAAACTTTAACTTCATTTAAATAATCTATATTCTTCACTGGGATTGTCGTGAAGGATAGAATAATTAAACATGTACTATGAAGATATTTCAATGTTCTTTAAACGTTTTGAAGAATCGGCGCTAAGCTTACAGATGGCTTAACTTCTATTACAGAGCTGATTGTGTGGCGATTGGTTACTTGGGGAAAGAAAAGCAAGGACTGTTGGGGCGGCCACGCCAATATATATTGAATATAAAACAGAAAGAGAAAATAACAACACAGCTAAAAACGCAGTGACAAATTTCGACAAAAGATAACTGCTTGTCATGAGCACGAGGCTCATGAAACACATGTTTAATAATGTGCTTTAGCTCCTATCATCATGAAAATGACATCACGTATACATCTCAGTATTTTAGTTATTCAGAGAGCTGTAATATCACAAATGTAATGGACTCTGTGTCCAGTTGGAGGAAGAGAGCCAGTTTAAGAAGCAAGTAGTGATTCACACACATAGATCACATACAGTAGAAGATCAAATACAAAACAAAGCATTTAACGTGCTACTTTAATTACGATGTCATTTTGAGAAACTGGTTAATTAAACGATTTTAAGATGAAGTTTATAATGTTCTACTAAATGACAAAATAAACTACGTGATTAAAGTGGAAATGTCGAGATTGAAGTTGACATTTCGTGCTTTTTCCCCACCGTGTGCCTTTTTTCTCTGTACCCTAATAAGCTTTCATATGACACTCAGACAGTGGGCTTACAACTCTTCTTTTCACGGCAACTTTGATATGTGACTTCTTTTTATTTCCGGCACTGTGCGATTTTGTGAATGTGAGCTTTCAAGTTTCTCCAACACGCTATGTCACTCGATCAACTTCATTTTGTTGATTATACCACGGTTTATTTGAACAAATAGTATGTTTTTCCTTTGCCTCCACTTGGTATTCGCTGAAATTCTTATATTTTCCCCGTGCTTTTCCCATTGTCTTTTCACAGAAGGCTGCGCTTAAGGGCGATTTATATTGATTTGCATATTCAAATAGGCGTAATTCTGGGAGGATTTGGGGCGTTACAAAATGCGCGTGCACGAGCGTTAGTTTTCACGCTGATCGGGATTTATGTAGCGGAAGAACGTGGAAGTTGGAGTACGCACAGATTCCTGCATCTGGATTTTTCTGTGCGTAAGCACATTTCGGCTTTTGTGCTTACGCCATGTTATAGTGCGAGTTCTACGCACGGCGTTATACATGAGGCCCCTGGTGTTTATGATAAGATACAGAAGCTTAACAAAAACCAGACACAAACAGGTACAAGTATCGAAATAAACAGGCTAAACAAAATACTTCTTAGTCTAACTAAACTGTGCCTAATACACCTGCCCACAATCAACACAATTAACATCCTGCCTCACCATACAATACCTCTGGCCTATCTTTCTCCTACCAGTTGAGCATTTGTAAAACTGATACTCCCAACTGCATGTTGAACTTGTTTTATTGATGGTACCCTCTAAATTACTTCTATATCAGGGGCCAGTACACAATGAGATAAGGGACCCCAGGCTAGAGCTCAACTCAGCAGTTTCTGATGCCCCTGCATCCCCTTATTTATCATTATTAGTCCTTAGTCCACTTGATAGACAAGCCTTTTACAATCTTAAAATCCTACTCATATGAAGATAAAGATTATGAATACCTAGCTAAATTATTTTTTATCCATAATTGATGATACTTGCAACATACAATAGTATGGTTTACTGTTTGTTGTCATTTCAGTTTACTTGTCATTGTGTTAGTGCCAAATAGTGATGACGTAACTGCATCAGCTACATCCTTACATAATATAGCAATGAATGGCTAAAAAAAGTTTGGTTATTACGTAAGAAAACATTTTTCTTATTGAGAAAATATCGAGAAGCAAAAACAGGTGGAAGAGAGAAGGACTGTACAAATATACAGCACAGAGGAGAAAACAGAAAACAAATTATGTAACAGTAGGAGGTCAGTGCCAAAAGGATCAGAAAGGTCCCTTGACACCCTCAGGGCAGGGTGATGCTGTTTGAACTCACAAACCAGTTACTGTAATCCTAAATTGATAACATGCTTAGCAGGGACCTTATGTGGGTGTACTAGCTTGGTTCATGTAAGGATGAAAACTATAAACTTCTGTAGAATACAATTCTGAGAAATAAATAGCAGAATTTTTAAACTGAAAGGTTGTTGAACATTATGGGTTACGAAAAAAAAAAATGATCGGGGCTCTCAAGAGACTGAGTGAGGAGTCTGAGTGTCCGGGCCTGAGAGTGTCCTGGATAAAAACCAAGCTCCAGGCCTTCAATGACCTCTTAGGCAAAGCCATCAGCAATGTGTCTGTCTGCAGAGACAGTGTTGACCGCATTGAGAGGTTTACTTACCTCGGCAGTGACATTCATGTCTATGATGATTCTTCCTATGAAGTCTGTAGATGGATTGGGAGAGCATGGGGGGTTGGGGGGGGCGGGTCAGCATATCACTGGAAAAGGGTGTGTGACACTCTCGATATCTTTGTAAAAGGATGATAGTCCAACTCTTTAGAGCCCTGGTGCTCCATGTTTTGCTACATAGTTGCGAGACATGAACACTATCCAGTGACCTGAGACAAAGGTTGAACTCCTTTGATGCTGTGTCTATTCGGAGATCCTTGGGTACCACTGGCTTGACTTTGTTTCAAAAGAGCAGTTGCTCATGAAGACTCAATACCTGCATTGTGAGTGAGCATCAGTTATGGTGATGTGGCACGATTCCCTGAGAGTGATCAGGCTCCCAGGATCTTCATTGCTGAAGATCTGAGCAGCTGGACCAGGCCAAGGGGATACCAACGTAACACCTGGCTTCAGAAGATAGATGGTCATTTCTGGAGGGTGGAACTGGACCGCATGTCTGCCTGGGGGAGTTGCCAACCACGATTCTGAGCTGTTTCATCATGTGGTGGGTGCGGCAATGCGTTGTACTAGTGCAGGCTCCCCAACCTCACCTGACCTAACATACTGTACTGTATGATGTAGATTTGATGTAAAGTTTATGCTTTTTAATTGGTTTAGTTTGTTTTTAAAGTGTCATTTTTTGTGTGTGTATAATTTAGTAACTCTCTCAATCTTGCTCTTGTATGACATCATTACAAAAGAGTATAGCTATATTAAAAACTTCAAGATGGTAACCATTTCATGAATAATGCCTGACATTAAAATGACTCACCACTTCAGAATTCAATAAATTCATCTGTCTCTTCATCTTGCATTTGCATTTTTCATCACAAGGTTGCCGGAAGAATCAAGTCATCAGTTTGGTAGGAAGGAGACACCAGCCATTCACAGGGCACACACAAGGACAAGTCCACAAACACTGATATGGGGAAAAAGGTGAGGATGCACAAACTCTACATAGTGTCTGGTGTCAAAATTTGAAAACAGAATATTTGGGTTGTGAAACAGAAGCACTAACCACTGTTTACCTACAAATAAAGATCTAATATTAGAAAGTATTCAGAAGTTATAAATAGAGCCTCATCCCTCCACCAAGCCCCTTCTCCATCCATCCATCCATTATCCAACCTACTATACCATGACTACAGGATCATGGGGGTCTGCTGGAGCCAATCCCAGCCAACAAGGCAGGAAACAAACCCCAGGCAGGGTGCCAGCCCACCACAGGGCACACACACACCAAGCACGCACTAGGGACAATTTAGAATTGCCAATGCACCTAACCTACATGTCTTTGGACTGTGGGAGGAAACCAGAGAACCCAAAGGAAACCCACGCAGACACAAGGAGAACATGCAAACTCCACGCAAGGAGGACCTGGGAAGTGAACCCAGGTCTCCTAACTGCGAGGCAGCGGCACTACCCACTGCACCACCGTGCCGCCCAGGACCCTTCTCTCCTTTTGTAATATCTAATTCAATATAAACAGATGAGCTACAGCATTAAAGACAGTTCTTGAAAGCAATTTGTTGGAAGCAGGTAAAATGGGGCAAGCGTAAGGATCTGAGCAACTTTGACAAGGGCCAAATTGTGATAGCTTGATGACTGCATCAGAGCATTTCCAAAATGGCAGGTCTTGTGGGGTGTTCCCAGAATTCAATGGTTAGTACCTACTAAAAGTTTTCCAAGGAAGGACAACCAGTGAACCGGGTCATGGGTGCCCAAGGCTCATTGATGCACCTGGAGATCAATGGCTAGCCTGTTTGGTCCAATCCCACAGAAGATCTACTGTAGCACACATTGCTGAAAAAACATAATGCTAGCCATGATAAACAGGTGTCAAAGCACACTGCATTGCAGCTTACTGTGTATGGTGCTCTTTAGCCATAGACCAGTCAGTGCCCATGCGGACCCCAGCTGACCTCTAAAAATGCCTAAAATGGACCCGTAAATGTCAGAACTAGACCATGGAGCAATGAAAGAAGGTGGCCTGTTTTGATTAATTAGGTTTTCTTTTCAATCATGTGCACTGCTTATCTGGGGAAGAAATTGCAACAAGATGCACTATGGGAAGAAGTCAAGCCAGCACATGCAGTGGGATGCTGTGGGCAATGTTCTGATGAGAAATGTAGGGTCCTGGCATTCTTGTGGATGTTACTTTGACACATACCACCTACAGAAAGATGATTGCAGACCACATACATCCATCCAAGGCAACAATATTCCCTGATGGCAGTGGCTTCTTTCAGGAAGTTAATGTGTCCTAGAACACTACAAAAATAATTCAGAAATGGTTTGAGGAACATGACAAAAAGTTCAAGGTGATGATTTGGCCTCCGAATGCCCCCAGATCCCAATCTAATTGAGCATCTGTGAGATGTGCTGGAAGTCTAATCTATACAGCCCCCACTTTGCAACTTACAGTACTTATAGGATCTGCTGCTAATGTCTTGGTGCCAGATACCACAGGATACCTTCAGGGGCTTTGTGAAATCATAACCTCAATAGGTCAGAACTGCTTTGGTGCCATGATAGGATCTACTCAGTATTAGGCAGGTGGTTTTAATGGTGTACCTGATCACAGTATGCCTATTTATGTTGCCATTTGTCTGGCCTGCAGTATTTGATCCCATTAATTATTAGGGTAACAATAAAATAGTTTCAGCTATATTATCACATAGTACAATTACAATTAAGGCCAATTAGAAGCAATATGTTTGACTGATTTCTAAATGGCTATATTCATCAAAATAATAAAGTTGGATGTTTACTTATCATGTTGCGGCCTTTATGCGATAATAGTGTCAGAGTTCCTGAACAACTGAGGTTAAACAAAGTAAAGAACAAGGTACTAAAACTAGTTTTTTAATTGAACCTTCTGAGTACTACAATGTGTTGTTCTGGAACGACCCAGTGACATCTTCTGTGGCCCGCAAGGATTCACTGCAGCTACAGGCAACTAAGAACTCAGAATAGATACGCAAAGTGGAAGAGTGATTCTCCAAGCCACTACAGGGCAATATGTTTTACTCTCAAATACATACTGAAGAGGATAACCAATCTGGTGAAACCAAGAAGAGTATTACCTATGTGGTACCAGGAATTTGTGATGCCGTGTGGGACATTGGAATTGATTCTCATTGGGTACCAAGAAGCGGTCATTGAATCGGGTATAAAAGAACCTCTGGTCCCCTGGACTAGAATAGTTTGAAGATGATTTTTAGTAGCAGACCAAGGCTCTCGGGGGGAACGAAGGAGATGAAGCGGTGGAGAGTGGTGTTTAAGAAAGTGAGCAGAATGTTAAGAGTTCTGTGGGAAGGCTCAAAGGTCATAGGCCTTAGTTATTTCTTTTTTGTTTGGTACAAAGTCAGTAGCTGTTTAATAAAAGCATTTCATTTTTTAGTATTTTGTTTTCCTGTGTTTGTCTTTGAGTTCAGGGCCTGGTTTCGAGCACCCTAATGTTCATAATGTACCACAGCAAATGTGTTATCTGACAGTTTGAAGAGAATGTTAATTTCCTAAAGGAAATTATGTACAGTATGTTGGTTTTGTTGCCTATTGGTAGAATGCTCTCAGAAGACACATCTGAATAATTACACACGTCTGGAGACAATGATGAATGAATTTTGTTTAAATGTGGATGGTAACAATTAGAAAGTCACTGAGCATCACATTTCTAAACCAATCCAAGGCAATGCTCAAAGTAGGGGCGGTAATTTTGAACTGCCAAAAAACAAGAGTGCTCTCATTAACCTGATCCGAAAAAGAACAAGCTTCTGATTACAATAAACTGTCTCTAGCCAAAACATCTCCTAAAACAGGGGTGTCAAACTCCAGGCCTTGTGGACTGCAGTGGCTGCAGGTTTTCATTCTAATCCTTTTCCTAATCAGTGACCAGTTTTCACTGCTAATTCACTTCTTTTCCCTTCACTTTAAAAGGCCTGTTTTTAAGGATTAAGTCCCCTGATTATTATTATTCCTTTCTTCATTGGCAGCTAAAAAGAAATGAGACGTGACATGAGCCAACAGATGACCAGCTAAATTAGGATTTCAAACTCCAACCAATTTCACTCTAATCAATCTCTTAATGAGAATCTGATTCTTGCTGTTAATTAAACCCATTATTTAATTCCATGGCTTATTGCTGCTTTCATTCTGCCACAGCAGACATTTCCAAAACTGTTGATTATTTTTTTAAAAAAAAAACACCGTCACAATGTTTTAATGACCTGAGAGATCAACTTTACTGAGATCTCCACCTTTCTTTATTTTCAGATATTGTGTGATGGGCACAGGGGAGCCGGTCATGTGGCGGCTTGTTTTGTGTCTCCTTATTGTTTGACTGCTAATTAAGGAAAAAAGAAACAACTATGGGGCCTGAGTCAAGTTAATTAAAACTAAGGCAAAAGAAGTTAATTAGCAGCAAAAGCTGGTCAATAATGAAGAAGATGGGTAAAATGGAAACCTGCAGCCAATGCGGCCTTCCAGGACTGGAGTTTGACACCCGTGTCCTAAAAAGACCCTTATTAAACATAAAAAATGTGTTGTATATGTAGAGAACACATTGCATGTATTGAAAATGGACATAACCTACTGTATGGGAAAAATCTGTCTGTAGAATCATATTATTTATTGCCATTTGAAGACATTAATGAACTAGGTGCTAAAAGTGAATGATACATTGTTGCAGGTGCTGCATCTGCTCTCTGTTGTTTGATATAAGGCTGAAAGAATTACGTTTATGAAAATATGCATTCAAAGAAAATGGCCTGTCACACCCCATTAAAAGGTGGTGAAAAGAACTACCGTTAAGAAAGTTGATAAAAATGAACCACAGGAGATGTAGATTGCAATACTTAAAACACCCAAAATAGTAAATGTACCTAACAACACTGACACCACCCCGGCAGGACCACGGATGAGGCTGCACAGCATCCACCTTCTGACTGGTTGACTAAAAAAATTAATAAAGTAACATGATATTATTGTCTAATTGGAAATACAAAAATACCATGCCAGAATATAGCCACCGTGTTTTAATACGAAGTAAGTACAGTACAGAGGCCACAGTGCTTATCTAAACTCTGTTTGATGTTGTTATGCCATATAGTGATACAATAGTCAAAATGACAGAAAGCTACTGCATTGTAACGGAAAGAAGGACTTCTCAAATGTGTGGGGCCAACTACTTGTAGTGGTCCACATGTGTGTGTCTCTCTCTTCTGTAATTGTCCTGATTATAATAAATAAATTAATCATTAGGCTTCTGTAACCTTGTGCTACTGAGCTCTTGAATTGATAACAGCAATTTTAGCTTTCTGTTTCCTCTCAGTGTCAAGTCTTTCGTTCCATTTTTTTTTTCTCTCCATGTCTTTCCATAGTTGTCTAATATGTGAGTAGAAATAGGACACTGCATCCCTGAAGGTTTAAAGTGCATGGGTTGGAATAAATCAAAGGAGGATTTTTAGGAAGAAACCCTGAGGGTAGAGCCTTTTCACCCATTCACTATAAACTTTTCAGCAAGTTGTCCCCGAATGTGTGTTCTCGTTTGAGAATCATGTCTGGCCGAGGATATAAACACGATGATAAAGTAAGTGAACAGTAAGTATCATTCATTCATTCATTTACCAAAACTGTTTAATTCAGTTTTAGAGTCACAGGCAACATTAGGCATATGACAGAGAGGCACATGTTAATCCTTGGACACACTCGGATGAAGATCCATCTAATGGAATAAACATCTGTTTATTCGCTTTCAGTTCCACTCTTTCCAGTTCAGGATCACGGAGAGCTGGAGTGTAGATGTTATTTATAGATACTGCATCAATTAAATTTCTACTAAATGGATATAATCCTAAAATATTTTATATAGTTGCATTTGCCCTGCACACCCCTATGAAATGTGTTTCTTTAAGTGGTTGCCCTAAAAGGATTGCACATGTAGTGTATTAGTTATTTAAATGAATTTCACACAACTGAAGTATCATGCATTTGTGAGACAGAAGAACTTAATGTTGCCCCATTGTGTTGTCCCAATATTAATAAAAATGTAATTTGAGGATTTTTAATAACAGAGAGCTGTAATAGTGTAGCTCAAAAGCATTAAATTGGTGTCAGTGTGGAAGGCCTTTCACTGCCGATGGAAATACTAAGCTTAAGAAAGAATGGGCAAAGGTAAAGGCTGTGACTTGAACATACCCCTCACTAATAACAGCGACAATTGCAGAGCACAGGAACTTAATTCTCTTGTTTTTCTGCTCTGCAGAAGAGCTCAAAATCTCAAGGTGTGGGGTGCGACCTGTGGCAGTTGCCAGGTATATTATTGTATTGATTGATTTCTACTTCTCCATCTTTTGTCTTGTGGCATATTCTGATTTCCTTCTAATCCATCTTTCTTCATGTAATAAAAGCATCATCACTTTGGGATTCAACAGCCAGTTAACTTCACACTTCACAGTTCACAATTTTCACATTCTAAGTAGCTATTTGGCTTTGTTTGTTACTTTAACATTGTTTAGCTTTGCCAATGTCAAAGTTGATGTTTAGAGGCAACAGAATGACATTATCTTAAATGACAATTTTTTTAAATTGCTGTAGACCAAAGTTTACACTAACTCATTATAAAAGTGAGGAAAAATTGATGAGAATTGTTCACTGCTGTTTCATGTTACATCAGTTTAGTCTTGCACCTGGTTCTGCCTCGACAGAAAGGCTACATTCAGGAAAAGGCTATGCGTTACTTTTTTCATCATCACGATGGATTTCAAACATGTTAAAAAAAAAACAAAACTGGACATTTTGTCAGATCACATACTCAGCTGAATAATGATAACTTGTCAGCTGAAACATACATAATTTAGAAATATAATAACAGTATCCATGTGTACATATTTTACAATATAAATCACATTAAGGAAAGAAAAATCTTTACAGCACAATAAAAAAATAAAAGATGTAACTGTTTCAGCGATACATATTTAGGATCAGAACCAGTGCAAAGCAAGATCTTGTCATGCAATAGAAACAAAATAGCTCAATAAGACCAGAAGGGCATTCCAGAGATAAACTTCTCGGTTTCAGATTCTGAAGTGTAAAAGTTATGAAATGCTTTATATTCTTCTTCTTCCTCCTCATTTTTCCCCAGGTCTTTGTGGTGAATGATCAACCTTCTCCAGACAGCACAGCCTTGCACCTCCTCACCAGTCAGGCCCTTTTCCTTCAGATCTTCTGTTACTTTATACATCCACCTCCACTTTGGCCACCCCTGCTTTCTCTTTCCCTGTACTACCATTCCCCATCACTCTTTTGCGCACTTTCATTGTCTCTCCTCATCATATGCCCAAACCACTTCAACATTCTTTTCTGTACTTTCTGATACTTTTGTTGCACCTCTGATTGTCTCATTTCTTATTGTTTTTTGTAACTCCACACATCCATCTCAACATTCTCATTTCTGCTATATCTAACCTCTTCTCCTGCGCACCCTTTACTGCCCAAAAAATTAAACATTGCTTTAAAATTTTGATTCCAGAGAATACTTCAAATAACACAAATGAAAATGAAATTAAAATTGCATGGACAAAAACGATGGGCCCTTTAACCTAACATTTTATTACACAACCTTTAGAGACAATTACCACAAACAAGCAATTCCTGGAGCTCTCAATGAGACTTCTGCACCTTTCAACAAGTAGGTTGGGCCCACTCTACCTGAGCACACTGCTTCAGCTGCGTCAGATCTGAAGGGTGTCTTCTTCAGACTGTTTGTTTCAGTTCTTTCCATCGACGTTTAATAGGATTCAAATCAGGGCTCATAGAAAGGCCACTTCAGAATGGCCCAATATTTTATATTTTCCTAGCCATTCTTGGGTGCTTTTTAGCTGTGTGCTTTGGGTCATTATCCTGTTGGAAATCCATGACCTGTGGCTGAGACAGAGCTTTCTGACACTGGACAATATGTTACCCTACAGATTGTCTTTGTAATCTTGAGGTTTCATTGTTCCCTGCACATACTCAAGAAACACCGTGCCAGCCACAGCAAAGCCAGTCCCAAAACGTAACTGAGCCTCCTCCACATTTCACAGTAGGTATTGTGTTATTTTCTTTGAAACCTTCATTTTTTTATCTGTAGACATAGAGCTGATGTAATTTGCCAAAAACCTCCAGTTTTGTCTAATCTGTCCAAAGACATTTTCCCAGAAGCACTGTGCATTCTGGCAAATTGCAGTCTGGCTTTTTTATGTTTTTCTTTCAACAGTGGGCCTTCTTCCATTGAGCCAACTGTCACTCAGAAAGCAACACTGATGAACCATGACCTTGAAGTTCAGCTTGTATCTTTTTGGAAGTTGGCTTTGGCTTTCTGTCTACCATCCTTCTACCCATTCTGGGGTCAACTTTACTCTTGCGGCTGCATCCAGGGAGGTTTACTACAATCCCGTTGACCTTAAAATTCTTCATAATATGTGCAACTACTGCCACAGGAACATCAAGCTGTTTCGAAATGGTTGTACAGCCTTTAGCATGCATGTCTATAAGATTCTTTCTGATCACCTCAAACAACTCCCTCCTTTGCTTTCTCTGGACCATGTACTGTGTGTATCGTGTGGGACACAGGATGATACAAATCAGCAGAGTGACAACTTTTCTTCAAGCTGAATAACTGATTGCACGATTAGAGACTGTAATACTAATTAAAGGAAACAGCAAGTCTGAAAAATCACTCAAATCCAATTATTGATGATCTTTTTAGGGGTACCAACAAATGTAACCAGGCCATTTTAGAATATCTTTGTAGAATAAGTAATACTTGATCTCTTTTCACAGTTGCTTTACTCAATGACTCATCAAAAGCACAAAAGTATACATGGGACAATTGCTTTTCATTTAATCACTTTTCAGGAAAAATACAATACTTTTCAATGAGCTCTAAGGGGACCAACAAATTTGTCCACGACTGTACTTATATTTATATAAGTTATATATTATATTTATATAAGTTATATATTTAACTTTTACCTATTAAAGTCAGGGTGAATACACTGCATGCCACACAACCCCCCAATAAAGAGTCCCCACTGCATCTTCTTTGCAAATCACGAAGTCCTTTGACTGTTTTTTATTTTGCTGACCTATTTCAGTCCTTTGATCCAAACGCTTCTGGCTGAGAATCCAGTGTGCATGTTCAGTCAAGACAGAAAGCACAATCAAACTTTTGTGACAATTTGCTTTGCTTCTGTCATCAGTTGCCAGAGTACTGCTAAAGAAAGGACAATTTTCTGACTTAGTGAGCAATACTTCATCCAGGCATACATTTGTAAAATGCAAAAACAGTTAAAAAAATAAATAATTAAAAAATAATGAGGTTAAATAATGTAATGTAGATTTGTCAAGTTAAAATAAAGTCGGATTAAAATAATGGAGTTTAGATTTTATCTGTTGAATTAACTCCAATTGCAAGTTCAATAAAGACCTGAGAAGCATATTAAATAGAGAAGGAGTAAACAATGGGTGAACTCAAAGTAAATGTTCAGAAAAGGGCATATTTTTAATTATAGCGTGACAAAATATTTCCTGTATTTTAATTGTCATTTATCATAATCTTTAGATCTATCTATAATACATTTTGTCTGAGTATAAATGATGATATAAGTAATTATTTTAACTTCACTTTAGAGAGGACACTGTGCACAGATTTTCAAAACTCATGAAAAATTGTGTTAAACAGAATTATTTTTTCAATCTTAAGAAATTAGGCATCAGCTTTGTATGTATATTTAGAAAAGCGCTTAATGTAGTTAATACTTCCAGAATTCTAAAATAAATTAACTCATCAACTTCTGTGACATGTTTTTACCCTGGCTGTTCATGCTGCCATTAATTCAGCTATCACGTCTATCATAATGGAGCTTTGCAGCTATACACATTAATGGAAACTGTCATCATTTAGATGTCTTTGGCCTTTTGCAAAAACAGTATAGAGGGAATTTAGTCTGTAATAGGCAGCACTCCTTGAACTGCTTTTAATAGACTTAGTGTGCAGCTAGACTACTTGTATATATTTAAAAAATTAGTTATTTTCTGGGAAGAATACTTCCCTTATAAGAAACCATAAATTGCTTCATAATAAATATATATATAAAAAAAACTGCATGACATTGCCTAGGGCATCCTCCAGGTCACAGCCTCATAGTCCTAAGTGACATATTAAATATTTTTCACCTACAGCCCTTATGACAGGGCATCTCAGAAAATGCTTTATATCACCACTTCAAACCCACTATAAATATCAGTTGTTAACATTTTATAAAAACTAAAGTCTAACCCCAAATTAAACTCATTATAGTTTTCTCATGTTAGTACATTTTTAAAACACTATTTGTTAATAATCCATTGACTAGGAAATATTTGACTAAATATAGTTCAATGTACAAAAGGATCATAGCTGTAGCTCAATTTCTGTGATCACAATCAGAATTTACAGCTGAGTAAAAACAAGTAGAGCATACACACATTGGGTTCTGGGAGCTGAAGGCGTGGGGAACTACTTCCCATCAGTCTATGAAAACCAGACCCTGCAGTCACATCTCAGGATGGCTTTCATATATATCAGAGCCTTAAGCCTAGCTTGCAGTAAGTGAGTGTAGTCATAACTGTCAAAAATAAGAGTAATGATTAATTATGCTTTTACCCAAATGGCACACAAAAGCAATGGAACTCATAGACAGCACTGCATACCTATTACACCACTATAAGATCAGTTAAAAAATACAATATGACAGTAAATAAATAATTACAGTACACAGTAAGTATAAGGAAAAAAAGTAAAGATTTTTTCCACCCAGAAAAAAATGGAAAGGTTAGAAATGCAACATTTTAATTGTATAGCATTCATCATGTACAGTATGTGACACAAAACAAAAAAAACAGATGCATACAGTATATCAGAGAGGAAGGAGGGAGCAAAATCAATGAAAATCAAAGGTGCACAAGATGAAAGCACTGCAGGTGCAAGAAGCAGCCATTACAGAAAATTATGGAAGAGATTAAAAATTTAGTCAAGTGCTGGAGAAATGATGTGAACCAAACCCAAGACTGGCTTTATTGTGAATTCAATATGTTTTCATACTTTTCTGTGACTCTTTGGGTATTGTTAGGAACATTATTGCAACATTTCTGGTGTGTGGAAAATTGTATTTTCTATTACTTTTTAGTTAGATTTTTATCTCACTTAAATTAAATTTATTAGATGAGATGCCATTTTGTTTTTAACATGCTCTACCATTTTGGTTGTGGTGGCTACAATGGAAAAACAGGAAATGTGCAGCATGTGATGTGACTACTGCAACACTAGTACCAGTACACATTACAATAGGTAGCAAAACATATTAATGTAAACTTATATACAGTGGTGTTAAAAACTATTTCCCCCTTCCTGATTTCTTATTCTTTTGCATGTTTGTCACACAAAATGTTTCTGATCATCGAACACATTTAACCATTAGTCAAATATAACACAAGTAAACACAAAATGCAGTTTTTAAATAATGGTTTTTATTATTTAGGGAGAAAAAAAATCCAAACCTACATGGCCCTGTGTGAAAAAGTAATTGCCCCCTTGTTAAAAATAACCTAACTGTGGTGTATCACACCTGAGTTCAATTTCTGTAGCCACCCCCAGGCCTGATTACTTCCACACCTGTTTCAATCAAGAAATCACATAAATAGGAGCTGCCTGACACAGAGAAGTAGACCAAAAGCACCTCAAAAGCTAGACATCATGCCAAGATCCAAAGAAATTCAGGAACAAATGAGAACAGAAGTAATTGAGATCTATCAGTCTGGTAAAGGTTATAAAGCCATTTCTAAAGCTTTGGGACTCCAGCGAACCACAGTGAGAGCCATTATCCACAAATGGCAAAAACATGGAACAGTGGTGAACCTTCCCAGGAGTGGCCGGCTGACCAAAATTACCCCAAGAGCGCAGAGACGACTCATCCGAGAGGTCACAAAGACCCCAGGACAACGTCTAAAGAACTGCAGGCCTCACTTGCCTCAATTAAGGTCAGTGTTCACGACTCCACCATAAGAAAGAGACTGGGCAAAAACGGCCTGCATGGCAGATTTCCAAGACGCAAACCACTGTTAAGCAAAAAGAACATTAGGGCTCGTCTCAATTTTGCTAAGAAACACCTCAATGATTGCCAAGACATTTGGGAAAATACCTTGTGGACTGATGAGACAAAAGTTGAACTTTTTGGAAGGCAAATGTCCCGTTACATCTGGCGTAAAAGGAACACAGCATTTCAGAAAAAGAACATCATACCAACAGTAAAATATGTTGGTGGTAGTGTGATGGTCTGGGGTTGTTTTGCTGCTTCAGGACCTGAAAGGCTTGCTGTGATAGATGGAACCATGAATTCTACTGTCTACCAAAAAATCCTGAAGGAGAATGTCCAGCCATCTGTTCATCAACTCAAACTGAAGCGATCTTGGTTGCTGCAACAGGACAATGACCCAAAACACACCAGCAAATCCACCTCTGAATGGCTGAAGAAAAACAAAATGAAGACTTTGGAGTGGCCTAGTCAAAGTCCTGACCTGAATCCAATTGAGATGCTATGGCATGACCTTAAAAAGGCGGTTCATGCTAGAAAACCCTCAAATAAAGCTGAATTACAACAATTCTGCAAAGATGAGTGGGCCAAAATTCCTCCAGAGCGCTGTAAAAGACTCATTGCAAATTATCACAAACGCTTGATTGCAGTTATTGCTGCTAAGGGTGGCCCAACCAATTATTAGGTTCAGGGGGCAATTACTTTTTCACACAGGGCCATGTAGGTTTGGATTTTTTTTTCTCCCTAAATAATAAAAACCATCTTTTAAAAACTGCATTTTGTGTTTATTTGTGTTATATTTGACTAATGGTTAAATGTGTTTGATGATCAGAAACATTTTGTGTGACAAACATTCAAAAGAATAAGAAATCAGGAAGGAGGCAAATAGTTTTTCACACCACTGTAGTGTTGTGTGTAATGAACCCCCTAAAATATATAATACATATTATGAGTGGCAGAGGTACTGAGTCTTTGTTTTGGGAGGAAAACAGATCCATTATCAGTGTCACAAGCAGTGGTGAAAAAACAGAAGTTTATTATTTTCAAAGGCAAAACTGAAATTTGAAGCAACAGACAAAACTAGATTAAGAACAGAAGTCTTTCCTAAGACGTTGCTTATTTTATTATCTGCTTGAATACTAGTCTTTCACAAGACCTTTGTCAAAGTTTATGTGCTTTGCTGTGGGCGCAGCCTTCTTTTAAAGTGCAATTGTCATGCACAGGAGTGTGCCATGTTGCTCTTCAACAACAACTACATTTATTTATATAGCACATTTTTATACAAGAAGTAGCTTAAAGTGCTTTTCATAATGAAGAAAAGAAAAATAAAAGACAAAATAAGAAATTAAAATAAGACAACATTAGTTAACATAGAAAAGGAGTAAGGTCC
The DNA here is from genome assembly GCF_016835505.1 of Polypterus senegalus. NCBI lineage: Eukaryota > Metazoa > Chordata > Cladistia > Polypteriformes > Polypteridae > Polypterus > Polypterus senegalus. The sequence goes on along the minus strand of NC_053163.1, from coordinate 120,171,172 downwards.
GATGGCCAGGGTGGACAGAAAAAACAAAAAAAATAAACTCCAGACGGCTGGAGAAAAAAAAGAAAATCTGCAGGGGTTCCAGGCCACGGTACCACCCAGTCCCCTCTGGGAATTCTACCTAACATAAATGAAATAGTCCTCTTTGTAGTTATTTTTCTCACGGAGTCACTTGATGTTGATGGTCATACAGACTGGCTTTTAATCTATCCATCATTGTTGGAACATCATGGTGCTTTGAGTAGATGGTGATGGCGCAAGCCACCACCAAAAGGACACCGGAAAAGGAAACAGAAGAGAAAGTAGGGGTTAGTACAGATTTTAGAGCCACCATGAATAGTTATTATAATGAGTTGGATATACAGAGTATCAGGATTTTAATTACAGTGAAGTTATGGGAAGGCCATGTTAAAGTAATGTGTTTTCAGCAGTTTTTTAAAGTGCTCCACTGTATTAGCCTGGCGAATTCCTATTGGCAGGCTATTCCAGATTTTAGGTGCATAACAGCAGAAGGCCGCCTCACCACTTTTAAGTTTTGTTCTTGGAATTGTAAGGAGACACTCATTTGAGGATCTAAGGTTACGATTTGGAATATAACGTGTCAGACATTCCGATATATAAGATGGGGCGAGATTATTTATGGCTTTATAAACCATAAGCAGAATTTTAAAGTCAATCCTGAATGACACAGGTAACCAGTGTAGTGACATCAAAACTGGAGAGATGTGCTCAGATTTTCTTTTTCTAGTTAGGATTCTAGCAGCTGCATTCTGCACTAGCTGCAAACAATTTATGTCTTTTTTGGGTAGTCCTGAGAGGAGTGCGTTACAGTAATCTAGTCGACTGAAAACACTTTGTGACAAAGACAAGAAAAATAACAGTGTCCATTAGGAGGAAGATAACGTGAATTAACCACAAAGAGAAAATTAAGAAAAATATAAACAAGAAACAAAAATTAATATCCAAACAAAACCAAAATATATATATATATATATATTTATATGCTCTAGACTAGGAGTCCCAAAGCATGTAGTCCTAAAAACACTTCCAAAAATGGACTGTAGAAGGGGATATCACGGTCAAACCCTGGCTAGTAATAGGGCAAACACAGTCTTTATAAATAAAATATTGGTTCTTCACAGAACTGCTTGCAACCGGAATGACCACAAAAGGCAAAAAGGAGTTGCCTGGACGCCAATGGGAATCCAAAGCAAACAAATTCCATTATGGATATTCAAAGAATAAAATAAAAAAAAAAACAAAGCAAAGTGGCAAAAATCTAGATATCTAAGAAATCAAAGAAACACAAACTCACCACTCCCTAGCGCATTCGAAATGTATCGCCAGGAACTGTGGGAGATCCCCCGAATTTATATGCTGGAGGACAGTTCCTGGCAGGAATTGCCAGTTGGCCCCGCCTCCTTGTTGACTACCCACAAAACACAAGGAGCATAACACAGGCAGTTTATATATAGAGACAAAACCAAAAATAAAGAATGATGCATAATCAACATAAATAAAAGAATCAAAGAGGAAAAGATGAGGCATAAAACATACATTTGAACCCCAGCCAGGAGAGGAACCCTGGCTGAGACATGACAACAGGTCCCTGGAATTATGTGGAACTCTAGTTTATTTGAGTTAAAAAATATCCACACTCTGGTTATATTAAAACTTCTGTTGGCAGCACTGTCTTATCAGCGCTTTCCATACAAGGTCCCTGTCTCCCCAGTCACTGCTGTGTAGGTGTGAACGATTTACGTCAGATCATTTGTAACTGAGATGTGAGAAACAATGGCAACACTACTTGTGATTTGCACGAAAGAAGAGCAACGTGGCAGTGGTTTGTTTTTTGTGGTCCGAGGGTGTGCCTGGTGCCAATATTTATTGAAGACTTTGTTCACAGTATGGAGAAAGTGTTTGGTCACAAAAAAGTGTATATGAATGGACAGAGAAGTTCAAGGAAGACTGCACAAGTGTCAGCCACGAAGACTGATGACAACATTGAGCGTGCACATGAAATGATTCTGTTTAATAGATGGGTGACAGTAGATGATGTGGCAAATCATTTGCTAATCAGCTATGGCTCTGCCTGTGCAATAATTCACGACAGACAAGTTTCGAAAACTTTTTGGAGGATGGGTGCAGAAACAAGTCACAGAAGAACACAAACAGAAGCATTTGGATATATGCAAACTAAATTTGGACCGATACTCTAAGGAAGGTGAAAGTTTCTTAAAAAGAATCATTACTGGCGATGAGACATGGATTCATCACTACGAGCCTGAGAGTAAATGGCAGAGTATGGAATGGAAACATCCTCAATCGCCAAAAAGTTCAAGAGTCAACCATCAGCTGGAAACTTGCATGCTCACAGTTTTCTGGGATTCTCAAGGGCCAATATTGAAACTTTATCAGGGAAAAGGTTCAATAATCAACAGTGTTTGTTATAGTGAGATGCTCACTGAAGAGCTAAAGCCTAATCTTCGGACAAAATGTAAAGGACTGCTATCCAAGGGCATTGTGTTCTTGCATGACAATGCACGTTCACACATTGCTGCCAACACTATTGACACTCTGCAAAAACTTTGTTTTGAGGTATTACAGCATCCTCTCTATAGCCCCAATCTTGCCCTATCCGAATATCACCTGCTTAGTCCTTTAAAAGAAGCCCTACGAGGACGAAGATTCACATCTGATGAAGAGGTGAAGACAGCAGTGCATTTGTGGCTCACAGCTCAGCCTAAAACATTTTTTAATGAAGGTATTCAAACACTTGTTGACAGATGGACAATGTGTATTGAAAAGCAGGGAGATCATGTTGAAAAATGATGTATTCTTCCTGCTTTAGATGGTGCTGTACTAGAACCTGTTCTGTAAGGAATGGGCCATGACTCAGCTTCAAACAGTATACTTATGCTTATATGCACACATTTGTTCATCCATCCATCCTTGCATTTACTGTACTCACTTAAACAAGTTTAAGATTTGCAGGGTATTAGAGCTTTCCCAGGCAGCACTGAGTTTAATGCAGGATCTGAGTCTTCATGGGACTCCAGTTTAATGCAGGACACACTCACATACCACCAAATATTCATTCAGTTTGGGTCAACTTAGAATTGTCAAGTAAGATAAAAAAGGCATACTTGGGATGTGGGAGGAAAGCAGAGTTCTTGAAAATAAAAGAGGGAGAATGTGCAAACCCCACGCAAGAACAAATCTCTTTCCCTGGAGCTGTGTGGGAGCAGTGCGAAACAATGTGCCCTCCTCTTTATTGTGTATTTCTAAATTATGTATTGTAAACTTTGGCCATATTTGTCTATTTGAATATCTCTAAATATTTGCATGGAAGAACAGTCTCATTACTTTTCCAACCAAATGACCTGTAAAGAAAAAAAAAATGTTTTCAGCCAATTTTAAAATTAGCATAGCATTTGTTTTATATAACAAGTTTATCAGTAAGTCTCCTGGCTTATTGTTTGCATGTTAAAAAAACCCCAAGGGGAAAATGCAAATTAACAAAGAGAGATAGAAGAAGAAGCAAAAAACAACAACAAAACTTTTACTTAACAAATACTGCATAATTAGCTAATAATGCTTCAAAATATTACTTAGACAATGAAACTGTATAATTATTGTATTTCCTAAAGTTTTAGTCACATTAAAACATCAATATTCTGAATAGACACAAATAGTCCTGAGGTTAACACACAAAGCGTTAATGCTAGGAAGTGTTTCTTGGACACTGCTAGCATGCAACTCATGAGCAAGAGAGAAAATATGGAGCACTGAATGAAAAATGGGCATGGGAAAGGTCATTTGAAGGAATAACATGAGGTTTGAACAAATAAATCCTAAACCCAGTGAGAGGTCTGGGCAGAAAGATAAAATGGTTTTGTCTGATTGCATCTTTCTAAGTAGAATTATAAGGAAGCAATTTATTAACCTCAGTAGCAACGGTTTGCTTCCTGAGATATGCACATGTAAACCCACCAAATTCTTTCACCTATGAAATTATTTTTTAGAGTGAATGACTTCTGAATTATATTCTAAATCATTTTAATAAACTCTCTACCATCATTATAATGAGCTAATATGTCTAATTGATATAAAGTAATTGATCTTGCTAAATAAGTTATGCAATTGGGTAGCCTGGGTAGAAACAGGTACTGTAAATGAACAGAATATGCCCTTCTTATGATCTCTTCCTAATAACTAATAGATCAAACTGAAGAAATGTACAGTATTCATGGGAGTAAAAAGTGGAAAACAACTGTCATGGACAAAAAATTCTAACCTCAATAGAACGAAGAAACAAGATCATACCTTAATACAGAAAAACAATATATTTCAAAAAGTACTGACACATTTAAGCCCATCCTTTATTCTGAACCTGAAAAAACCAAGTTCAGGGTCATGCAATGGGTGGAGCCTGAGCACTCATGAGCACTTGGGGCAAGGCAAGAACAAAACTCAGGTGGAGCCACTAGGCCTTCATAGAACACAATCCCACAACTTTAAGTCACAGCAGGCCAACTTAAGATGTCAGGGAATGTGGTTGGAAAACTGGAGTATCAAAGAAGAACCCTCACAGACAAAGACAGAATTTGCAAATTCCACCTAGAAGAGTGCCTGTTTTTTACATTGTTTATGCTATGTATACAACATTAGAATTATATTCCACTTAAAAACCATTAAAGGATCAGAAAAGCATTCATAGCAAATTCTCAGACCTAAGTAATCCAATTCATGAATGAAGGGTGCTGAATTCTATGAACAATAAGGATAGTGGAACAAAACAAGTAAAGTTTTAGGGTGCATAAAACAGTAACCCTGTCTAACAAAGAAAGAAAATCAAATGGTGTAAAAATGCTTTGTTCTATAAAGCCTCTGCTCATTGGAAGCAGTGTCCAAACTGAACACTGACGTCCAGCTGATGTTCTCCTTAACATGTTGACAGGTAATTTTTTTAAATATGGATGACATGGGCACAAAAAAACTTAAACAAGTTCTACTGAACACATCCTAATGGAGCTCCACATGTGGCGAGTTATAATTTTTGTCTGATTCGTGTACCCCTGCCTTGGTGTTTGTATTGCTTATACTATACATACATGTTCTGTCTGCCCTGGTAATGCTCTAATATGGTGTTTAGTGCACAAGTTGTGGCGGACGTCCGACAGCTCATCCCGGCCGGGACGCCCCTAAGATGGAAGGATGGGGGAAGGTAGCTTTTCCAGGACACTGCCTCCCCCAAAACGCTAGATGGCAGCTCCCCTGGAGTGCAGTGGTGCCCCAGATTCTCACAGGGCATCCTGGGACTTGGAGTCCGGTTTCTCAGCACTGTTGGGTACCATGTGTGCCACCTGGGGGAGCTGTAAAAGGTCCTTGGGTGTCATGTTTCCCTTTCAGCCCAGAAGTACTAGGAGGTAATGAGACCAGAAGCCCAAAAGTACTTAAGGGCTGATTAACGAATTGGGTTTCTCCATCTGACCCGGAAGTGATGGAAAGTCACGTGGAAGGAAGAACAGAAGCACTTCTGGGTCGGGCACTATATAAAGGACTGTTGAAGACCCAGCAAACAAGCATGAGTTGGGAGGAGGTAGACAATGCTTGCTAGGGGGTGTGAAGGAGAGAAAATATTTTTTTTTTTGTTCTTTAGTTTGCCTTATACAATTTCTTGTATTAGGAATTTGTTAGTTTTCGCACATCCGCAGGGTCAGCCATTGTACAGCGCCTCTGGAACAATTGAAGGTTAAGGGCCCAGCAGAGTAGGCAGTGACAGGGATTCGAACCGGCAACCTTTGGGATACCTGCGCAGATCCTTAGCCTCAGGACAACCACTCCACCCTAATATATAATATTGTACTTATTATTGGGTATTGTGCTTATTGTGGCTGTGGTGCTTTGGAGGCACTGTGCAGGAAGAAAATAATTAAAAAATATCTTTTTGGTGCTTTTACCCTGTGTCCTGCGTGTCTGTCTGTTGGGTTTAAGGAGCAACAGCGACCCCTGGTGTTCACAAAGTATTATAAAGTATAGCATTTTTTATATTCTTATACTCTGACTTCAAAACATCATTGCATTTTTTTTTGTCCAGTTACATTGTTGTTCTGTTCTTTGGTTGAATTCACTTATGGCCTCTATGGTCTATTCCATTGATATTAGTTTGTCTGCTAGATTGCAGCATGTCTACCCACAGTAACAAAATTGTTTTTCTCTATGAACCATTTTTTTAAAATTTGTATTTAATCAATTACATTGTCAGCATCACTGGCATTTGTTTTAATTTAAATTATTCTGAGAGAAATGCTTTATGAAAGTACAGTACTTTCATACAACCAAGATGTACTTAAGAATACATTTGATTTTATATTGGAAGTTAACATTGACCAGTGCTCTCCCAAAGCCTGCTTTAAGATTTGGTTTGGGTAGGAGATTGTGGTCTGAAATTTAACAGAATAATAAAAGTGCCAATGGGCTAATGATAGGATACAACAGTGTTTAGACATGGATTTGAAATTCTAGTCTGATCATTGTCTTTGTGGAGTTTTCGTCTCCATTTTTCTCCAGGTACACTGACTTTCCTATTGCATTCCAAAGACGTTCTGATTATGCTGAATGATGAGTCTAAACAACCTGGCATGATCAACAGTGGGAATGTGTGTGCCCTGTGAAGACCTAGTGCTTTGTTAATAGCTGGTTTATGCCAAGTGGCATCCAGGACTAGAAGGTTTCTATTAAGTTTATTCTTAGTTGTACTTTTTAAATTGTGTCTATTTATGATTAAACAAAAGTGCCTTTCTTGTGTCTATCACCCTTGCTGGTATCTGACAGTGTGAGAGAATGCCATAAGAGTGTCTGTGTCTCTTCACATTACAAAAAAAAAGACATTACAATGTGTATAGTGTATAGAATTGTATATACAGAATAACATGTGAGTCAATAATATAAGTATTCATTTTAAAATTAGCAATGGAAATGAACAAAAATGTACTGTATTATAACTTGAAACTGTTGTTTCCTTTTATATTAAAAAACGTGACCTTAAGTAAAAGTGCTTACAAGCTCCTAGTTGGTGGTAAAATTTCACTCATACAACAGTTAATTCAGTTTCTTCATTTTCCAAATGTGAGTGGTACACATTTTGAACACTAAAGCATCAGTTCTCCTTAATTGAAAATATTAGGCAGATGTGTCATTATCTGCCATATTAAGTTTTTGGATCCCAGCTATCAATTTTATGCAGATTGAAACTGCTTAATGTGCTACCATCTGTCAAGCAGGGTTATCAATGAGATTAAAGTCAAGGAATGTAGTAATGAAAAAGGGTAGGTGTGCTTCAAAGGCTACAACAAAAGACAAAGTAAAACAGGTGAACAAGATCAGGATAAAAGCCAACAAAACTTTTTTTTTTGGAATATAGTGCTTTTCACAGAAGCACATACGTGGCATTTTTACAATGAAACATCAATAAATCAGCTAATCCAAGAATTAAACAGTATTTGATGATTTAGTGTAAAATAATTTATATGATTATGATTAACGGTCTTGCTTTCAGGCATAACAGAGCTACCCACCTTGTACGTGACAGAAGTTACCACATAATGCATCACACTGATTGTGACAAGTGGCTGTGGATGTCTACCAATCCATAGTGGCTAGTGTAATTTCTATGCTGTGAGCAGCTGGGGGAGTAACACCAGAAAAGGAAATGATAAATGCCTGAATAAACTGATCAAGAAGGCCAGTTGCGTTAAAGGACTAACCTTAGATTCATTAGGGAGTGGCAGAAAAGAGAATGATGGCAAAATCAGAGGGCAACATGACTAATTCTGCCCTTCCTCTCCATGACACATTTTCCTAGAGCACCTATAGCCACCAGCTCGATACTAAAAAACACTGCTGGGGATTTTTTTCCCACAACCATCAGACTGTATAATAATATTTCTCATCATATGCATGTTCATCGTAACCAGGGGAAATATTTCTTTACACATTAAATGAGCACTCCATATACTGTGTATAGTTCTTATTTAATTTTCATTTGAGTTTTTAATGTTTTACACTATGTCTGTCTGCATTTTATGTTAAGTGGCGCTGTTGGAGCAAACAGTCTTTCTCTCAGGGATGAATAAAGCACTATGTATCTATTGTAAACAAGAATCTGGTGTCGCTGAAAACAGCAGTGTGATTTATATCATGTATCATGCCAGAGTGTCTATTACCTGGGTAGAATGTCAAAGGCCCCTATCCATAACCCAAAAGTCACTAATTCACTACCCAGATAGGATAAGACTATAAGAAATGAAAGTTGGAACACTAGCTCTAGTGATCAGCCCGTGTGCTCAGGTAGTGGATTACAACAGCTTATGTATTCAGCTATATTAACAACTTCTTCAGGGTTGTCTGAGAATTGTGGCCTAGAAAGATAACCCTGCCAGTAGAGAAACTTGGAGTGGCTAAGATAAGTGGTATAAGGATGATCTCAGAGTGCAGTCAGACAGGTGCTGAACTGGGAGTGGTTCCTATTATATTAGCCTAGTGTATTGCCTGGAAAGCCTTGAGTTGGGTGCCAGAAAAAAGATGGGGACAGCTCAGCCATGGTCAGAATGCCATCTTTACTTTTTTTGTTATTAATAAAACCTTGTTTTTATACTGTTTGCTTTCCATAACTACATTCTGGGTTTGGGGTAGCTTAAAAGCAGCCTAAGTGGAAACAATTTCCATCTGTCAATGGATCCTACTGTGATTGTGAGGGAGATTTTTTCAACAAAAACAAAACAGGTTTTATTAGGGTTTTAATCCCAGACATTGTTCTTCTTTTGGCAGCTCCCATAAGATCATCACAGCGGATCATCTTCTTCCATATATTCCTGTCCTCTGCATATTGCTCTGTCACACCCAGCACCTGCATGTCCTCTCTATGAACACATCCATAAACCTCCTCTCAGGCCATCCTCTTTTCATCTTTCCTGGCTGCTCCATCCCCAGCATTCTTCAACCAAATAACCAGCATCTCTCATATGCATATTTCCAAATCTCGCCTCTCTGGCTTTGTCTCCAAACCGCTGACCCTCTAATATACTCATTCCTAATCCTGTCCATCCTTGTTACACTCAATGCAAATCTTAACATCTTTAACTCTGCCAACTCCAACATTGTCTCCTGTTTTTTTAACAGAGCCACCATCTCCAACCCAGCTGATCTCACTACCATCCTTCTTTTCACTCTTTCTGGTACCTGTCTAACACAAATCAATCCTAACACTCTTCTCCAACCACTCCACCCTACCTGAACTCTCTTCTTCACCTTTCTTCCACACTCTATTACTTTGTACTGTTCAGCCCAAGTATATAAACTCATCCACCTTTGCCAGCTACTCCCTACATCCTCACTATTCCTCTGATCTCCCTCTCATTCACACACATGTATTCTGTCTTGTTCCTACTGACCTTCATTCCACTCCTCTCTAGAATGTATCTCCACCTCTCCAGGGTCTCCTCAATATAATATACTCGCTACTCTCGTTACAGTGTCATCTGCAAACATCATAGTCAATAGGAACTCCTGTCTATCTCGTCTGTCAACCTGTCCATCACCATTGTAAATAAGAAAGGGTTCAGAGCTGATTCCTGATGTATTCCTACCTCAACCCTAAATGCATCGGTCACTCCTACCGTAGACCTCACCACTGTTACACTTCCCTCGTACATATTATGTACCACTCTTTCATACTTCTCTGCCACTCCTGACTTCCTCATACAACACCACAACTCTTCTCCATGCACCCTACCATTTGCTTTCTCCAGGTCCACAAAGACACTATACGGAATGTAACTCCTTTTGGCCTTCTCTATACTTCTCAATCAAAACCCTCCGAGCAAATATTGCATCTCTACTGCTGGTCAGTTTTTCCCTCTGTAGTTAATACAGTTCTGCACATTACCCTTATTCTTAAAAATCAGTACCTGTGCAGTTCTTCTGCAGTCCTCTGGCATCCAGTCATTTTCTGAGATTGATTTAAACTATTTGGTTAAAAACTCAACTGCCATCTCTCCTAAACAATTCCATGTTCCCACAGATATGTCATCAAGACCAATGGCCTACCTATTCTTCATTCTCTTAATAGCTATCCTTACTTCCTTCTTGCTATTCCATTGTACTTCCTGGTTCACTATCTCCACATCATCCAACCTTCTCTCTCATTTTCTTCATTCATCAGCCTTTCAAAGTACTCTTTCCATCTGCTCAACACACTCTTTACTTGTGAGCATGTTTCAATCTTTATCTTTTATCACCTTAACCTGCGGCTCATCTTTCTCAACTGGGACTCTCTGTCTAACCAATTGGTACAGGTTCTTTTCTCCCTCCTTAGTGTTAAACCACTCATACAACTCATCATATGCCTTATCTTTAGCCTTTTACCATCTCTGTCATCACCTTAGTCTTATCCTTTGTACCGCTGTCTACTTTCTTCATCTTACTGACTATCCCACTTCTTCTTCACCAACCTCTTGCTCTGTGTATGCTCCTGTACTTCCCCTGTCCAGATGTCACACCAAACACCCTTATAACTGTCTCCCTTACCACTTCTGCTGTAATTGCCCAGATATCTGGTAACTCTTTACTGCCACCTAGTGCCTCTCTTACCTCCTCCCTGAACTCTACCTTACAGTCTTCATTTTTCAAGTTTCACCATTTGATCCTCGGTTCTGCCCTTGCTCTCCTCCTCTTCATGATCGCCAACGTCATCCTACAAACCATCATCCCATGCTGCATCACTATGTTTTCCCCTGCCACCACTTTGCAGTCTTTGGTCTCCTTCAGATTGACCGTCCTGCATAGGATATAATCCACCTGTGGGCATCTTCCTCCACTCTTGTTTGTCACCCTTTTTTCCTTTCTCTTGTTAAAATATGCATTCACCACAGCCTTTCCATCATTTTTACAAAATCCACTATCACCTGAACTTATTCATTCCTCTCCTTGACATCATACCTACCCATCACCTCTTCATCCCCTCTGTTCCCTTCACCAACATGTCCACTGAGATCCACTCCAATCACCACTCTCTCTCCCTTGGGTACACTCTCCACCACTTCATCCAACTCACTCCAGAAATATTCTTTCTCATCCATCCATCTGGCCTTAATCTCCTTCCACCTAGTTACTTGCATGCTCAATATAAACCTTCCTTCTCCCCAATATATCAGCTAACTCTCTCCCTTTACCAGTCATACTACCAATATTCAAAATACCTACCCTCACTTCCACCCAGATAAGCCATCCCCCTCTTCTTCTCTTTTGGCCAACAGTAGCCCAGTTTCCCCAAGCACCCTGCTGGCTAACAGTACTTGTGGCTGCCATTGTTAACCTGGGCTTCGACCAATCCAATATGGAAATTTTTATTGTTATCTGCATATTGATCTTGCCAAATATTACATCCGGATGCCCTTCCTGACATAAACCTTCTCATTTATACAGGCTTGGGACTGGCATGAAGAAACACACTGGTTTGTTGTTTGTTTTTTATGTTCTTGAGATTTTTTGTCTGTAACTTTAGAAAATGCATGTTCTTTCATAAAACAATGAAGTAATAGGATTGAATTGGGTAGCAGCACTGTTTCACAGTTCCATAGTTTAGGTTTGTTTTCTGGTATGTTCACTATCAGTTTAGAGATAATACATTCTCCATATGTACTGTATACAGGCATTCACCTTGAAACTCCAGTTTTCCTCTCTCATCCTGAAAACATGCAAGACTGGTTAATTGGTAATCTTAATTGGCACGGGGCTCATTATTACAGTTTACTCTCCTCCTTATTGAAATGTTCTGGAAAGGCAGGGGAACTCCAAAAAAAGAGAACAGAGAACTCTGGATGCCTCAAAGCTTGGTCCTCATACTTTTCTGTATGTTGGTGGAAACGCACACTAACAGCTCCACCCCACATAGTCAACCAGATGTTCTAAGGAGCCAAGATCTAATAGAAGCCAACAGTTCACAAAATACTAGACAGGTATAAAAGAAAGACAACAGCAATAAAGGCAGATTGACTATGGTGACCTAGCTGCACTTGGCAAATTTACTGCTGTAAAAGAGAAATGAATGGACACAAGAGGGAACTTTTCTAACAACCAGAGAAGACACTTCACACTTTTTTCTAAAACCATAAGCTTACATGTTCAACCTAATATTATTTTTGAAATTATCCATCATTATCTCTCTAGAAAATTAGGACTCTACTATGTATTTAGCATAGGTACTTTATTCTTGTTATGATAAGAAAGAAGGGATGAATAAGAACAGGAAATGAACTAGAGAAAGGTGATGCAGTACTGAGGTCTGAATTTTATTTTTGTATTTTTAATTCAACCTTTGAAACCTAACAAGTTACAATCAAAAATACATTAGTAAAATGTAAATTTTGTAATATATATTGTCATGGATGGCCAGGGCCCTTGCCTGGCCAGCATGCTTCTTCCTTGGAAGGACCAGAGGAACAAGTGTGGTCAGAGTATTACCTCCCCTGGAACACTAGATGGTATCTTCCCTGGGTGGCAGCAGTGCCTCAGACTCTCCCAGGGCTTCATGGGAGATGGTGTTGGATATTGCCCTGTTGGGATCTGGGGGTGCTGCCAGGGGGTGCTGCAGCTGTTCCTGTGGATAGTTCTTCTGTGCTGCCAGAAGTGGGGCAACAAGCAGCGGAAATTACTCCGTGAGCCACAGTTGGGTATAAGGTGGACAAAGCTTGCTGAGGAGGAGAGGAGGAGAAAAGAAAGAAAGAAGAAAAGAGAATTGTATTCAAGTGTGCTGTTGGTGCTTTGGACTGTGTTGTACTTGTGGAAACGGGGAAGACGTTGCCCACAAATGAAGAAACAAAAGTAAAATTTGTGTGTTTTTATAAGTGTGCTTCTTGCATCTGTCTGTGTCAGATTTCGTGGCTGCTACACCCCCATAGAGTTGTCACAATATGCTGAATGTTAAACTTTTCCTTGCTTACAATTATGTTGCAAATAAAGCAATCAGGGTATGTTTCGAGTAGTTTTGAAAAACTCATTGTAAAAATGCTTTAAATGAATCATGTATACATTAGTTTGGACCTTTCTGATGAACCAATAAGATTTTAATTAATGTATTAATATTTTGTCCCACTGGCTTGCAAAATCTGTGTTTCCTGTGTGTGACTTGAAAAATACTCAGGAGAACAAGAAAAAAGATGCAAGCTGATTAACTTTCTTTCTGTTTCTCTGCTTGGGTCAGAAGACTGCAGGACCTCCAAAGATGTGTTAGTTTGTCTCTGCCCTGTCTCCAAAGTCACCTGTTCCTATCCCTCCATCATAAAAGAGTACCACTCCCTAAAGACACCATTATTGTTATAAAACCAGCCAGGCACAAGACAGTGTAGATTTGTAATTACCCATGCTTTCCTTAAAAGGAAAATGCCATTAAACCGTGGCACCTCTGGCACTCGAAAAACTCTTTACATATTACTTTTGTGTTTTCTTCTAAGGACTGCTTCACAATATACATATTTTTCATATCTTCCTTCTTGAAGTACTTGAAGGGGTTTAGTAAGATGTTACCTAAAAAATATATAATTTGATCATAATACTTACTGACTATTCCCATTAAAATTCAATTGCATTAGTTTTCTGTGGAATTAAAAAAACAAAACTGAAAAAACAAAAACTAAAAAGAAAATAAAAACCTTATTAATTTAATATAGCAAGAAAATGGGACAGATGTTGCCTACAAATTGATGGTACATTTAAGGCATCAGGACTTTAAGAGTGGTGTACACCAGCCACTCCCTGGTTAGGCCTACTGAGAAGAAAAGCCAAACACTGTAAATAGTGTTAGTACAGTAGAGAAAATAGTCAGCAACACACAGGGGCTGCTGAGCAGATGTAATATAATAACAGCTCTGATTGATGGTAACAGTACCAGATTTGTTTAATTTTATCTTGCTATGAAGTTCTCAATAAAACAATACTCTCCGTTAGTTCATTGCAACATGAAAAGGATATCAATATCATGTGGCAGTCTGGAGTCTTTATTCATGAGAGGGTACTGGAGCTGCTTATGTTGTAAAGATTGTCTTACGCCTGTTGTTGGCCTAGAAATATTACATTCTCATTAAGTTGTGTATAATACAGGAAGATGTAATGATAATATATAGCAGCAGAGCACTTTTACAGAAATAAATTCTGGTTACCTTCGCTCAGCCTGGGCATACATTTCAGATCTCTACCAATCAGGTGATGTGGCTTTCCTATTAGCCCACTACCTGAATTAACAGACTTCATACACCCCCTCACTTACTGCCAGAACACTCTCTCTTGCTCACCTTCAGTGACACTACCTTCATGTTAGCTAAGCTCTTGCATCAATTTAACTCTTGACTGTATGCTTTTAGGCAAACTGGCTTAACCATTGAAATTATTAAAAAATGTCCAACAATATAGCAGAAGCCCTACAAGTGGAATGATGACCAACTTTAGCAGAAACTTATTTGGCCTAGGCTCAACTAGTTTATCCTAAAATCTAGGTTGCCCTGTAACATATATAAAAAGGGCAACAAAGAATCTTTATAAATAAACACAGTCATGTATTAACAAAAATAAAAAAACAGCAAAATGCTCAAAAGAGCAAAAAAATAAAAAAATAAATAAATAAAGAGAAGTTGCCTAAAAGGCTGTTTTACAGCAAGCAAGTCCAAATCCACAATCCCTAAGAGACAAGTAGGGGCATAAGTGAAATAATTCCAAAAAAACAAACAAACAGAAAATTCAAAGAAACTACAAAACTCTTTAACAAACAATGTCCTCCTGATTTTAACTAAATAGCCAGAGAGATGACGTGGAAGGAGTGATATTGGGATGACCTGCATCTTAGGACTTATACCAGAAATGGAAGCACAGTTACAGAGACAATACACAATAATGCACAATTATGAACATATAAAAAACCCATAAAAATATGAAAAAAGTGTCATTCAAAAAATGGCAATTAAACATAATATATACATAAATACAGACCTTTACATAGCAGTATACAGTTTCTATTAAAATGTTATTGCACCATTGCAATTTAAAAAAATTAAAAAAACATTTTGAGGGTTGCACAAATGCTCTGCATATTTTTGCATTTATTCACCTAAAACACTCTAACAGTAGTTCTTATTTTTCAGACATGGTATGCTCTTAACTTGCACTTTGTTGCACAAATATACTTTGTGCAATAAT
Source organism: Polypterus senegalus (assembly GCF_016835505.1). Taxonomy (NCBI): domain Eukaryota; kingdom Metazoa; phylum Chordata; class Cladistia; order Polypteriformes; family Polypteridae; genus Polypterus; species Polypterus senegalus. Next base: position 120,155,926 of record NC_053163.1, on the reverse strand, counting down.
TTTCTCTTTAGTGTTGCCTTTTTTTCTCTGATAATGTCTTCAGTTTGGATGCAGTTTTCAGTTTTCGATACAGCTGAGATCTCTCCATTTTAATTTTAATAATTGAACAGTAAAAGTAAACCTCAACTGCTGGTACAATGCACTGTGCAATACTAGGAGGCACTTCTTTCTCATAAAGGTTATGTTATGGTAAATTGGGAGTGAGCATTAATTTAAATATGAACATTGTACCCCACCATACCACATCCTGGAACACATCCCTGCAGTAGACATCCTCAATGTGAAAAAGAGAGGAATGTTGTGAAAAATTCTATCTCTTCGCAGCAAAAGGCAATTGAATTGCCTCATGTAGGCGTGACGTTCCTATGGGCTTAAATGTAGATTAAAAATGATCTTTGCACAAAACACTATGCCAATAAATAATATTATATTTAATATTCTACAAATGTCAAAGCATTCACCAGGTGATAAAACTTAATGTATGTTTAGTCTAATTTTAGGTCAAGGAACATCTTAATCTTTTTACTGTAGTAGTTTGGTCAGAAATTCCTCAATCTTTCATAAGCTGTGTGTCCTCTGTTGCTGGTTCTATTGTTTCTTCCATCAGGAGGAATTGCTGGCACATGATATTCCCTTGCTATTTTTTTTATTAATTTTATTACAATCCATACAAAGCAATCAAGTTTTTACAAAATGAAAAACTGAGTTAAGAACAGATCGATCCCCACCCCTGAGAGAGAGAGCAAGCCGAACGGCGTTAAATTTAAGGCTTGTAAACATACCTAAATTAATAAATTCTCTGTGCTTTATGAACTTATTTTAAAATATTACTGATTAGATCCTGCCATGTTTTGAAAAAAGTCTGTATGGATCCTTTAACTGACTATTTGATTTTTTCCAATTTCAAATAATATAACACCGGTTTCCCACTGACTTAAAAGAGGAGAGTTTGGGTTCTTCCAGTTTATCAGAATAAGTCTGCGTGCCAAAAGTGTAGTGAATGCAATCACAATTTGTTTGTCTTTCTCCACTTTAAACCATTCTGGAAGAACCCCAAACACAGCTGTTAATGAGTTAGGAGGGATTGTGAGTCCAAGGCTATCTGAAAGGTAATTAAAAAATTTTGTGCAGAATAATGTTAATTTGGTGCAGGCCCAGAACATGTAGCCTAGTGAGGCTGGGACTTGGTTGCAATGTTCACAGGTTGGATCATGCCCTGGAAACATTTTGGAGAGTTTTAGTCGAGACAGATGTTCTCAATATATAATTTTAAGTTGTATAATTGTATGCTTTGCGCATATGGAGCTCGAGTGAATTCTCTGCATTGCTACTTTCCACTCCTTTTCTGATATAGTAATTGAGAGATCTTTTTCCCAGTGTCCTCTTGGATCTTTGAAAGGGAGGGATTGTAAAATGATTTTATATATTGTAGAGATGGAGTCTAAGTCCTTGAGATTGAGCAATGTTTTTTCCAGCATGGATGAGGGTACAAGATGAGGAAAATCTGGAAGGTTTTGTTTAACAAAGTTTCTGATTTGAGGATAGTGAAAGAAATGTGTAGCTGGAATGTTAAATTTGGAATGTAATTGTTCATAGAATGCAAAGACATTGTCTATATAAAGATCTCTAATCAAGTTAATTCCAAATTTTTTCCAGATATTAAAAACTGCATATGTTTGTGAAGGTTGAAAGAGGTGGTTCTCTTGCAGAGGTGCCACAGATAGAAGCTTCTCCGTCTTAAAATGCTTTCTACATTGGTTCCAGATTCTAAGTGAGTGGAGCACAATTTGGTTATTAGTATATTGCCGATTGCGTGTGTTTATTGGAGCACAGAGCAAGGAATACAAAGAAGTACTGCAGGATTTTACTTCTATTGTGGTCCAAGCCTGTGTTTGTTCTTCAATTTGTGTCCAGGTTCTTATCGCCTGTATATTTGCTGCCCAGTAATAAAACTGGAAGTTAGGTAGAGCCATGACGCCTTCTGCCTTTTGTCTTTGTAAGGTCGCTCTTTTGATGCGTGGATGTTTTGAATTCCAAATAAATGAGGTTATTGTTGAATCTAATTGCCTAAAGAATGATTTATTAATGTATTATGGGATGTTTTGAAATAAAAAAAGGAGTTTAGGAAGAATATTCATCTTAACAGTATTAATTCTTCCAGCTAGTGTGAGATGAAGGGTTGACCATCTATGCAAGTCTTGTTTAATTTTTTCCATGCAGACGGCGAAATTTTGTTGTTATAGAGCTTTATGTTTACTTGTAATATTTACCCCGAGGTATTTAAAGTGTTCTGCAATGATAACAGGTAGGGTATCTAATCTAATATTATATGCTTGAGAGTTCACTGGAAAGAGTACACTTTTATTCAGATTAATTCTGAGACCAGAGATCTTTTGAAATTCTGTAATTGCTGCTAAGACTGCAGGCACAGAATTTTCTGGGTCTGATATATACAGTACCATGTCATCTGCATATAATGAGATTTTCTGCTCCAGTCCTTCTCTGCTAATCCCCTTTATCTGATCAGTATTTCGATAATGTATTGCCAGTGGTTCAATGGCAATCGCAAACAGCAACGGTGACAAGGCGCATCTAATACCGCAAAGATAATTACAAAGTTTATAACTGATCACAACTTATCAGACCCATGGAGGTTTTTAAACCCAAATTCAAGAACATATTCTTTGTACTCACCAGTACATCATTGTTACTCAAGGATCGATTACTTCTTTATAGACAATAATTTCTTGCCTAAGATTAAATCTTGCAAATACGATTCTATTGTTATTTCTGACCATGCACCTATGATCTTGGAGCTAAAATTACTAAGCCCCATACACTCACCCCACAGATTGCACCTCAACCCGCTTCTGTTAGCTGACGAGAATTGTACTGAATTTATATCCAAACAAATCAAATTCTTTCTAGAGACAAATACATCCCCCGAGATCTCTGCAGGAATACTCGGGAAACTCTTAAGGCCTTCTTAAGAGGACAGATTATCTCATATCTTTCCCACAGAAATAAATCCGAGGCCAAGAAAGTAGCAGAGATAAAAAGCGAAATTATTAAAATAGATGAAGAACACGCCAGACTACCAAGTGAGACTCTACATAGGAGAAGGCAGGCTCTACATTCGGAATTAAACCTCTTGACAACTAAAGAAACTGAACAACTAATCTACAAATCCAGACATCATTATTATGAACATGGAGAGAAAGCTAATAAGCTTTTAGCTCAACAAATTCACAAGCAAGAAGTGCGCAACGCAATCTCGGTAATCACTAGCACGAACAGAGATAAAATCGTCGAACACAAAAATATAATGCACACTTTCAGAGACTACTATAAATCCCTATATACTACTGAGTTTAAGGAAGACAATACACAATCTAATGCATTTCTGGATACATTACAGATACCACAAATAGACACTTCTAGTGTGGAGGAAATCTCTGGCGTTATCAGAATTACTAGATGCTATAAAGTCACTCCAAGGCGGGAAAGCAGCAGGCCCTGATGGCTACCCTGCAGAATTTTACAAGAAATTCTCCGCTCAGCTAGCTCCCCTCCTATTAACAACATTTACAGAAGCCAGAGATAACCAATCTCTTCCACAAACTTTTCGCCAAGCACTAATCACTATCTTTCCAAAACAAAATAAGGACTTATCACAATATGCATCATACAGACCAATTTCACTTCTGAATAATGACGTTCAAATACTCTCTAAAATCTTAGCCAGAAGGATGGATAAAGTGCTCCCCTCGGTAATATCACAAGACCAAACTGGATTTATTAGGGGCCGGCACTTATCTTCAAATCTTCGATGCCTGTAATATACTCACCAACTAAATCAAACGCCCCAGAAATATTATTATCATTGGATGCAGAAAAAGCATTTGACATGATTGAATGGAAATACCTTTTTACTGCATTGGAGAAGTTTGGGTTTGGCCCAAACATTTGTGCATGGATTAAATTACTGTATACTAACCCAGAAGCTTCAGTGTGCATCAACAACATTTGCTCATACTACATTCCCTTGCTATTTTAAGTAGCAATTGGCTCAGGTCTGGTGATCCATTACTTTGCTTCCTTTAAGCTCTAGATCTTTTGGTGTTTTCTTTCTTTGGTCATTACATAGTTTTAAAAATGTTCCCTAACATGTGTATACTGCAGGTTCAATCTTTTCTGTTTGCACAGTGTTTAAACAAGGCGTTGAGTTTTCTGATAAATGTCATGGACAACCTATGACTGATAAAAATCTTTAATTTAGACATTTTAAATATTTCATCTGATTTGTACGTGACAGGGTTATTTTTCCTTTATTTTATGTATTCCCATGATTCCCCCTATCCTCAAGGATTCAATGATTTTATTTTAGTGGTTGTATACACAGAAAACATCTAAGGCACTTTATATCATTAAAGCACATACAATACAAACATACTAAAAGACAACAGTTAGTAAAAATACAATTACATAAAACAATAAATAAAAGATATAAAATAATAAATGAACATAAAATTACCTAAATACCAAACTGGGAATTAAAAGCTTGATGAAGGAAAAAAGCCTTAAGTCTTGATTTGAACATTTCTAAACACTGCAGCTGGCTATAACTGATCGGGAGTTCAGGAGCATAATGTCTGAAGGCTCAAGTTCCATAGCTATAATATCTGTGTTATGGAGCCTTACCCCTTAACTACTGGTACTATTTCTCATGTCATACATACTCACATGGTGTACTTTATGCCCCAGTGTTAAAATGGTTAATTATACGCATGTTTAAGAGGCTGTAATCTAAAATATTGCAATAATTTTACGTTGCACATGTTTTTAATGTAATTTAATACCATGATACTGAATAGTATGACACAGTCTAGGACTATCTGAAAATAAATCTGATCCACTTCTCCAGTGCTCATTCGTCACCGGTCGCACTTTCATCCACTGCAGGATTTGAACACATATCACATTCCACTTCAGTTGTTTAGGGTTCTTTCCAGACAAAGTCATTGCAAGAAGAACATCTCATCGTTGTTATACATACAGTGCGTAAGTACCCGTGCAGTGTAACAAATGCACCCTATAGAACTTGCGACTGTGAATCCACTCATAAAACTGGCTGGTGGGCACACTTGAGGTAAACCATTGCGACACTGTACTTCTAGTGAATCAAGCTGAGGATCGATGGTCGATGCTGCTGGTAGGTTCAAATAAAAGGTCACTGCACAAAAATAACTGAGGTTGGTGTACAAAATACATCAGCGTGAGTAGTTAACACTAGAATTACCAGAGCCTACGAAAAAACTCGTAATTCCGTCCCACCTTAAACTGCTTCTTAAATCCCTTCACACCTCTCCGCCAGCGTCCTTTGTCTTCTAAATGTGCTGATAAAGAGAAGCTTGGAGCAGCCGGCTATTCCATCCCCCCACCAATTTAGAACGTGCACGAACTTCAGCTTGATTGAGTATCTGGGAGTGAAGTGGAGTTTTAGAGTGGAAATAATAGATCGTTATTTGGAACACACGCATTTCATGTCTGTTCAGTTTCTACAGTAATCTGTGTCAACACATTGTTAAAACAGAAACGTTTTTTATATTCTAGTAGTAGATGACGAAATGTAGGCATAAACTATATAATGTATGAAGCCTGAAGTCCAAATAGCAAAGAAACATTTTCACAAGAATAACACAATTGCGCTTTTATTCAAAAATATAACTGCAGAAACTAAAAGCCGCCTTAACATGCGACATTGACTTCAGTTTTTTGTAACTGCCTTTGTGGTTCAATAGACTTAGCCCCCGCTTGGGAATCAAGGAGTCACGAGTTCGATCCTGCACCCCTCCATTTTGAGAAGTAAACTGCTCTTATTCTTACTGTTTTAGAATAAAAGCATACATTTGATTTCAGTCTGTAACAGCCGGTGCAATTTATGATCCTTGTAAAGGTTAGTTTTTTTTTTATTCACTTTTCATTCTCTCAGTCGCGTTCAGAATCAATCCATACAACCCCATCTGACATGGCTGTTTTCACTAAAGACGCTATAGCTCTGCAGTGTACCACGATGCATACTAACGCAACCCCCACCGGTTCTGACACACAACGCTGGCAAGCTGCCTTCTTCGTATCTCACCGTCACTTGCTTTTCTTTTATTCAGTTTTATTGAGTGTTCCTGCCAGTCCCGCATGTTGCTGTATGCTGTTTCTTTTGTACTCCAGGACATGCAGAGGAAAGAATGGTAAAGACCAGTAACTTCGGCGCTATATGCAATCATCAGACACTCCCCATCTGCCCGTGTCGTTCAAACACAGGAACATATATTGGTGTAAAAGTATAACAAAAGTGCACTTTTATTCAAGTGCACTTTTTCCATCGCCTTTTCCTGTAAGAAGCAGTGTACACACTTCTCTCTATGCTGTGGTTTCTATTACACACCTGAAAGAAAGAGACAATACATGTGAACATATCCAGCATACAGCAACATGCGGGAACTGGCAGGAACACTCAATAAAACTGAATAAAAAGAAAATCAAGTGACGGTGAGATACGAAGAAGGCAGCTTCGCCAGCGCCTGTGTCAGAACCGGTTGGGGGCGTTAGTATGCATCGTGGTACAACGCAGAGCTATAGCGCGTCTGTATTCTGTTTCTTTTGTACTCCAGGGCACGCAGAGGAGAGAATAGTAAAGAGCAGTAAGTTCGGCGCTATATGCAATCATCAGACACTCCCCATCTGCCCGTTGTTTTGTTATACTTTTCAATACTTTTATACTGCTCAAACGGGCATGCTCAAAAAATACACGTGTAATGCCACGAAAAGTGCACGCAGACACTTCATTTCGCAAACAAAACAAGTGCACTTTTATTCAAAACTACCTGTATAACCGAAGAAAAAGAAAGCAAGTTACAGTAGGCGATTGATACGACAGCTTGCATGGTGCAATGCTAAGAAGTGCAGATTTTCATTCCGTGCTATATAAAATCATCACATTCAAATATTAACAGTTCCCACACACCCAAGGACCGTCCTTCCTACATTTACGACACGTGTACTTGTTGCCGTGTACACACCTCTCTGTGCTATGGTTTCTATTACACTGAATGAGCACCTGACACTGTACTTTCTTCCCTGGGGGAAGGTCCCGCATCAGAGAATTTCCAGTTCCTGCATAAATTCACACCCGATCTGACGCTGTTCGTTTTCAAATAATATTGCATTAGTGCGATTATATTTTCACATATATTGTCTCTTTCTTTCAGGTGTGTAATAGAAACCACAGCATAGAGAGAAGTGTGTACATTGCTTCTTACAGGAAAAGGCGATGGAAAAAGTGCACTTGAATAAAAGTGCACTTTTGTTATACTTTTACACCAATATATGTTCCTGTGTTTGAACAACACGGGCAGATGGGGAGTGTCTGATGATTGCATATAGTGCCGAAGTTACTGGTCTTTACCATTCTTTCCTCTGCATGTCCTGGAGTACAAAAGAAACAGCATACAGCAACATGCGGGACTGGCAGGAACACTCAATAAAACTGAATAAAAAGAAAAGCAAGTGACGGTGAGATACGAAGAAGGCAGCTTCGCCAGCGTTTGTGTCAGAACCCGGGGGTGGGGGTTTGGCGTTAGTATGCATCGTGGTACACTGCAGAGCTATAGCGCGTCTTTAGTGAAAACAGCCGTGTCAGATGGGGTTGTATGGATTGATTCTGAACGCGACTGAGAGAATGAAAAGTGAATAAAAAAAAATCTAACCATTACAAGGATCATAAATTGCACCGGCTGTTACAGACTGAAATCAAATGTATGCTTTTATTCTAAAACAGTAAGACTAAGAGCAGTTTACTTCTCAAAACGGAAGGGCGCAGGATCGAACTCGTGACCTCTTGATTCTCAAGCGGGGGCTGAGTCTATTGAACCACAGAGGCAGTTACAATAAACTGCTGTCAATGTCGCATGTTAAGGCGCTTTTGTTTCTGCAGTTATATTTTTGAATAAAAGCGCAATTGTGTTATTCTTGTGAAAATGTTTCTTTGCTATTTGGACTTCAGGCTTCATACATTATATAGTTTATGCCTACATTTTGTCATCTACCACTAGAATATAAAAAACGTTTCTGTTTTAACAATGTGTTGACACAGATTACTGTAGAAACGGAACAGACATGAAATGCGTGTGTTCCAAATAACAATCTATTATTTCCACTCTAAAACTCCACTTCACTCCCAGATACTCAATCAAGGCATGAGCTGAGAGAAGTTCGTGCACGTTCTAAATTGGTGGGGGGATGGAATAGCCGGCTGCTCCTAGCTTCTCCTTATCAGCACATTTAGAAGACAAAGGGCGCTGGCGGAGAGGTGTGAAGAGATTTAAGAAGCAGTTTAAGGTGGGACGGAATTATGAGTTTTTTCGTAGGCTCTGGTAATTCTAGTGTTAAGGGTCAAGAAGATGACCGTCTGCAGAGCAAAGCGCTCTGTTTGGCACATAATTGTTTATCAAAATGGATAAATATGTATGGGATTTATTGTGTACACCTTCTACTGGCTAAATGAATAGAGACTTGCCTGAAGAAGGGTCCTTAGCTGCATCGAAAGCTTACATATTGTAATACATTCAGTTAGCCAAAAAAAAAAAATGTCATTTTGCTTTACTTCTCCTTGCATCCATAATGGCTAACATGGTACAACACCCTACTACTACAGACGTGTAGTGCCATGAAAGTTAAAAGCACAATTTAAAAATGAATATGCTTATCAATTTGAAGCAAATTCAAATGGCATAAAATTGTGGTTATGCTGAAACAAAGCATAGTCTGCATTGGAAAATGCACAGCCGAATTTTGTACCATTTGCAAGATTATATAAATCATTTTAGCCAACAACTGTATAACGTTGTTGCAATAATCCAAATGAGGAAGGATAAGAGCACTAATTAGTATTTTAGTAGCAGTGAAAATAAAATAAGGACCAATTCATGCAATGTTTCTTAAATGGAAATAAGCAGATTTTCAAAAGGTTTTTATATGTGCAAAAAAACAGAGTTCAGATTATATAACATGCCAAGATTGCGCACAATTAGACTAAAATTAAATGATTGACTGATATGGTTTTCAGATTTTTCGTTGGTCCTACATGTAACACCTGAGTTGTGTTCACATTTAGATCCAGAAAATTTAAGCTAATCCAAGAGGAAATTAAGTTGAGAAGTTGAATGTGTTCTGCATAAATATGGAACTGTAAACCTGCAGTACATTATGAATGATATTCCTCAAAGGAAGTATAAATACAAGAAATAAAATAAGGCCTATTATTGAGCCTTGAGCTACTCCACAGAAAACAAGTACAGGTGCAGATTTTAAAATTATTTATAGTGATATAATGGCCCCAATTTGACAAATACGAGGCAAACCATTTCATGGTGGAGCCTGAAATTCCTACTCTTGATGTCAAGCAATGTAGCAGAAGCTGGTGAATGACAGTGTTGAATGCGGCCGAAAGATCCAGCAAAACAGAACAAGATCCAGTATCACAGTTCAAGAGCAGATCATTTGGTGCCTGGACAAAAGTGGTTTTGGTACTATGAGCTTTTCAAAATCCAGAGTGAAGTTGCTCAAAAAGATTGCTGCTTGATAAACAATGTAGTGATTAGTTTGCAACATAAACTTTAGAAATGAAATGAAGACAACGCACAAGGTGCTAATGAGCAAAATCTGTAATATCCAATTCTATTTTTTTAAAGTAATAATATAATAACAGTTGTTTTGAAACTGCAAAACCTACTGCTAACATGTGTGTCTTTACATTTCAGAAGCATATTCAACATCTCTGTTTACAGTTTTTTAAATAGATAATGAAGTATTGGGAGCTTAATATAACTTACTGTAGCTACATGTCTTGTCTTTCTTATCTATGACGTACCTGTGACCATTGAGGAACATGAGGCAAGAAAATAAAAACTGTTGATCCAAAAAGGTAAAACCAAGTGAAATAGAAAACTACAATGATTAAATCCGACTCAATTAAATCTTAAATCATTAATATACTCAGTCACCTGTAGACTGAGCAACAACAATGTACTACATTGGATGACAAAAATAATCAAAAATAAAAAAGCAAAATGTAATCTTTAATAAGGAATTGTATTACCCTCTCTGTGTAAATCATTCTCTTTTGCCTCCTATAATAAATTTCTTTGATTTTGAATTTCTTTGATTTTACGCAGAGCTTACAAACCACATGTTGCATGTTAGGCTTCCTATATAGTCTTATTTAGTGTCTGGATTTTGCTTTCTCATCCAAGTCCTCAGTATTCTTGCAAGTGACCTTGGTAGGTTGGTGGAGCTGCATTAAAAATCTATACAGAGAGAGACAGTATAATGACAGGTGACATTGTCTGTTCTTATGTGCATTCCTCTGGATTTTCCTGTGTTGCAGGAAACTCCTAATGAAAAGACTGGATAAACTATGACAGCAAAAAAAACATAATGAGTTTTCTTCTTAAAATTCTATGTTTGCTCTACCATAACTGCTATTTATCTCTATCATAATTAGAAATTACCACATTCCTCTTCTTAACGGTAATTTTTCAAAGAGTTTAATTAGACTGTATCAATTAAAGTAAAATGCTTAGCAACAACCTCACATATTTTCCATAGTTTAAAGGAACCACTGAACTTTAAGAGCATTTTTTTATTATTATTTCCTGTAATATGATAAAAAAGTGCAAAAGTTAATGTGATGCATGACCTTGAATTTAAAAAGCAAGCCATTTCCTGGCACCGGCATTATGATGATGGAGGACTGACAGTTTAAAAGAAAAAGGTGTCATCGATTTTACTAGCATAAAACACATTATGTTGTAATGTCTCATGTGCTCATCATACATTATTATGATTGAAACTAGCAGCGTCATAATATTAATTTAATTCACCTAAAGGATCAGATGGTAAAGTATTTCCTGTTGTTGCACTGATTTCCATGGATAATACAGTGTAAAATACTAAAATATGATATAGACATGGTAATGCCTGAACAGATACATAGAGTAAAACAGGTTTTTTATTTCCTTCACTCGTACTATTTTGCAATTTTAAATTGAACTTTTGGACCTCATTGGTGTACTGCGTAATATTGGCATAAGGCAGTGTGTTTTCTCTATCTTGGTTCTTCTTAGAGAACAGTTGCCTCAACATGCTCCCATTATTATTCTTCTACTGTCCACAGTGTGTCACGTTAAATTAAATTTCCTGACTGTACCATTCAGTTTATACTATACTGTATTATAACATTTTATTTTTCTCTTTAAAGTGCCTTGTGATAGTACTAAATAAACAAGACTGATTGATCAGAATATCTTCATAGTGTTAACCTTTACTAAAATTTACTAAAGTGCAGAAGCAAGAGCAGGCATCCATTTGAACAGTTTCTTATTTTTAGAATATTAGCACATGAGAACAATCTAGGTGGAAAAAGGCCATTAAGCCTGTCAAAGCTCACTGTTCCTGTCCACTTAATTCTTCCATAATAACATCAAGTCTAGTTTTGAAAGTCTCTAAAGTCCTATTGTCTACCACACTGCTTAGTGTCTTATTCCATGTGTCTACAATTCTCTTTGTGAAAAAAAACTTCCTAATGTTTGTTCGAAATTTACCCTTAACAAGTTTCTAACTGTGTTCTTGCCAAATTCATTTTAAAGTAACAGTCTTGATCCATTGAACTAATTCCCTTTATAATTTTAAACACTTCAATCATATCTCCTTTTAACCTCCTTTTGTGTAAACTGAAAAGGCTCAGCTCTTTTAATCATTTCTTATAACTCATCCCCTGTAGTCTTGGAATCGGCCTAATCGTGCTTCTCTGGACTTTTTCTAGTGTTATTATATCTCTTTTGTAGCCTGCTGACCAAAACTGCATAAAAAAAACAACAACAGCAACATTTATTTATATAGCACATTTTCATACAAAGAATGTGTCTCAAAATGCTTTACAAGATGTTAAAGACAAAGTTACAAGTGTGACAGTAGAGGGCACTGTCGCTCCTCCAAACCCGCAGACAACACGTCCAGACACTACGTAAAATATAAGAAATAAATTTAATTTCTTCAATAGTGTGCACAAAGCACCTCCACCTCCACAATATTCAGTAATAATACAATACTTCACAATAAATCAACAACAATCAATCCTCCTCTCCTCCCAGCAGCTCTGTCACTCTCCCTCCCAACTCCGGCTCAGTCTGCTGGGTTTCCCAAAGTTCATTTTATAGTCCGCAACCCGGAAGTGCTTCTGTCCTTCAGTCCATGTGATGCCATAGCACTTCTGGGTCAGATGAAAACTTCTCCTTTTTCTTCAGCCCGGAAGTACTTCATTTCATCTATCCCCATGACTAGGGAGTACTTCTGGGTTATAATAGAAACATTCAAGCCTTCCTGCAGCATCCCCTGGCGGCCCCCACGGTATACAACAGGGCTGTGAAGTTGAACTCCAATGTCCATGATGCCCTGTGGGAATTCGGGGCACCTCTATGTAGAAGGGAGGACTCCATCTAGCGGCCGGGGGGGTGTTGGCCGGGATAAACTGCCGGCCATCTCTCACACAAGAAAAGAAAAAACAAATAAGATTAGGTAAGAATGATAATAAGTAAAAAAGAAAATAAATTAATAAAATAAATTAAAAAATCCATATGATCGTATAAAACCTAGATTTATAATTAGTACACAAGTGGTGTTCTTATATGCAATATCATATTGCAAGTCTATAAAGATAAATGTATGCCCCAAGGCTGGAACTCTGTGAGCACAATGGTGTGCTATTTTTTTTACTTATTGCTAGATTTTGGCTATTTGCTGCATTTAGAGGTTATTATTCCTTCTGCATCTTTTATTGTTTGAGGCATGGTGGCACAGTAGTTAACACTGCAGCCCCACAATTCAGGTCACAGTTGGCAGATGCTTCTCTGTGCCTCATGGAGACTTAACAAACCATTGCACCATTATAACCCATTCAAACATATTCATGATTTTGCCAAACTCATGGTGAAATGCAGTGCTCAGGGTTTGAAGAACAACTTTTAGGAATACGCCATGAAAGTAAATATTGAACAAGCAGTAAAAACAATAAGATCTTGTCTTATGTAAGGGTAATAATATTTTTTAAGCCTCACATATAGTTGATATTTGCATAAAGGTAAATATCCTTAGACAATCTCTTACATTGCCCTTATAAATAACTGCACATATGTTGTCAAACACATAAGCAGGGAGAGTGTCTGTCTCATGGGTAAAGGTCCTAGTCATTTAAAAGGGAAGGAAAAGAGTGATGGACCAAATCTAACACAGTTTCTGTTCCCTTTAAAATGGAAGAGAAGCCACTAAAGATCAACTGATGTCAATGTTTCCTTTTTACATTGCATTGCATTGATGTGTAAATCTACTTCCTTTTGCTAGCAATGGATGGCATGTATTCCATTTCTCCACTTCCACTTCAAATAATTGATGTTTGCAATATAAGAAGTATAGTTGAAAAGCACTACATAACAAAAGCATCAAAGCTGGACAAAGATGGTAAAATTTCAGTGGCGAAATTCTTTTATAATTACTAAGTTAAATCTGTTAATTTTCTTATGCCAGATAAGGTGTTTTTTATATTTAACGTTACCTCACTCTGATTGAACTTAGTTATAATAATCTTATAAAATAAGCATACAGTATCTGATCAATATTCCTAGCGGCATTGTTTTCAAAACTTTTTTTTCATGTTTGTTGTCTGCTATTAAGTTCCTTACGTGAAACACACAAACATACAGCATTTAAATTTTGGTTCATATTGTTATTTAGAAAAAAAATAATTTGGTAACATTACAGTTACATTATTTTGTAAATACTGACCAGGAGTAGGTGCTGTTGCATAATCCGCTGACATGATGCATGAAAGAATTAGTTTTTTTTATCTCTTTTGATTGTCTGAATCTGTTATCTTTGCTATATTTCATCAGTGGGAAAGCTTTTGAAACTCTGGCAAAAATGTTTATTTTCAGAATTTGAACAAAGAGGAATCTCACAGAAGCCAGCATTCGCTCACATAGCTACTTCAGTGATGGACAGAGCCCCTAGCTAAGGTAAAAGTGTGGTGTGACTTCGGAGAGTTAATGTTTGCAGATTGCTGCAACAAACCTTTTCATTTTTTTTTCTCTTAGACATCAGGACGTTAAATGGGACATCCTAATGGTGCCCCAACTCATTTTGTTGTCCCTTTTAACAATGTACATTGTGTATACACATCAGGTGCTTCACATATAAATCTGAGTCAGTAGTTTCAACTGTAACATCCCATGTACAGTAATATTATCTTGGCAAGTGACTCAGGCCCCATGCAAGAAGCTACAGCTGTGGAGAGCACAGCACCTTGTTTTACTATAATTCATCCATATTTAGAACAGAGCATTGTTTTATTTAAAAAAAAATAGCCATATGACATCTAGACATTTGAAAATGCATGTGGATAGTAAGACAGATCAGCTGTATGTGTCACATTAGGTGAGATGGGTGAAAACATGAAAGGTCTACGTCTTGTCCTTAGTAACTCAAATTGCAATTGGTGTGAAAGTGAGAGGAAGGGAAGGTGAGTACAGCAGGCAGACATCTTCTTTGTTTCCTCACCACCGAAAGCCAGGTTAGGTGAAACATCATGAGAGAACACGGAGGAGGGCACCTTCATTCTTCTCATCTCGCCATGGTTGAGACTAAGTGAGTGTACAGCAACTGTGTATTTAGAACTTTTTGTTTCCTTCTTCCTGGAACTGCTGTCTGAAAATGCAAGAACATGGGTGAGTGTCTGACACAGATCAACAAGTGGAGTGCCCTCTCTTTTGTAATATAAGAAAAAAGCACATCGCATTGAAATAACAATTGTTATTTTAATATTTTTCTTCCTTCCATTTTATTTTTACATTCTGCCTACAATTTACATAAAGTTGAATTTGCATAAGTTGCTGTTCTACTGTATGTACTGTAGTAGATTGCCTGCATGAACCATTCTTCTGAAGAGCATCCCAAGTACATTAACATAAGAAACATAAGAAACCTAAGAAATGTGACAAACAAGAGGAGACCGTTCAGTCCATCAAGCTGGTTTGTTTAGCTAATAGCTAAGTTGTCCCGATATCTCATCCAGATTCTTCTTAAAGGTTGTCACTGTTCTGCTTCAACTACATGACTCTGGATTTTTCAAATGAAGAAGTGCTTCCATCAGTGTCCTCGAGTTCGTGATTCACCCTTAAGTTGAAAGAATGCTGCTAGGTCTGTTATATCAATGCCTTTGAGAATTTTGAAGACCTGAAATAGGTCCCCAAACAACCTCCTCCGATGGAGACTAAACAGGTTATATTCTCTTAGACTGTCACAGTAGGACATGTCCTTAAGTCTTCGGACATCCTTGATTGCTCTCATCTACACAGTTTCAAGTACTGATATTTCTTTTATTTTACCGTGGTGACCAGAACTGCACACAGTACTCCAGATGTGGTCTTTTGAGTGAAGCCACATTGACTTTAACTCAACAGTTTTGTATGATATAACCTAACATCTTATTTGCCTTTTTAATTGTTTTTGTGCATTGCTTAGTCAGTGAAAATGTTGCATCAACATAAACCCCTAAATCTTTTTCATAGGTTGATTCCTGTGGGACAGTATCTACCATCTTGTATTCATAATTAATGTTTCTTTTGCCCATATGTAGCACTTTTTACTTTTCTACATTAAACTTCACTTTCCTGTTGTTCACCCAGTTCTGAAGGTTTTCCAGGTCATTTTTAATTATTTTTGCAGCCTCCTCAGTGGCTGCCATCCCTCCAACTTTAGTGTAATCTGAAATCTGACATGTTTACTAACTGTTCCAGAGTCAATTTCATTAATATAAATCAGTAAAAGTAATGGTCCAAGGACAGACCCCTGAGGGGCCCCACTGATGACCTCTCTCCAAGTGGAGCATTCTCATCGTATGTATACTCTTTATCTTCTGCTGGTTAAACAACGAGAGATCCAGTTTTGCATTGATATATTCATAGTTTGATCTTAGTGAGTCACACACAAATTCAATGGCAATGGTAAATGTATAGTTAGCATCTTCAAATATAATTTATTGCTTAACTGTTCACATTTTCAACATTTCAGTTATCCAAACTATTTGTCCTGCCATTTGTTAATGCCTTTATCCAATGTGATAACAACCAGTGCATTCATCTAACAGCTTCAAGAAATAACTCACCAGAGTAAGGAAAACATATAAGTAAATTATTTAACAGAATAGCTAATGTAGATTTAGAAGATAAAGCCAAACAGAGATATATTTTCAAAGATGGCTAAGTCCAGTGTTTATTAATTAGAAGGTGCCAGAAATCATGTTGAAAATGGTGGTGGGTGGGGGGAGGGGGCACTTTAATATGTTCCTCAGCTGTTTCTGTAATCAACTGCATTTATAAAAGTGCTTTTAAAATGCATGTTATTATATTCAAGTGTCAATAAGCAGCTCAAGCTGTTGTTAAAATGAAATGCCAATGCTTGAATAACAAATCATCAAACAATAGAATGGCATTGAAGGAAACAAGCAAGTAACTGTAATGCACAGTACTCCCATATAATAGATGACTCATTTATACAAAAGAGGATAAAGGGGGTAAAGAGCCAGAAATTGAAGAGTTAGATGGTACAGTACATTGTATTGTATATGGCATAGTGTCCAGCACAGTATTGTAGTACCCGGCACATGGATGGTCCAGTAGAATCTGGATGTTTGCAGCAGTCAGCTCTACTTTTTTAGAGATCCAGAATTCTAGATTGAATTCTCGTGCTTGGTTGTTTGCTGTGCGGATTTTGTAGTTTCCAACTATGTCTGCATAGGTTTATTTCCATGTACTTGTGCTTTTTTGCCACATCCAAATACATGGGAGTGTGTGACAATAGGCCCTTACCTTAATAATAATAATTATAATAATACATTTAATTTATATAGCACCTTTCCCATGTTCAAGCCCGCCCCTCAGTAAAGGCTAGGCTGTGCTCCCACATGACCCTGAATTTGATTAAGCAGGATTGAAAATGTTATGCATTGAATTGCCTGTTGTTTAAAACATAATGAAAGATGAAGTGAAAGTCTCATAAATTTTATGTTGCATGCTTTAACTGTAACCGAAAGAAATTACTTTCAATTAGACAGCATGGCATTAGTAAAGTGTAGCCATTCATCCTGCTCATTTATGTGAGTAAGGTTAAAAGTGTGACAAATCACAAACTGCTGTTGTTGCTTTCAATAAAATAAAAGCTACTGTACCTCAGAGGGCATTTTTTGTATTCAGCAAAAGCACGTAATACTCCACTCACGAGAAGATACAGTGATATTACAGCAAGTATCTTGGGAATACTAACACACACACACACACACCCTTTTCTGGATTACCAGTGCAATAAACACTAAAGGCTATTCTTTGAAAACTCATTCATTCCATTGTAGAAAAAAAAATATTGCTCAGTTATTGCATTCGGATTGCCGACAATGGAACACTGCGTAAAATTTTAAACCTAGAGGGAGGAGAGCGTTGTGTGCCAGTATTTAGGCTTTAAATTGGGTGTATAATGTTTGCCTGCCCATTTACACATATAGTAAATATAAATAGAGGGTAGCTTGAACTACGGCAAATTTTAAAATAGTATTAGCAAACATCCTGGAGTTCTGGTAGATTTCTAAAATGAGCAGAATTCATTTAATTGAAATGTACAGTAGGCACTGACATTTTTTGATAGAATGATATACAGAGCAGTGATGGCTGATATAAAGTGCTATAGGAAAAGGTGACTTTTTTTTTGTATAAGAGTTTATTTCCAGAAATATTTATTACAGTAGAAGAGTTATAACGCAGCCATTAAACACACATTTCTATATGTAAAAAACCAAACAAATACAAAGTACAACTGTAGAAAAAAACATAAGATTCATTAATGTCAAAACACATTAAAACCCGACCACAACTAAAGACCGACAGCTATTTAGTAACTAAAAGCTCATTATACTGATAAAAGCCACAGCCGTTAAAACAACTAGCAGAAGCCCAGTAGACGTATTCCAGAATAACATTCATGAATTCTTGCTAGATTCTATGTAGCTTCATACAAAGAAAATTACATTTTTTTTATTTTAGGTAAGATATCATTTTAGATTATCATTGGGTTATGGATTATGCATCAGAATTGTTCCAGTTGAGTCAATATAGCTTGATGAGCTAATAATGTAGTATAGTAAATCACAGTCAGTTTTTCACTAGATAGTATAGCCCGATTGTTTGATATTACTCCAAGTGCTGCGGCAAGGGGATTTGAAATCCACTGATAAGCAAATATCCTAAAGGGTTTAATTTAGAGCAGTCTCAAAACTAGTGAGGCCACAGTTACAATAACATGGCATCTTTGACAGGTGGAGTCCAATTCCTGATATATTTTAGATCATTTTAACCTAGAGAGGGATTCATTTCCATTCCATTTATTTTTGTATAGCTCTGTTAACTGAGTGCAGATTCAGGACTTTGCGACATGTTCACAGGTACTGTAAATCCAATTACCAAGTTTACAAAATACTAATTACGTAGTGAATACACATAAATACACATAAACACGCAGGTTTGTTTATGCGCACAGGAGGAAAATACAGTTCCAAAATGATAGATAGATCACCAGGATCTTTCTTAAGTATTAACAACTTTTGAATTTGGGCAATTTTTCAATAATTGTATACAACTAATATACAATATAATTATATTGTATACAACTGACCATCTCTTGCGTCCCCAATAGGTCTTTTAAAGTGGCGGCATGCGCTAATGATATTTAAGTAATCATCTCAAATTCTAATGATGTCAGCGTCCTGTGCCATTGTTTAAACGTGTATGAAGTGGGGTCCTTGCTTAACTGGAAAACATCCGTTTTTAAATACCTTGGAGTTTGTATTGTACATTCTGGCAGGTGAAAATTGGATAGGAGTGCTGAATTATATTCAGGCAGACTGCAGCATGGAGGTGGCTGCTCTGCAAGCTCTCTTTTTATGGAGGTTCTCATTGTTAATAACCTTGATGCTTCAATATTGTGGCTCAGGTGTTGGTGTGCTGAGGGTTCTGCTCGATTTCTTTAGGGATGGTATGGACTGGGTGATGAGAGATGTTTTACACTTTCCTGGAAGTGAGGGAGGTCGGAAATCGTGGATGTCTTCTACAGAATTGTGGCCTTCAGACTGCTAGTCTTATCGCAGTTGTTTTATGGTCTAGATCTACTGTCCTGGAGGTCCTTGGCTTTTGCTTTTTATCATTTAGTAGATTATCATCTTTTCCTTTTTAATTTTAATTATTGTGCATTATTGATTTTACTAGTTTAACATAATATCCTTTTACTATGGCAGATGAAATTGCAGAGTAGTTTTAGACTAGATTTACTCACCTATTATTTAAAAATGTATTACCAAAATTGGTCATTTTATCTGAAAGAGCCAAAGAAAGCTAACTGGAAAACTGTTGAATAAGCATCCGAGCTGGGAGTGAGGTCTGTATGCCTGATAGGAGCTCAGCTGAGCCAAATACAAATAGCACTGAAAGGCTTAAGAGCAGTGCCAGTCATTTCTGGGGACTTCACCATGTTAAATGAGAAATTTAAAGTTCTTGTGAAGCTCAAAACTGCAGACTTTGTCAATTTTACAGAGAAAATGTTAATAATCAATTGTGAAGATGTATTTAACTATCTGGGGAAGAAATATGTGAATAAGTTGTGCATCAAGGTTTTAATGACATGCCAGACACCTGGTTTAAGGATTATTTGAATTTAGATTTTACAACTACACCCGCTTCGAGGGCACTATACAAACCCATCCATCCATCCTCTTCCGCTTATCCGAGGTCGGGTCGCGGGGGCAGCAGCTTAAGCAGAGAGGCCCAGACTTCCCTCTCCCCGGCCACTTCTTCCAGCTCTTCGGGAGAATCCCAAAGCTTCCCAGGCCAGCCGGGAGACATAGTCCCTCCAGCATGTCCTGGGTCTTCCCCGGGGCCTCCTCCCGGTTGGACGTGCCCGGAACACCTCACCAGGGAGGCGTCCAGGAGGCATCCTGATCAGATGCCCGAGCCACCTCATCTGACTCCTCTCGATGCGGAGGAGCAGCGGCTCTACTCTGAGCCCCTCCCGGATGACTGAGCTTCTCACCCTATCTTTAAGGGAAAGCCCAGACACCCTGCGGAGGAAACTCATTTCAGCTGCTTGTATTCGCGATCTCGTTCTTTTGGTCACTACCCATAGCTCATGACCATAGGTGAGGGTAGGAGCGTAGATCGACTGGTAAATTGAGAGCTTTGCCTTACGGCTCAGCTCCTTTTTCACCACGACAGACCGATGCAGAGCCCGCATCACTGCGGATGCCGCACCGATCCGCCTGTCGATCTCACGCTCCATTCTTCCCTCACTCGTGAACAAGACCCCGAGATACTTGAACTCCTCCACTTGGGGCAGGATCTCTCCCCCAACCCTGAGAGGGCACTCCACCCTTTTCCGGCTGAGGACCATGCTCTCGGATTTGGAGGTGCTGATTCTCATCCCAGCCGCTTCACACTCAGCTGCGAACCGATCCAGAGAGAGCTGAAGATCACGGCCTGATGAAGCAAACAGGACAACATCATCTGCAAAAAGCAGTGACCCAATCCTGAGTCCACCAAACCGGACCCCTTCAACACCCTGGCTGCGCCTAGAAATTCTGTCCATAAAAGTTATGAACAGAATCGGTGACAAAGGGCAGCCCTGGCGGAGTCCAACTCTCACTGGAAACGGGCTCGACTTACTGCCGGCAATGCGGACCAAGCTCTGACACCGGTTGTACAGAGACCAAACAGCTCTTATCAGGGGGTCCGTACCCCATATTCCTGGAGCACCCCCCACAGGATTCCCCGAGGGACACGGTCGAATGCCTTTTCCAAGTCCACAAAACACATGTAGACCGGTCGAGCAAACTCCCATGCACCCTCCAGGACTCTGCTAAGGGTGAAACCACACTGTTCCTCCTGAATCCGAGGTTCGACTATCCGACGGACCCTCCTCTCCAGAACCCCCGAATAGACTTTTCCAGGGAGGCTGAGGAGTGTGATCCCTCTATAGTTGGAACACACCCTCCGTCCCCTTTTAAAGAGGGGACCACCACCCCGTCTGCCAATCCAGAGGCACTGTCCCGATGTCCATGCGATGTTGCAGAGACGTGTCAACCAAGACAGTCCTACAACATCCAGAGCCTTAAGGAACTCCGGCGATCTCATCCACCCCGGGCCCTGCCACCAAGGAGTTTTTGACCACCTCGGTGACTTCAGTCCCAGAGATGGGAGAGCCCACCTCAGAGTCCCCAGGCTCTGCTTCCTCATTGGAAGGCATGTTAGTGGGATTGAGGAGGTCTTCGAAGTACTCCTCCCACCGACCCAACTCCCGAGTCGAGGTCAGCAGCACACCATCCCCACTATATACGGTGTTGACACTGCACTGCTTCCCCCTCCTGAGACGCCGGACGGTGGACCAGAATCTCCTCGGCCGTCCAAAGTCGCTCTCCATGGCCTCTCCAAACTCCTCCCATGCCCGAGTTTTTGCCTCAGCAACAACCGAAGCCGCGTTCCGCTTGGCCTGCCGGTACCTATCAGCTGCCTCCAGAGACCCACAGGACAAAAAAGTCCTATAGGACTCCTTCTTCAGCTTGACGGCATCCCTCACCGCCGGTGTCCACCAACGGGTTCTGGGATTGCCGCCACGACAGGCACCGACCACCTTGCGGCCACAGCTCCGGTCAGCCGCCTCAACAATAGAGGCACGGAACATGGCCCATTCGACTCAATGTCCCCACCTCCCTGGGGCGTGGTTGAAGTTCTGCCGGAGGTGGGAGTTGAAGCTACTTCTGACAGGGGACTCTGCCAGCCGTTCCCAGCAGACCCTCACAACACGCTTGGGCCTACCAGGTCTGACCGCATCCCCCCCACCATCGAAGCCAACTCACCCCCAGGTGGTGATCAGTTGACAGCTCCGCCCCTCTCTTCACCCGAGTGTCCAAGACATATGGCCGCAAGTCCGGCGACACGACCACAAAGTCGATCATCGACCTGAGGCCTAGGGTGTCCTGGTGCCAAGTGCACATATGAACACCCTTATGCTTGAACATGGTGTTCGTTATGGACAATCCGTGGCGAGCACAGAAGTCCAATAACAAAACACCGCTCGGGTTCAGATCGGGGCCATTCCTCCCAATCACGCCCTTCCAGGTCTCACTGTCATTGCCCACGTGAGCATTGAAGTCTCCCAGCAAAACGAGGGAATCCCAGAAGGTATGCCCTCTAGCAACCCCTCCAGAGACTCCAAAAGGGTGGATACTCCAAACTGCTGTTCGCGCATACGCACAAACAACAGTCAGGACCCTTCCCCACCCAAGGCAGAGGGAGGCCACCCTCGCCCACGGGTAAACCCCAATGCACAGGCTCCGAGTCGGGGGCAATAAGTATGCCCACACCTGCTCGGCGCCTCTCACCGGGGGCAACTCCAGAGTGGTAGAGAGTCCAGCCCCTCTCAAGGAGATTGGTTCCAGAGTCCAAGCTGTGCGTCGAGGTGAGTCCGACTATATCTAGCCGAACCTCTCGACCTCGCGCACTAGCTCAGGCTCCTTCCCTTCAGAGAGGTGACATTCCACGTCCCAAGAGCCAGTTTCTGTAGCCGAGGATCAGACCGCCAAGGTCCCCGCCTTCGGCCACCACCCAACTCACACTGCACCCAATCTCCTTGACCCCTCCCATAGGTGGTGAGCCCATGGGGAGGAGGACCCACGTTACCTCTTTGGGCTGTGCCCGGCTGAGCCCCATGGGTGCAGGCCCGCCACCAGGCGCCGCCATCGAGCCCCACCTCCAGGCCTGGCTCCAGAGGGGGCCCGTGACCAGCGTCCGGGCAAGGGAAAACGTCGTCCAAGTTTTTATTTTCATTGGAGGTTTATTGAACCGTCTTTGTCTCATCCCTCACCTAGGACCAGTTTGCCTTGGTGGCCTCTACCAGGGCATAAAGCCCCGGACAACATAGCTCCTAGGATCATTGGGACACGCAAACCCCTCCACCACGATAAGGTAACGGTTCAAGGAGGAGATACAAACTATACAAACCACCTGTAGACAAAAGGGTTGGGGATCTGTGATGGAGGGTGTTACATGGAGCCATTGCTACAAATTCTTTACTCTCTGTTATGGGGTCTATTCAAATCAATTCTTGTTCTTACCGGATTTCAGAAGGAAACTGTTTTCATTTTTTCATGCCCTGCTGTATGTCAGCACCTTTCTTTGAGTTTCTAGACTCGCTTTTAAGGAATTTGAATTGGAGGTTTCACAGAATATGTTTGTCTTAGGAGTGCAATATCTCAGAAAAACAAAAACAATTAATTTATATGTTTTTCTTGGGACAAGGTAAACTAGCTATTTTAAAAATAATATTTAATAAAGAAGAGAATGTTTTAACTACTGATGTTTTATTGATTCTTAAGGTCTTAGTTAAAAGCAGATTAAAAAATTAATTTCCATGTTATGAACTTACTGTCTATATCAATAAAACAATACAAAGCTTTAGTGATGGACTTTGTTTTCTGGAAGCAGTCAACTGTTACAGAGACAAATAATTATCACATTTATCTAGTACTGAGACAAGACTGCATCAACCCTGTTCCCACTTTTTAAATATAATATAGTTTATACCAACATTAGTATTTTCTGTCCAGTATTGATCCTGTTTTGACACTGATTGCATGCCTTACCTACCTGGTAGGGGGTCTCTCTTTGAAATGCCCTTCCTAAGATTTTTCTTCCTTTCTTTCTATATGGTTTTTAGGGAGTTTTTTCTTATTTTTATAGGGGGTCTAAAGATGGGGGATTGTCAAACAGGGCCTGTTAAAGTAGCCTACTGAGTCATTTGCTGTGTGATTTAGGAGTATATAAAATGCATTAATGTTGGATATTTGTTACATTTTTCTTTTGTCTATTTTTGCTAGCTGTGAAGTGCTTTCAGCTACATTCCCCTTCTGGATTATCGTTGGTTTCTGTAGGACTTCCCAAGTCTGTTACTAGGTTGGTCTACTCTTGCAGCTTAAAATTATCACACATACAGATAAACGTACACATAGGGATTCTGTAGACAAAGTCTCAGTTGAAAGCCTAATTGTCAGTCACCTCACAATATTCTGCTTAGAACCCCCTCACATTCACACATAGATATCCTTAAATAAACAAAAGAGAATACATCTCACAATATTCTATAGGAGTCTTTACTTACGTAAATATCCTTAAATAGACAATGGAGCCCTAATATATATAACAATATTCTAGAGGAGTCTCCAAGCAGAACTGAAGATTTCTGATGCGTTAAACTACTAGTAACGTCTTCTATATGATTTAAAGACCTTTATTACAAAACAATGGTAAATTAAATAACATAAGAAAATATTAAACTTGTCAAAACATATTTACAAAAAATCCATTTTCTTTACTTTAAACCTATATCTAACAAAAACGATCAAAAAACTGTATAATAAGCTTTTAGCTCAACAAATTCACAAGCAAGAAGTCCGCAACGCAATCCCAGTAATCATCAACACGAACGGAGACAAAATCATTGACCACAAAAATACAGTATAATGCACACATTTAGAGACTACTATAAATCCTTATATTCTACTGAGTTTAAAGAAGACAATACACAATCTAATGCATTTCTGGATACAGTACAGATACCACAAATAGACACTTTTAGTTCGGAGGAACTCAATAAACCTCTGGCATTATCAGAATTACTAGATGCTATAAAGTCACTTCAAGGCGGGAAAGCAGCAGGCCCTAATGGCTACCCTGCAGAATTTTATAAGAAATTCTCTGCTCAGCTAGCTCCCCTCCTATTAGCAACATTTACAGAAGCCAGAGACAATCAAACTCTTCCTTAAACTAAACTTTTCGCCAAGCATTAATCACCGTTTTTCCAAAACAAAATAAGGACTTATTACAATGTGCATCATACAGACCAATTTCACTTTTGAATAATGATGTTAAAATACTCTTAAAAATCATAGCTAGAAGGATGGAGAAAGTGCTCCCTTCAGTAATATCACAAGATCAAACTGGATTTATTAGGGGTCGACACTTATCTTCAAATCTCTGACGCCTGTTTAATGTAATACAGTAATCCCTCGCTATATCGCGCTTCGACTTTTGCGGCTTCACTCTATCGCGGATTTTTAATGTAAGCACATCTAAATATATATCACAGATTTTTCACTGGTTCGCCGCTTTCTGCGGACAATGGGTCTTTTAATTTAGGTTACATGCTTCCTCAGTTTGATTGTCCAGTTGATTTCATACAAGGGATGCTATTGGCGGTTGGCTTAGAAGCTACCCAATCAGAGCATGTATTACATATTAACTAAAACTCCTCAATGCTATAAGATATGCTTCCCGCGCGGTGCTTGTTTGCTTCTCTCTATATTTCTCACTCTCTCTGCCTGACGGAGGGGGTGTGAACAGAGGGGCTGTTTGCACAGAGGACACGGACACTCCTCTACAAAATGCTGCTTTATCGCGGTGCTTCTGTATACTTAAAAGCACATATTGATTTTTTGATTGTTTGCTTTTCTTTGCGAGCGCTCTCTCTGACATTCTCTGCTCCTGACGCCGCTCCTTTATGACGGCGCTCCTTTGAAGATAAGATATGTTTGCTTTGTGAGAAAGAGCTGTCATCTCTGTCTTGTCATGGAGCACAGTTTAAACGTTTGACTAAAGGGTGTTATTTAATGTTTAGAGGGCTCTAATAATGTAAACAGGGTGGGAGAGTTTAAAATATATAAAAATAACCATACAAACATATGGTTTCTACTTCGCGGATTTTCACCGATCGAGGAGGGATTACTGTATACTCACCAACTAAGTCAAACACCCCAGAAATATTATTATCATTGGATGCAGAAAAAGCATTTGACATGATTGAATGGAAATACCTTTTTACTACATTGGAGAAATTTGGGTTTGGCCCGAACATTTGTGCATGGATCAAACTACTGTATACCAATCCAGAAGATTCAGTTTGTACTAAAAAAACATTTGTTCAGACTACTAGAACGTGGTACCAGATAAGAATACCCCTTGTCACCGCTACTGTTTGCAATCGCCATTGAACCACTGGCAATACACTGTCGAAATGCTGATCAGATAAAGGGGATTATCAGAGAAGGACTAGAACAGAAAATTTCTCTATATGCAGATGATATGGTACTGTATATATCAGACTCACAAAATTCTGTGCCTGCAGTCTTAAAAGCACTCACAGAATTTCAAAAGATCTCTGCTCGCAGAATTAATCTGAATAAAAGTTTACTCTTTCCAGTGAATTTTCAAGTATATAATATTAGATTAGACACCCTACCTTTTATCATGGCAGAACAGTTTAAATACCTAGGGGTAAACATCACAAGCAAACATAAAGCTCTTTATCAACAAAATTTTGCCATCTACATGGAAAAAATTAAGCAAGACTTGCATAGATGGTCAACCTTTCATCTCACTCTAGCTGGAAGAATTAACACTGTTAAGATAAATATTCTTCCTAAGATCCTTTTTTATTTCAAAACATCCCAATATACATCAATAAATCATTCTTTAAGCAATTAGATTCAACAATAACCTAATTTATTTGTAACTCAAAATATCCACGTATCCAAAGAGCAACCATACAAAGACAAAAGGCACAAGGTGGCATGGCTCTACCTAACTTCCAGTTTTATTACTGAGTAGCAAACATACAAGCTATAAAAACCTGGACACAAATAGATGAACATACACAGGCTTGGTCCGCAATAGAAGTAAAATCCTGCAGTACTTCTTTATATTCCCTGCTCTGTGCTCCAATTAATGCATGTTATCGGCAATATACTGATAACCCAAATGTGCTTCACTCACTCAGAATATGGAACCAATGTAGAAAGCATTTTAAGATGGAGAAGCTTTTATCTGTGGCACCTCTGCAAGAGAACCACCTCTTTCAACCTTCGCAAACATATGCAGTTTTTAATAGCTGGAAAAAATTTGGGATTAACTTGTTTAAAGATCTTTATATAGACAAAGTCTTTGCATCCAATGAACAATTACATTCCAAATTTAACATTCCAGCTACACATTTCTTTCACTATCTTCAAATTAGGAACTTTGTAAAACAGAACCTTCCCGATTTTCCTTATCTTGCACCCCCATCCATGCTGGAAAAAATATTGTTCAATTTGAAGGACTCAGACACCGTCTCTGCAATATATAAAATTATTTTACAGTCCCTCCTTTTCAAAGATCCAAGAGGACACTGGGAAAAAGATCTCTCAATTAATATATCAGAAAAGGAGTGGAAAATAGCAATGCAGAGAATTCACTCGAGCTCCATATGCGTAAAGCATACAATTATTTAACTCAAAATTATATATCGAGCACATCTGTCTCGTCTAAAACTCTCCAAAATGTTTCCAGGGAAAGATCCTACCTGCGAACGCTGCAATCAACTCCCAGCCTCACTGGGCCACATGTTTTAGGCCTGCACCAAACTAACATCATTCTGGACAAAAATTTTTAATTACCTTTCAGACAGCCTTGGTCTCACAGTCCCTTCTAACTCATTAACAGCTGTGTTTGAGGTTCTTCCAGGTGGGTTTAAAGTGGAGAAGGACAAACTATATTTGCATTCACTACACTTTTGGCATGCAGACTTATTTTGCTAAACTGGAAGAATCCAAACTCTCCTCTTTTAAGCCAGTGGGAAACCGATGTTTTATACTATTTGAAATTGGAAAAAATCAAATACTCAGTTAGAGGATCTGTACAGATTTTTTTCAAAGCATGGCAGGATCTAATCAGTAATATTTTAGAATAAGAGGAAGCAATTATTTCTGTATTTCTTTTTTCTTCTCCATTCATCTCTATTGGCTTATCAAACTTATCAATTTATGTATGTTTACGAGCCTTAAATTTTACTCCGTTGGCCTTGCTCTCTCTCTCAGGGGTGGGGGTTGACTTGTTCTCAATCCTACTTTTGTAAAAATTGATTGATTTGTATGGAATGATTGCAATAAAATAAATAAAATTTCAGAAAATAATTTCTAAAAAAAAAACTGCATGGCTAATCAACTGATACTTATACATTAATCTAGGAATTTACATATTATTTTATAAATGGCTCTTATAAGATGCTTTGAAGTTAATACTCTCCATAAGAATTAAATTCATAATGTCCATCTGAGCTAAATATCTGTGTTAAGGTGATATAATTTCATTAAGAGAAGACACTTTGATGTTAACTGTCCTTGTGAAATTAAGTTAAATTTGCTTGTGTGGGCAAAAAATAAAATATAAAATTTTAAATCCAGGACACTACATTTTCTGCCTTACTCTGTCCGTGCAACACGGCCGATAGAGAGCTTAAACAACTTGGTACATCCAAATGAAAACGACAAGGGGTGAGCTTTCTTGAAGGCTTTTACTGGATGTACCTCGTTGTAAACTGAAATATATATACAAAATAAAAATACAGGTATATACAGTTGTACAACCAAAAACAATAAAGAATGATTTACAAAGCAATACAGCAGAGAGTATACATTAACCAATGAAGCTTTAAAAGACACTTACAAGGCGAATGATTTCCCCGGCTGGATCAAGACAAAGAGAAGCGTGTAGACAGAGGTTCAAATTGCTGCATACCACAACTAACCAGACCCAGGGGTTTATGTACCCTAAAGATACCTAGGCTGTCGTGACCGAAACAAGAGATAAAGGGGTGCCTACGTGAGACACATGGGGTGTATTGTATTCCAATGTTTATTACGGGACCAACGTGCTTTACGTGAGTTTCATAGACTTTTATAGCAACACTGTGAGTGTGGGACATGACTGACTGGTGTGTTAATAAATGACAAGATGAAGGGGGAGCACAGTTCAACAAATAATAGCTGACAACTAACAACATGTGGGTCAGAACACTACATCTTGTTTGAAAATGTGCCATATAATTACATGTTGTTGTTCTTCTTCTGTTTTCTTGTTCTGCAAACCAATGTTAGATTATCCTTCATTTTCTTCATTTAAGTATTCAAGAAGAAGAATGAAATGAAGATGACAGATATCATGTGGCTTTTTTAACTTCTGAAACTAAATTTCGTTTTTGAAATTTAGTGGTGACATTCGGTTCAGTACCGTGGTAAAAACCTGACAAACCACTTTAAATTTTGAAGGAAACATTCTAGCTGTTAAAAAAATTTAAAACAAAATATTGAAATGGTTCATATTATGAAGAAAATGTAAATATAAACACATGTTGAAAGCTAAGCTAAAACCACCTAATGACTAAATGATACCTCAGTTTTCAAGACCTATAAGTAGCAGACCATCACAGAAAAAAAATATATATTTCTATCACACACAGACCCTTACTCAATCTGCCTGTAACATTTCTTCCTTTATGGTCATATTCCTTACTGTGAATTTTTTTCATTTCTAAAAGAAGTATATCATTAGATTCCACAATTACTTTTGACCTTTTAAGCCACATTTTGCAATTTTTAAGCATCAACTGCAATATATTCTTTTTCATTGGTCTTTCTCAGTTTCAACATCTACTCTATTTTGATTCTTGACTTAATTCTCTATATTCTCTTTAACTTCAATTTCCTTTTTTTATTTATTTTTTTTATTATTCTCTACAGACATCTTTATAACTTTTTTCATTTTTAGAATGGTTTTATTATTCCACTTAGTTGATTTCAATCTGTTTTTCAATTTGCTTTTAAATAAATTTATTTTATGAAATAAGAAAGAATATCTTTGAAATGTCACCATCTACTATTAAAAGACTGTGTGTCTTTATTACTCTTCTGTGCCTTTTCTTTTTTTTTTACTCCCGCTAAATTCTGGTGTTTCAAATTGAACAGCCTACTTTATTGTATATTTAAAAACAGCATTTTCAAAGGATTTTTCTGATTAATAATGCTGAGGCTGTCATTGTTTTACAATCACTGTGGCCTCACTTGTGGTGTCTTGATCATTATCAAACAATATCTATATACATCAGTTCTGCCTTGTTGGATGTGTGACTGACACTGTAAGGAAGGCATCATTAGCTGTGACTTTTAAAGCCTTGCTTTTATAACACTGACACATAAACAAGGCAATTTTAAAGTTCATACTGCGGGTTGATAACAATGTCTTTTGGCAAGTAATTCTACACAGCCTTGGCTATAAAACCTAGGCTGTCATGGCAAATGTTTTACATTAGGTGTCAATCGTGATGAATAAATGCATCCTGTAAAGTACATATATTCTCAAACTCACTTAGTCCAATTCATGGTTATAGGGCCAAACTATATTCCAGCTATACTGGGTGAAACATAGTTAACAGTCCACAACATTCTAGTTCATTGTGGGGCCCGCACACAGCTACGCGTATTTACAGTATGCTCACTCTGGGGGTGATTTTAGAGTGGACAATTAACCTAACCTGCAAATCTTTAGAAATGTAGGAGGAAACCACAGTACTTGGAAAAATATCTATACAGACAAAAGGAGAATATGCACAATCCACACTGACAACCTCCAGGTGCAGGATTCAAATACCAAGGACACTAGATTTGTGAGGCTACATTGCAACATTCTTTGCCATTATGCTACCCAGTATGCTGAATGTGCTTTCATTTACCTTACGGGAACTGTGTACATTATATAAAAGAATATGAGTTGCATTGTGTTTTGAAACATGATATGGATCAGTAATTAACATTAATGTCCTACAATCACTGAATGTGAGTATGAATTATAGCCTAGTCACACTGTGTAGAATTTGTTCATTCCTTTCATCTGTGCAGGAATCTTTTGTATCTGGGTTGAACTTCTCCAGCCTGGTGGTAAGGCTGTTCTCCTGACATTGCAAGCAATCTTTACTTCCATTTGGGAGACTGGCATCATCCTAACAGACTGGAAAATGGGTCTGTCGTCCCTGTTTGGAAAGGGAAGGGTGATCGCCTGGACTGTGGCAACTACAGGGGGATAACTCTGCTCTTGGTGCCAGCTAAGTGCCTTTGTAGGGTCATCCTCAATAGGATATGTGATCACTTGCTCACCTATCTGCGACGGAGGAGTCTGGTTTTATGCCTAAGAAGTCCGCCATCGACCGCATCCTGGCACTAAGGGTTCTCATGGAGTACAAACGCAAGTATCAGCAGAGTTTCTATGCAGCCTTTGTCGATTTTCATAAAGCGTTTCACTTAGTTGATCAAGCTGCCCTGTGGGACATTGTGAGACTTCACAGGATCCCCTCAAGGTTGCTGGATATCATGGCCAGCCTGTACACTGGTACTGTGAGTGCTGTGCAGAGTGGAGGCAGAACCTCTGCGCTTTTCCCAGTTGATTCTGGGGTTTGTCAGGGGTGTGTTCTGCTCTTACTCTGTTTAATGCTTGCATGGACTTGGTGTTGGGCAAGATTGTGGGGTCCAGCAGCAGTGGGGCATTTGTTAGCGAAGAAATATTCACTGATCTTGACTTTGCTGATGATGCCTGATCTTCATGGAGTCAATGGAGGCGCTGATTGGGGCTCTTGAGATATTGAGCGAGTAGTCTGAGTGTCTGGGCTTGCGAGTGTCCTGGATAAAAACCAAGATCCAGGCCTTTAATGACCTCTTACGCGAAGGCATCAGCAGTGTGTTTGTCTGGGAGAGAGTGTTGACCTTGTCAAGAGGTTTACTTACCTTGGCAGTAACATTCATGTCTGTGGTGACTCTTCCTATGAAGTCAGTAAACAGATTGGGAAAGCATGGAGGGTTATGAGGTCGCTACAAAGGGGTGTGTGATGCTCCTGATATCTATGCAAAGGGACGAAGGTCCAAGTCTTTAGAGTCCTGGTGCTTCCTGTGTTGCTATATGGTTGTGAGACATGCATGCTATCCAGTGACCTGAGATGAAGACTGGACTCCTTATGTGCTGTGTCTCTTCAGAGAATCCTTGGGTACTGCTGGTGTCCAATAAGCATTCGCTCATGGAGTCCCAAATTACAATACCTGCATTATGAGGGAGCGTTAGTTACGCCATTACAGCCATGTGGCACGATACCCCGGAGGTAATCCGACTCACAGGATCCTCATTGTTGAAGATCCAAGTGGCTGGACCAGGCCAAGGGGGCACCCACATAACACCTTGTTGCGGCAGATGGAGGCTCATTTTTCTGGAGGGTGGGACTGGACCGCGTGTCTGCCTGGGGGGTTGCCAACCAGGATCCCGAGCTGTTTTGCTGTGTGGTGAGTGCGACAATGCCAGTGTATACTCCCTATACTCCCTAACCTGAACCTTCCATGTTTGCATGGGTTTTCCTCTAAGTACTCTAAAGGTAACATAATGTTCTCAATCATGCTGCCAGTCAGGAAACGGCTCTGCACAAGGCACCGGCCCATTATAAGGCTTACTCACACACACACCCACGGGGACAATTTGGAATCACCAGTTAACCAAACCTGAATGCACTTTGGTAATGTGGAGGGAAAACCAAAGGACCAGGGAAAAAAACCTACAAGGAGTGGGTAAAGAAGTCAGATCTCTGAGAGTCAATCCATGACCCACAATGCTAACTAATGCACTGCTATTGTGTCCCTACTCTAAACATGAATTAGGTTAATTGGCAGCTAAACTGGCCCCATGTGGTTGCATGTAGGTGTCTCTGGGACTTTGCCCAAAGGGGGACTATAGCTTTTACATTAAAAACGTAACATTTAAAATATATTTTTGCCTGGAGATTTAGTCTCTAATGTGCTGCTTACAATCACACTTACCTTAATAACTTGTTTAACGTGCAAGTGCTTAACTTTCACGTGTTGTCACCCACACAAGGTTTGAGAGTGTTTCACAGGTAATGGTTTAGGCATAATTAATAAAATTTCCATTCCTACTAGAGTGAAGTAGAAGCTTCCAGACGACTTCTAGTACAATGGCCACAAACTTGCCTCTTCCGCTTTCCATTACATATAAACCTTGTACCTCCCAGGAATGAATGTTCATTACAGAACCATGCTCAAAAAAGGATGAAACTGAACGACTAAAGCACCAGCAAAAAGGACAAGCCTGCATTATAACGCCATCATCTATTCTATCTTTTTTTATTTTCAAGACAGGACATTTTTTTTATCCTTTGTGGTCCGCGGCCGGGGCTGGAGCCCGACCGGGACGCCCAGGAGGAGGAGAGGAGGGCTTGTGCCTCCTCCAGACCGCGAGGGGGCGTCTGTCCTGGTTATGTTAGGGGCCACGGGTACAAGGCTTGGAAGCCCAGCCCTGTAGGGACCCGTGGTCACCGCCAGGCGGCGCCCCGATGCCGGTTTACCCCGTGTGGTCTTTGGCCGGGGATGGAGCCCGGCCGGGACGCCTTGGAGGACCAGAGGAGGGCGTGCCTCCTCCAGACCAAGAGGGGGGGTCCGTCCTGGTTATGCAGGAGGCCTTCTGGTAGAGGGCTTGAAGCCCAGCCCTGTAGGGACCCGTGGCCACCGCCAGGCGGCGCCCCAGTGCCTATTGATCCCGGGCCCGGCACTTCCGCCACACCAGGAAGTGCCGGGGGGAAGACAAAAGGGGACACATGGACAGCTTCCGGGTGTGCAGCTGGCACTTCTGCCACACAGGGGTGTGGCCAACGTTAACTGCCGGGAAGCAGCTGGAGCCCATCCGGGTTCCCATAAAAGGGGCTGCCTCCCTCCAGTCATTGGTGGAAGTCGGGAGGCAGTAGGACGGAGCTCGAGAGAGGACAAGAGGCGGCCAGAGCAAAGACACAGAGACTGTGGGCCCTGGACTTGGGGAATTCGGTGTAAGAGGCACTGGGGTTGTGAGTGCACGTGACTTTGACTATATTGTACATAATTGTAAATAAACGGTGTGATGGGTGAAAACATGTTGTCCGTCTGTCTGTGCCGGGGCCAGCGTTCACACCTTGTATATTTTTACAATGTACATCTTGAGTATGCCGTCTCCCAACTTCTCTTCCACAGAACAAAGATATTACATAAAAAATCACTCTTTTTAAACACTGCTGTACAATATTATACATGGATGATGAGTCTGTTTGGACTGCCAGATCTTCCTCATGAGGCATACTTTCAAACTGCAGATATTCCGTTGTATAATTATGTTGATCATTTACTTCCTATATAGTATGTAACACATTACATTAATTTGCATCAAAACGTATTTGTTATATACAGTATCTATCTACCCATATGAAAATTATGTTCCGATTCTTCTGCAGGAAATCTGCTGTCTCCACTTTTTCGCTTAATACATCTCATTTAGTGTGTTTTGCAAATGTAACTATTTTTGTCTTTATTAATTATATCAGTTTTAAAAAAGCAGTGAAGCCAAGAACTAATCTGTGTGGGCTTTCCTTTGGAACTTAACTAAGCTGGAAATGTTCCTTGCAGTTTAATGCATAATGCTAGTTCTGCATTCACTTTATCTGTAATATTTTTATGATTGACTATCATGGAGCACCTTATCAAAACCATTTCTCATTTTAACACTCTTTATGTTTTATCCTGTTGCCTGCCTCCAGAGTTCAATTCTACTTCTGCCTTGTTACTCTGTGTTGCACTAACCTGCTTTTGTCTTTTCAACCCCTTTCTGTTTAGCAGTTTTCAGAGCAGTAGGATCATCACATGTACAGAGTACAGTGTCATCACTTTATTGTCACCATGAGCTGCATTCTGCTGTACATATCCAGAGTGGACACTTGGTGAAGCAGAAGAGCAATTTGAGTTTACTTACTAATTAATTTGACTGATGAGATCATCACTAGTACTAATAATATAAGTGGGGTTTGGTTCCTTTTGACCTACTCTGACTTCACTGAGAAGTTTAATTTATATTTATTGTTCGATTTTTTTTATTTATAATGTTTGATACTGCAATTTACTTCAATGGGATTTGGCCCACTCAGTTTACAAAGAGTGTTATATTTATAAAATGGTCATGGATATTCAAATGATCTGTGCCATCTAGTCAGTCCACAGTTATTCTGTAACCATATTTTTCTGTCTGTACCCATACATGCAAAACTCAAGTCAGCTTTCATTCCTCATGTGGATTCCCATTTCATTTGCATAAATGTATTGTAACTTTGGTCTGAACAAAGGAGAAAATTAAAAAGAAAGAGGGCAGCAGAGTGTGTGGATGAGATGAGAGAGTGCAACTGAATAAAAGCTCACTTGGACTGATATCTGATGAGCAGAGCCCCAGCGAATAAAATTCGTGATCCAAGCCATATGAAACCTTACCTAGCCCGGAAAACCTCAATTTAAAGGACAAGTCTGACACACTTCCCACTGTCTCTGCTCTGGGACAATAACATTTGAACATATACTGAGCAGCTGTCCGAAGGCCCTAGACGATGGTCGCTACTGCTGGTGTCATGACCAGGTGCTGAAGGCAGTTGCTGAGAGTGTTTCCTTAGCCATAATAGACAGCAGGCCCCATTGCCCAAAGGGGGAAGCAATTAATATTCATGAAGGTAGGTGAGCAGCCCAAACAAACAACTGTGAGCACTGGTGAGTCTACTCTCCACTGCACAGGACTGGCAGCTAATGGTAGATCTAGGCAAGTAACTAAAGTTTCCAATACATTTTTCCATTAACATCACTGCCGCCATACATTGTCATTTTGTGAGAGGCCTCAGAACAGTTAGCCTTGCTAGAACTGAAAGTACCATGGCAAAAAAGCATAGAGGAGGCATTTGAGTGGAAGCTTGCCAAGTACCAGGGACTTCTGGAAAATTGCCAGAAACAGGGTACTGCCATCCAAGAGTGGAAGTAGTCTGCAGAGGCTTTGCTGGCCATTCTTGGAGCAGAGTCTACACCCTGTTGGGTATAAGTCAGCCATCAAGACAGCAATGGTGCCAACAGAGAGAGCCTCCAGGTGGCTGTGGATTAGGAGAGGTTAATGCTGCTGGGCTGCAAGTTGGGGTTTGATCAACCACGGCTGGGTCACCTGGGTAAGAGTGTATGTTGTTGTGAGACACGAAACACCGAATGAACCCAGGAATCATCACTGAAGATGTGTCCCAGTTTATCCATAGAATGTATCTTTTACCAGTATTAGTGTGTTTCAGAGAGAGGATGTGTAGCATTGTTCATAATGGCACTCAGTTTTGTTTTCATGCTCTCCTTTGTTACTACATCCAGGGGGTCCAGAGTGCATCTCATAACTGGGGCTACCCTTTACATTAGCTTGATGATTCAGTGGGCCTCTCTTGAATTGATGTTACCAGCCCCGCACACCACAGCATAAAAAATGGCTATACAGTAGTTCTTTGTACTGTTAGTTCTTATCAATATTTTGAAAAACAAAAATGCTTGTTAATTAACCATGTCTTTTATTTAGTTCTTTCCACAAAACTAGACAATAGCTATACATTTTTTGTGGAGAAATTCATTAACAATTACTAAGGTAAGTTTGTTAACTTTCTTATGCCAGTTTGCTGATAATTTCTTTTATAGTTAATAATAGGTCACTCCCTTTTAATAGGCTACAGTATACTAAAAGATACATTAAATAGGTAAATATTTAACCAGTGACCATTTATTTTGCTACAAAAGATTTTTCATGTTTATTGTATACGACTGAAGTTAATTCTGTGAAACATGAAAACATACAGAATTAAACATTATACAGTTCATATTAGAGTGTTCATATTGTTAGTCAAAAATAAAATAACTTAATCACATCCAAGTTACCATATATACTGGCAGGTAAATTCTCCTCCTTTTACCGTATAATTTCTGGTATTTTATAATGTTGATCATATAAGTCGAATGCGGACAACTCACGCTATTGGTCCAAGAGATTATGATATGCTAAGACCCACCTGAGAGAGTAACCACAGAGTACACTGCATTTTTTTTCTATGTATGTTGCCTACGTGACCACACAGTAATACCAGAATGATTCTGAAGCGATGTTTGCACTGATTTGTGTTTTTGTATCTCACACCCTCATACACCTTTATCGTAAGAACATCCCTTATCTACAGTGGGAGCCACGTCAAACAGCCGCCTGGAGCATGACAGGTCCATGACAGGACCATGACAGGACCATGCACGATCCGTGCACGGAATGTGATCCCCCGCGATGACGCAGTTAACGATGCCCGCCCATAAACGCCCCATGCGCTTTCTAAAAAGATGGTTGCAATGCTGTATAATCCCGCCAGATGGAGCATTGAATGCTTCAGTTAACTGCAGTGTCCAGGAAGCCCTATACCGTATCTTTAATATACTGTATAGGCAGTTCTTGTATTGTCAACATAGTTTCATAAATAGATGACGTGGTAAAAAAAAACAACAACAAACCGATTAATAAAACAGATTAGTTAAATCACTCAATACACAACCCATGATGATTATGCTATTTATTATTAAATAATGAATTAATAAAACTAGTTAGTAAAATATTTTTATTCTAGACTATAAGTGAAGAAAAATAAAGCAAGTTACAGTAGGCGGTTGATACGACAGCTTGCGTGGTGCAATGCTAAGAACTGCTGATTTCCGATCCGTGCTATATAAAATCATCACATTCAAATATTAACAATTCCCACACACCCTTCCTACATTCACGACATGTGTACTTGTTGCAGTGTACACATCTCTCTGTGCTATGGTTCCTATTACATTAGCACCTGACATTGTACTTTCTTCCCTATATAAATAACATTCGAGTATAGCGCGTCTCCAAATAAATCACATTCGAGCTATAGCGTCTCCAAATAAATCACATTTGAGTTATAGCGCGTTTTATGTGAAAACAGCATTGTCAGATTTGGGGGTGGGTCGTGAACGCGACTGAGAGAATGGAACTGAATTTAAAAAAAGCTAACCTTTACAATTATCATGCATTTACATATTCGTTTTCAAACAATATTGCATTATTATATAGGAGCTTCCCTGTCTGCCTATCATATAGTGCCTTTCCTTCCTACCTATCTATATATCTATCCCCTTAGCTGTTTTTTATATATCTATTATACAGTGCCTTCCCTGTTTATTTATATATCTAGTGCCTTCTCTGCCTGTCTGTCTTTCTGCCTGATTGCATATAGCGCTAAACTCACTGCTCTGTACTATTCTGTCCCCTGCATGTCCTGGAGTATAAAAGAAACAGCACCATACAGCAACATGTGCGAACTGGCAAGTTCGGGGAAAACACGCGTCACTGATTACAAACCGCAAGATGAATGAAAGAGACAATATATGTAAAACATCATCGCACTAATGCAATATTATTTGAAACGAATAGCGTCAGATCGGGTTTGAATATGCCCGATCTGACGCTGTTCGTTTTCAAATAATATTGCATGTACTGTGCGTTGAAAGTGCTGCACTGAATAAGCTGACTCCTTCTGTAACAGCGTGTATTCAAACCCGATCTGACGCTAATATTGCATGTACTTAACTATTTTAGAATAAAACATAAATTTGATTTCAGTCAGTCTGTAAGAGCCAGTGTACATTACGGAAGCGTATTAGGGCCACGGTGAAAAAAATACGGACACAGTGAAGAAAAAAATCTAAATGTCGAGATTAAAGTCGACATGTTGACTTTATTCTCGACATTTCCACTTTATTGTCGCCAATTATGTCGAGATTAAAGTCGACATTTTCCACTTTATTCTAATAGTTTATTTTGTCAGTAGAATGTCGCAAACTAAACTAAATCTTAAAATGAATGTTTAATTTACTAGATTTTCTCAAACCCCGTCATTAATTAATGTAGCACATTAAATGCTTTATATTAAGTGTTCCCGACCCAGTTAAGTTGTGTTTACACGGATTACTGTAGAAACGGAACACACGTGAAATGCGTGTATTCCAAATAATGATCTATTCTTTCCACTCTAAAACTCCACTTCACTCCCAGATAATCAATCAAGGCATGAGCTGGGAGAAGTTTGTGCACGTTTTAAGTCGTTGGGGGGATGGAATAGCCGACTCGGAACCAGTGGTGCGCTGTCAGATCCGGAAATCTCTGCATGACAGTCTCGTGCACATTCTCTTTTAAATTCTTGGACAATTTGGCTTTGCCGTTTGTCCCACTCCAGTTCAATGTAACCCATGGGTCTCAATCACAAAATCAGCCAACACTGTAAACAGATGACACAACAAATTATATACTCTGAAACGTTCATTTGAACATTTAAAAATACAGTATATACAAAAACATAAATATAAAACAATCAACTATTATTGTTAAAGTCAGTCTGCTGTTCAGGATCAAGTTTACGGGGCTTCGTTTAACGTTGAAGCACTAACTGCCAAAGTGCCACCGGTGTGTGTGTGTGTGTGTGTGTGCGCGCGCGCTCCGGCATTCGTCAGGTTTGTCTGAGCTGGCTTTAACACAAACACATTTGCGCGCCAGCAGGACGAAAAAAAACATTTTAGCACCATCTAACAGTCAGTAATAAGGAGAAGTCAGTACATTCTCCGTTGAGATTTCTCACATTCCACTCCTCCTAAGTTTGTCTTTTAATGAAGTTCTAAGAAAACTAAGAAAAATATTTTGGGTCACTTAAGCACGAAATAGCACGGACGAAATGATCAAGATTTTAATTGTTGTTGTCATTTTCTCAAACATGATTTTCCAACTTGGCGTTTATAAAGATTTAGACAGACTGAATTTAAGAATGCACCCCTAGTAACCTAAAAAAACACACACACACCGAAGAGCAAAGCGGAGCTGCGCATTCACACCTCAGACCGTCTTTTGTCTTGTAAATGAGGTATCCTAATTCACCTTCCAATCCCCACCAGCACACACACTCTTTGTCTGTACTGTACACTGTTGCTGTTTGTTAGGGCACTTGGTTATACAGAGTACTTTAATGTATAAAACACTAACTTCCTGGTTTGTTTTATTTTAAATATAGCTTATTACCTTATTCAGCAAAATAAACAATGTTATCTTTGTGTTAATTATTAACGTATTGATGTCTTTTAATTAAGGACAAAAATAGACCATGCGCTTGTGTTTAGGACTGCTGAACAGCTGTGTTCATAGGTTTAATCAACGATTTACAAGACAACAGTTAAAGCATTTGTGGATGAGAGGTGTGTGTGTGTGTGCGCTCCTGCATTTCTCCGTTGGCTTTAACACAAACACATTTGCAGACAGGTCTAAAGAACCCTCCCCGCCAAAAAAACACACACAGAGCAATTAGCGCCACGTCATAGTCAGGATTCTCCACTGAGGTTTCTCACCTAAGTTTGTGTTTGCTCTTTTGATGGAGTTCTTAAAACCCAAAAAATTATTTATACTGAGAAAAAATTATTATGGGTCACATAATCACAAACACAAACTAGCACAGATACATATGATCAAGTGTTTAACTATTGTTTTCATTTGTTTCTATGACCAGTAATAATATTAATAATAATTATTATTGTTAGCCCAACTCTTTGACTATTTAAAACAAAAGCGTCTCCCATTTTTGCCCATTTACTGTAAGTAGTTGGTTCAAGTAAATGTTTTTTTTAAATACCCAAACAATCCCCCAACAATTAAAACACGCACACACGACTTTAGAAATAAAATGTATTCTTCCAAAACTAGTCAATCGCTTCTTAAAACCGTTCTCACCTCTCCGCCAGTGTCTTTTGTTAATCTAAATGTGCTGATAAAAGAAAAGCTGCAAGTAGCCGGCTATTCCATCCCCCGAACGACTTAGAACGTGCACAAACTTCTCCCAGCTCATGCCTTGTTGGATTATCTGGGAGTGAAGTGGAGTTTTAGAGAGGAAATAATAGATCATTATTTGGAATACACGCTTTTCACGTGTGTTCCGTTTCTACAGTAATCCGTGTAAACACATTTTAAAACAGAAACGTTTTCATATTGTAGTAGTAAATGACAAAATGTAAGCATAAACTATATAATGTATGAAGCCTGAAGTCCAAATATCAAACACTTTCACAAAAGGAACAAATATAACAGAACAAGTATGCTTTTATTCAAAAAAATATAACTGCAGAAAAAACCGCCTTAACATGCGACATTGACACTTGTTTATCGACTGCCTCCGTAGCGCAATTGAATCAGCTCCCGACTGCGAGTCAGAAGACCGTGAGTTCGATCCTGCACCACTTTGTTTTGAGAAGTAAACTGCTCTTATTCTTACTATTTTAGAATAAAAACATGCATTTGATTTCAGTGTGTAACAGTGTAATTTATGATACTTGTAAAGGTTAGTTTTTTTATTCACTTTTCATTCTCTCAGTCGTGTTCAGGATCCTTCCCTACCCCCCCATCTGAGAATGCTGTTTTCACATAAAGATGCGCTGTAGCTCTGCAGTGTACTTGTGACTGCATTCTCGTACCAATGCTTGCGAACTGAAGTGCCTGCATGCAGTTTTCGTGGCATTACACGTCTATTTTTTTGAGCATGCCCATGTCGCTCAAACACAGGAACATATGTTGGTGTACAAGAATAAAAAACAAGTGCACTTTTATTCTAGACTATAAGTGAAGAAAAAATAAAGCAAGTTACAGTAGGCGGTTGATACGACAGCTTGCGTGGTGCAATGCTAAGAATTGCTGATTTCCGATCCGTGCTGTATAAAATCATCACATTCAAATATTAACAATTCCCACACACCCTTCCTACATTCACGACATGTGTACTTGTTGCAGTGTACACATCTCTCTGTGCTATGGTTCCTATTACACTGAATGAGCACCTGACATTGTACTTTCTTCCCTGTTTAAATAACATTCAAGTATAGCGCGTCTCCAAATAAATCACATTCGAGTATAGCGCGTCTCCAAATAAATCACATTCGAGTATAGCGCTCCAAATAAATCACATTCGAGCTATAGCGCTCCAAATAAATCACATTTGAGTTATAGCGCGTCTCCAAATAAATCACATTCGAGCTATAGCGTGTCTCCAAATAAATCACATTTGAGTTATAGCGCCTTTATGTGAAAACAGCATTGTCAGGGGAGGGGGTTTCGTGAACGCAACTGAGAGAATGGAACTAAATTTAAAAAAAGCTAACCGTTACAATTATCATGCATTTACACTGGCTCTTACAGACTGACTGAAATAAAATGTATGTTTTATTCTAAAATAGTTAAGTACATGCAATATTAGCGTCAGATCGGGTTTGAATACACGCTGTTACAGAAGGAGTCAGCTTATTCAGTGCAGCACTTTCAACGCACAGTACATGCAATATGTAGGCATATTCAAACCCGATCTGACGCTATTCGCTTTCAAATAATATTGCATTAGTGCGATGATGTTTTTACATATATTATCGCTTTCATTCATCTTGCGGTTTGTAATCAGTGACCGCGTGTTTTTTCCCCGATCTTGCCAGTTCGCACATGTTGCTGTATGGTGCTGTTTCTTTTGTACTCCAGGACATGCAGAGGACAGAATAGTACAGAGCAGTAAGTTCAGCGCTATATGCAATCAGACAGACAGAGAAGGCACTAGATATATAAATAAACAGGGAAGGCACTGTATAATAGATATATAAAAAACAGCTAAGGGGATAGATATATAGATAGGTAGGTAGGAAGGAAAGGCACTATATGATAGGCAGACAGGGAAGCTCCTATATAATAATATAATATAATATTATAATTATAATAATAAAATATAATGTTAAAATCACGTGATTGCAACTCAGCGCAGCTAAATTGCTGGTGTGTGTTAACGTGTTCTTGAGAACAAAGCGCCATCTAGTGGTGGAACCAGGTAAATGAATAAATAGGGCATGAATGGGCGTGTTTACTGTGAAATCTTGACACGCCTTCTATCAGTAGAGGGAGGGGGGGATCACGGCGTGCATAGGGCAGCCGTACGCCATTCGCACGCCATTCACACGGCCGCGGCTATTTGACGTGGCTCCATCTGTACAATGGAGTGTTCGATCAGAAGAAAATATGAAGTTGGTTTTAAATTAAAAGTCGTTGAAGTAGCAAAAGAAATTGGCAGCTGCACTGCTGCAACTAAATTTAATGCATCTGAGAAACTGATGTGAGATTGGAGGAGGCAACAAGATGTAAAAAAAAATTAAAAATGTAAGTGTCGCGTTTTTGAACAGGTATATAAGTCAGGGTCTGATTTTATGATCGATTTTTTGAGTTTCAAGACCTTACATATACGGTACAAATAGTTGTGTTCCATTGAGAAGGGACCTGGTGTGCTATTCCAAAATGAGCATCTGCCATTTTAAAAGCTGATCCCATGTTAGTAGGACAGCAAAGTTGTTGTAGCTAAAAAGACCACCACAGCATCAGTCTTAAGGCAGCATGTAGACTTTATGTATAGTCCTCATCAGATCTGAAGTGCCAGCTACAAGCATACCTACTGGCATGGCATAGAACAGAAGTGGTCCTTCATCTCTTTTGATGAATTGGATCAATTGTCTTCTCTGTGTTTCATCAGTGGAAATGG
Source organism: Polypterus senegalus (assembly GCF_016835505.1). NCBI lineage: Eukaryota > Metazoa > Chordata > Cladistia > Polypteriformes > Polypteridae > Polypterus > Polypterus senegalus. The sequence goes on along the minus strand of NC_053163.1, from coordinate 120,112,348 downwards.
TGTGGCTCTCAGTAAAGGATGTTTGCTCTTAGAACTTGAACCAAGACAGACAGTACAGAAGTTCTTGTTTTACTAGTTTGCCATTGTTTTGGATAACCATCAGAGCATTTACCATTTCATCATGCCTCCTGGAAGTAAAATACCAAAGAATGAGAAGGGCCTATTGCATGAATTTTCTTTTCAGTAACACTGCCTGGAACAAACATTTGTGGTGATCACTGCTGCTTCAAACCTCCGGAAGTCTGGGTTTGAATCTTGGCCTAGTCACTGTCTTCTGGGGAGTGTTTCTTGCGTTCATGTTCATTTTTTTTCAGGTATTCTGGTCTTTCTTGGATATCCCAATGTTAGATGCCTTTAAATTGGTCACAGCTTGTGAGGGATGAACTGGTGCACCATGTAAAGCTGATTCATGTTTTTGGTCTCATGCTGTTGAAATTGGCTCAGGCACTTCATGACACTGATTGAATTAAGTAGATTACCAAATGAATGCATAGATGAGTAAAATTTTAACACTTTAAGGAATTTATTTTGACAGATTCACATTGGAAACCACATGCACTTAAGGAGAGGTGAGATATCCTTGTTATAAAGAGAAGGGAATGAGCAACTGAGTGGACAATACTTGTTGAATATATTATGGAGTCAAGCTACTCATTGAAGATGTATTCAGATTTTACATTTCCGTTTATTAGTCAGGCGTAGTAATGATGCGAACTGAAGGTTTACATGAGGCGGTGATGTGTCATATTAACATTTCTTTCTTTCTTTTGTATGGTGTCGGGGATGCCAGGGTCGATGACCCAGCCGGGATGCCTTGGAGGACTGGAAGAAGGCGTGTGCCCACCTTGGACCACGTGGGGGTCATCACCCTGGTGGCTATGGGGGCCACGGTTAGAGTGCTTGGGAACCCTGGACCTCAACACTTCCGCCACACCAGGAAGTGCTGGGGGGAAGAGGAGCAGGGACACCCGGAGTGCTTCCGGGGATACAGCCGGCACTTCTGTCGGTGGGAGATTGCCGGGAAGCACCTGGAGCTCATCCAGGTGTGAACAAAAGGGGCCGCCTTCCTTCATTTGGGGCTTGAGTCAGGAGAGAAGGAAGGACTAAGCTTGCTGGAGGAGGCAAAGAGGCGGCCTGAAGAGAATAAGGCGTTGTATGGCCAGGACTTTGGGGGTTTGTGTGCACTTTAATAACTTGTATATATTGTAAATAAATGTGAGGTGGTGGAAAAACAACATGTCTGCCTGTCTGTGCCCGGGTTCCATTCACAATGGGTATAAGTGTACTTAACTGTATGTATAAAGCTCCTGTTGAAATGGCCGATCAATTATGGTGACAAGAACAGCTAGTCAGTTATAATTCTATAAAAACTGGGGTGCATGCAAGAAAATCTGTAGCTTTATTAATGCAGTTAAAATGAGTCTGCTACAAGTTTAAATGATTAACTGATTACAGAGTGTTATTCACTTGTTGTAATGTTGTACAGATAAAGAAACAGCAAATCTAATTGACTTCAGATAACAAGCACAAACTACTGCTATGAAGCACTTAATCTTTTTGCTTTGAGAACTTTGTCCTAATTTCTCTGTTCTCCTCACAGTAAGGTCACATGCATTTTTAACTTTATTTATTTTTGAGTCATATTTTATATCCTAGAATTGACTTTAGTAAAAAGAGTGTAAGAGTGTGCCTAAATGGATGTGATGTGATGTGGAGGCATATATTGCCTGTAGATAAAAGGCACCTAGGGTTTCAGCCAGGGGACTAATAGTCATATATAAGATATGTTTTAAAAATAAGAGTCTGTGATGCGATTAGAAACAGATTTGAGTTCAAAAAACAACTTCTAAAACATTTCAACATTTCATGTTTGATAAGTGAGAACAGATTATGAAGTCTATCAAGCTCATTTGCAAATTGTGGTAAACAAAAGTCATAAAATTAGCCAACAGTCGCATTTAATCTGAGCTTAAAAGCTTACTTTCTCTCTCAGATTGCCTATAGCTGAATTTGTACTGATCCTGATTCTACGGTGTTGTCATTTCATATTGCTAATTATTTTGTCATGTACTATCAGTTTATGTTTCTTTATGTAGACTCTCCAAAGTTTGTTTTCAACTAATCTATCAACTATTGAATGATCGTTTACTTTAGTCTGTCATTTCAAATTGTACCCTTATTTTCTTTATAATGTGTTATGATTGTTCTCCATGTTTTAAAGGAGATGACAGGATAGAAAGGGTCACAGAAATCAGTAATAAGGGCCAATTGTGAACCTAAGACACCAAAGCAAAACCTGAACTGGTTCTGGAAATTCAAATCCACAATGCAGGAAAAAGGCACCCTGAGGACTGGTGCAATGTGCCCTAAAAGTTATTAACTTAGGAAATGGTGAAACAGAGGAAACTGGAGGGTTTCCTTCAGCCAGGCAAAGAGTTAATAAAATAATACTGATGACTGATAAGGGTTACTGCATGGCCCCAAATCAGGAGATCCAGAACATTTTTTCTGTTTTATGGGGTATCTCTGGCAGTGCTACCAGTAAGTAAGTAATATCATTCAGCTCATTAGATGGAAACACATGCTTCCATAATGGTAGGAGTGACAGTTGTAATAGAATAGGGTTTTCTCGCACCCTTGTACCCTCAGACTATACGTCAGACACCAGGTAAAAGTCCAATGATGATATTTATTATAATAATAAAGTGCACAAAGCACGCTCCTCTCCACAATTCTCAATAAACAATACAATAATTAATAAACCAATCCTCCACTCCCAGATGCTTAGCCACCCTGCCTCCCAACTCAGCTCATCGTCTGGGAGCTCCCACAGTCCTTTTATATTCCCTGACCCGGAGGTGTTCCTGCCCAACAGTCCACAAGTCCTTATTCCTTCCGGGTCAGGGTAAATAGTCCTTTTCTTCAACCCGGGAGCACGTCTTTTCTTCCTGTCACGTGACTGTGACGCACTCCCGGGTTATAGGGCACATAAGAGCCTACGAGCCCCCCTACAGCGACGCCTGGTGGCCCCCAAGGTATCCAGCAGGGCTGTGTACAAACACTACATAGTCCATGATGCCCTGCTGGAACTCGAGGTATGATCATGCTGTCGGGAGAGCTCCTCCTGGCGGCCTGGGGCTGAGGGCCGGAGTGAAATGCCGGCATTCCACCACACAGTATGTTGTCCTTTTAAAGCAGGTAGAGCAGAACATACCCAACATGCACAATGTGAAGTAAAGTTTAAAATATATTACAGATTCATTTAAGGGTCATTAAATGAGCTGATATTAATTCTGGGTTCTGTCTTTAATATACTTAATATAATATTGATTATTCATAAACTTGATTTAAAATTAAATTAAATCCTAGAGATATGCACATGATTTGCTCAGTTTCTAAACTCTTTTAATCCTAAACAAAGCTATGGATAAGGCAAGTGCACATTAACTAAATATTGATTTATATTTAATTAAAAATTATTCATTTTATGGATTCTATTTTTTTACTTTAGTTTCATGGAGCTGAAGTCTGCTCAACAACGGCGATTGAAAAGCAGAAGCCAACCTTTATTCAGGAGGCCAGTCCATCTAAGCATTTCATTAAATGCTGTTTTAGAGTTGACAATCAAACTAATATTGAGATCTTAGGGAAGCGGAAGTAAACCAGTCTACCAGCTGAAAAAATATGTAAACATATTTAAATTCCACAATGACTTTCATTAGGCCTTGACATCCGGCCTAACCATTACATCAAAATGCTGCCCGGAATTGAAACTATTCATAAATTCTCTAAAAATGCTTATTCCCATTTTGGGAGCATGGAGATAACAGCAGCAAGAGAGCGACCAGATGTGGTTGAGGGTAGCAGTCCATTGCTGAGTGGCTTACACTCACGTACTCAAACACACACACACACACACATTCTCACGTACAGAGCCATGTTAGAGCTCATAATATGAGGTAGAATCAAGTTTAGCTTAGGACATACTGTAAGCTGTTTCTGTATTATTAATTATGTTCAGAGTAAAATTATAATTTTAAACAGGAATATGTTAATGTATATAATGAATACATTAAGTAGTGGAATAAACAGATTACAACACATAACTTTATTTTTATATTCCATACTAGAAAAGCTGTGTTCCTGCCCAAAGGTTGGAAAGATCCATCATCAGATTTGATGGCCAGCACAAACTCCAGTGTAGAATGCCAACGAGTGAGTGGGCGACCAATTATCTGAAGTCTCTACAGCTGTGACTGTGTCTGACTTTATATTACAACTGACACCCTCGTGAAACCTCCATGAGGTTTAAATTCTGTAGAGATTCATTTGGGTGAAGGTTTTTTTCCTCTCATCTATTGACCACTGGCTGTAGTTCAACGATAATGTTAATGGACAGGTGTAGTTAGGTTCCATTTATGTTAATCTGTTTGAAATTGCTTTATATTACTGTGTGTTTAAACAAATCTGTATCTTTATGTGTACATGCCATTAACTTTTTGTAAAGTTTTTAATTGCATTTATCTGTGAACTTGTTACAGCACTATGAGCCTACACTCAAAGGAGCACTTAAAAACAAAATGAAGTTAGTTTAATTGAATAGATGATTCATCAAAGACACATTTAATGCAAAATGTTTAATTTACCGAAAATAATGAGAATTTTACAGTTTAATGTTTATAATGTTATCTTTTAAAGATAGCTTCACAAATATGTAAGTTGCTTTGTTTACCATGGCCTCCTATTAAATCAAATGACAGCCAATCTATCCTCAGTTCTGTGCTTCACACTTTGCACACAGATTTTAAGAACAAGATTCAGTATGTCATAAAATGCACTGAAAATATAAATTATTCTGGTCTGTAAAAGTTTGTTGTTGCATATTTATCTAAGAAGTCTATAGTTTTCTGTAGTTGTTTTAAATTTAACATTCTGTCAAATATGATTGCACTAGGAGCAATGTGTAGAATTTTGTTCACAATGATACAAAACTCTAACATGCCCCTGAAATCTCATGCAGGACATTAAAACTAAAAACTATTATTTTAATTTTTCATATGCTGTTTGGGCTATAAAGGATGTCACCAAACAACCAGAGGGATGTCTTTTGTGGCATCTTCTGCTTTTCTAATTTGCTGCTCCTGCCTTTGCCCTTTGCCATTCACCATTGCTCCTCACTTCACTATGGATATCTGGAACTCGATAAAACCTCTCATTCAGAACCAGAGGCTGCACACCAAATGAAATCAGTGGACAACAAGCATCTACAAAGTTCGGGTGTATCACACTGCTATGTTCTTATCAATTCCACCAAGCAGTAATATTAAAGCTGCAAAGTTATTTTTCTGAGAAAAATATTGTCTTACTGTTTTAATAATATCAGGTCAGGCTGGGGAGCATGCACTGGTGCAGTGCATTACTGCACCAACCACACAACAAAACAAACAGCTCGGGAAACTGGTTGGCAACCCAGCAGGCAGACAGGTGGTCCAGTCCTATCCTCCGGAAATGACCTTCTATCTGCCATATCCAGGTGTTATGTGGGCATCCCCTTGGCCTGTTCCAGCCACTTGGGTCCTCAACAATGCAGATCTGAAACATCCTCGGGCAATCGTGCCACATGGCCATAGTACTGTAACTGACGCTCCCTCACACTGCAGGTAATGTGCCTCATTCAGGACTCCATGAGCAACAGCTCATTCGACACAAAGTCAAACCAACTGTACCAAAGAATTCTCTGAAGAGACACAGTACCAAAGGAGTCCAGTCTTTGTCCATATCTCGCAACCAAGACAGGAAGCACCAGGACTCTAAAGACTTGGACCTTCATCCTTTTTCATAGATATTTGGAGCACCACACACCCCTTTCCAGTGACCTCATGACCCCCCCATGCTCTCCCAATCTGTCTACTGACTTCATAGGAAGAGTCGCTGCAGAGGTAAGTAAACCTATTGACAAAGTCGACACTCTCTCTGCAGACAGACACAATGCTGATGGCTTTTAATAATATGATTTAATTAAAATGTCACTTTTGTTTTACCAATTTTGGTAATACAAAAACAAGAAATCCTCATCAATTGCTGATGAAAAAATTGTATATTAACTACTGAAAGTAGTTTCTGAGCCAGAAATACTTTACAAAACAATTAGTAAGAAATACTGGACCCTGAAACAGTAAATATACCGAGAGAAGGAAAAACTCAAAGTCAGGGTACTATGGATAATGGAAATATCTCCAAACTTTATGAAATCTTTTATAAAAAAATAGCTAAATAATCCTAGGCTGTACTAAAAAACAATCAAATTTTCCATTCAAAGAACTGTACAGGGAGAGAAAGATTTATAAATGTTGCTCTTAAGTACGCATGTTGGGCCTCTGATAACCATGAAGGGGCCGAAGTTTCTTTGAGTGACAACTCAGTGGGTTATCCAATTTCATTTCATAACTCTCCAGATGGGTTGGGGATGGCATTGAATTTGAATTCAGTAGGAAATGTTGTTGTGCTTGTGGTATGATTAGTTGTTCTTTACCCTACTTGTCATAGTTTGGGATTGTAAACTAATAGATGGGAAAAAAGAGAAAAAAAATGAATATACCTCAGTCGCAGACAGAATACATCACACATTATCAGTCTATGTAAGGCACAGATTAATTCATCTCAGAACTGCATATCACACATAGCTCTCCTGACTGTCCAACATCTTCCCATGATTCGATCCTATGTGGCAGATAAGTTGACAAGTGCAGTTTCACTCTGCCACATGTTCTAGTTATGATTCCTGCATCTGTTCCTATAAACAATACATTTACTTCCCTATCAAGCAAAAAGAGAGTATCATAAATCCACATCTTCTAATTGCCCAATTTTGTTAACAGTGAAGTAGACAGAACATCACTGCCTAATGATGCTTAAAGCCTGCCTCATAGTGTCTAATTGGAGACGATCTTAGCCTCTTTGTCTATTACAATAGTAAAAGGGCATCCTGCATTGTTTCAAGTAATAGGAAGAGAAAATCATTCTATAAGGAACAACTACATTTTTTTCAGTATATAGCAGTATTTCATTAATGATGTTTTGATATAGAATACTGCTTGAGTTAATCAATGGTCATGCTTTATCACAGCAAGCCCTGAGTCAATTGTATTGTTTTATTTGTTTATAATCAGACCTTATAAGTTCCAAATTAATTACTTAAACAGGAAGATTTTCTAGGTGCACCCAAATTTGCATGTCTCTCTGTCTCTTATCCAATTGGATGTCCCAGGTGTCAGAAGAACAAGACTACATCTCTGTACTATATAACTGCTCCATCTGCCATTCTCATTGTCTCAGGTCAAGGATTTATTTTTCTAGAAAATGATTACTGCATAAGACTGAACCCCTACATGTCTGAAAGCCCTTTCTGTACAACCAACAAATGTACACATGCAATAAAGAGGGTTTTCAAATATGGGACGCAATATGGGACCTCAAGTCTATTTCAAGTCTCTTGTGTTGTGTTTTTCACATTTTGTTTATTTATTCTGCACTTCAAATTAATTAGGGAAAGAAGTTTTGAATAGTTTCCGAATAATGCATGTTACTCACAATAATCAGTACAATTCAATAATAAAAGGAATGGTAATGGCAAATGACGAGAACTGTGTCATTATTAAAATAATTAAAACAGGAAAACTGAATGAGCCTAAACAACATCAGATTCAGCACATAAAACACAGACAAGCATTCGGACGATTCTGAATTCCAAGGTTTGCAAGAATCTTAACAGGTAATTCTGAACAGAGGGACTACAACCAAACCTTGATGAAGCACAACCATAAATTAAAGCAGTTTTTGGTCTAGACAATATAAAGAAACAGACTGATAAAGTGATTAAAATATGAAAAAGAAAAAGCATAGGAAGAGAGAAATGTACAGTATACAGAGTGATCTGCAGGGGCCACACATCTTCCCAAAACCAACAGAGACAGACTCAGGACAAAGTTTAGGGGGGTATTTACCATATGTCATTTAAATCATGCGAGATCAGATGCCTTGTCTTGGATAAGTTAATGCCGGTGAAACTCATCCGGGATAAGTCGGTTTTTCACACGCAGCCGTATAGTAGATTAGTCTAGTTGGATCTAATCATCCGAGATGATTGCGTGCGCCCGCGCTGATTGAAAAGCCCATATATATTGAGTCTAGAAAACATGATCAGAAAGTCTTTGATAGGCTGCAACAAAATGACAAAAGAATGGGCGCATTTTTTCACACAAGCGGAGCAGGACCTTTTACTCAAAGGATATGATGAATTTCAAGATTTAATATCCACAAGGAGTAACACTGCAAAAGCAGCCCAAACCAGAAAAGACAGCGGGCAAAAAGGATGTCTAAACGCTAAGCTGTGTGCATTGTACTTACTGAATGCAGCATTTCATTTCCTATGTGTCAGATTAATTATTATTTAATATGTCATAATTCCAGATCAAACGTAAGCACAAGGAGAACATGGGAACAGGTTAAAGTGAAGTATAAGAATATATTTCAAAATGGTAAATATTGGTATATAACTATTTAAAGAATTGTTGACATAAAAAATCATATATAATATAAAAACATTAATTTTAAAGCTAATAGGAAGGCAGACATGCAAAAAACAGGTGGCTGTCCATGCGGTCCAGACCTAACAAATGCAGAAGAGTTGGCTTTCCAGCAAAATGCCCATCACCCTGTTTCTGAGGGCATTCCAGGGGGGAGCTCATCCTCAGAACCAGTGGCAGGATGCAGTGGTCACTTCATTTCAGGTAAAGGATGGTCATTGCATATTATTCGTCCTCAATGTGTGCCATAGGTATGTGCCATATAACCCTTTTTTTTGTTGGGTCAGTTCCAGGGAATGTCATATCCCTAGAACCTGTGTCTGGCCAACGAGATATTGATGAAGGTCAAATATTTGATGAAGACACTGTGTCTGATTATTCATCAGGATGAGAGGTACATTTTCCAAATAATGTTTGATCAAACTCCACTCTGATCAGTCCCATGTGCCCCAATCACATTTGGAAATCCTGAGTAATGAGAATGTTAGGCTGATTGTGAGATTCTTTATGGAACTGTGGGTGTTTTTGCCTGTGTACCTGCAATAGCATGAAACGCCTCTTTTATTGTCTGCACACGCAGGTGTCCAGGAAACACTATGAAAACCCGAAGGAAATATTTCAGAGCCAAACAGACTTTACGAAAAACCTGGCAAACTGCACTTTTGGATAGATTTTCCACATTGCCTACAGTATATAAAAAATGTGCCGCTTGCAAAAAACCTCAAAGCAATGCATACTGTCTGTGTGGTTGTGAGAGCCCAACTTCGCCGAGTTTGACTTCGAATATAAGGTGCTAATAAATCTTTGAGGTACAATATTCCCCCTCGGCTAAAGCGGTATCTTTCAAAAAGAATTTCCTCCGGGAGCAATAAAGGATCTTGCCGATCGCGCAAAACTCTCTCTATATGAAATTCTATTCTTGTAATTTGAACTCCGATATCAATTGGTTGCTCATTCATGAACAGTGAAGCCATTACTGAATGAATTCCATGCACAGAAACTGATAAAAGTGTGAACTAATCCTGGTTTACATAGAACAAACCTGCTCCGAGCAGGTTTGAGGATTTCGATGTGCTGCTATGACAACACATCCAGCAAGAGTTTCGAAAAACCGACAGATCCAGGATCATGTTAAATCATCAACAATTACATCCGGCTAAACGAGTAATCCTTGTACGAAAAATACCCCCCTGCACACACTTTTATTTTTCTCTTGTGGGAAACGCTTTACCTTGTTTCCCACCTGCTAACCACAATACAGCAAACACAAAGAGCACTTTGACATAACACGCTTTTCTTCTTTCTCTCCTTCCACTTCCACTCATCCTGGAAAGCTTCATCTTCTTCCTCTCGAATCTGTATCCCCGAACGGAGTGAGATGACTCCTTTTATAGAGCACCTGGAAGTGCTCCAGGTGTCACATAATCTGCTTTCAGTACCACTGGGTGTGTTGGAAGTTCTGCAGTAAACGGTTCAGCCATTCCTGCAGTACCCCCTGGTGGCGCCCATGGAACCCAACATGGCTATGCTGAACTCCAACTCCCATGTTGCCTTGTAGGAGTCTTAGGCACCGCTGCAACTCGGGGCAGCTGCCATCTAGCGCCCCGGGGGAAATAATGCCTTGTGTGCAAGTTCTGTTCTCCAGTCCTTTCATTATATAGGCATCCCGGCCAGGTAAGGGCCCTGGCTGTCTGCCACAACAGTCATAGCCTAATATTCTTATCCAGTGGATGCCCTTCTACACAAGAATGGGCATAAATAAATAAGCCATTTAAGTATTAGAATTGAGTTCTTTATTATTGCTGTGAAAGTAATGTAAAAAGGTTTATAAATAAAGCCTCGGAGTTAAGTAAACCATTTTCAAATGCACTGATAATGTGCTACAGATGATGCAGACTTCCTTTCCCAGTAAATTATGAATATTGATTTGTTGACAGTTTTAAAAACTCAAGTGAGGCAGCTAAGGACTCAAGTCTGGTGTAAGACCCCAATATGCCCCTGTGTGATTTAACTCCTTAACAAAGAGTTGATCATATTTTTAACAATGCAGACACCCAGTTATATAATACAGCATTATATTTCCCACTCTTAATTTCAGTGTGTGGAGACTTGAGCAGTTCGTCACACCAAGGATTGTTCGGCATTTCCCAAAGATCATCTTGGCATGTGGAGTGCAAGTGGTATTCGAACACGTTGGAAATCTCCATAGATTGTGTCTCATCATCTTTAAACTGAGCAGAACATGTGGACTTATAGTAATCCCTAATTGCGTGAGTTATATTTTTGTGGTCAATGATTTTATATCCAGCTGTGTTGGTAATTTTTGTTCTTATGTTGTGAACTTCCTGCTTGTGGATTTCTTGAGCTAAGACAGGGAAAAGAAAAAAAAGTGCTTGAAACTACCCGCCTGCCTGACTTCATTTGTACCAGCACACTTTATAGTAGGAAATTACACCATATATAACATTTAAATTTATGCTATGTTCTGTGATACTAGTTTATATATGAGTTTTATTTTTTATACCTAACACATTTAATATGCTTAACTAGTTTGGGACTTTAGATAATACTTATTTTACAGGTGTGTTTCTGGAGTATACCATTTATAAAATGCTGATTAGTGAAAATTAAAATATATTGAAGTTCGCTTCCTGTGTCCCCCCTGCGTGGAGCTTGCATGTTCTCCCTGTGTCTGTGTGGGTTTCCTCTGGGTGCTCCGGTTTCCTCCCACAGTCCAAAGACATGCAGGTTAGGTGCATTGGTGATCCTAAATTGTCCCTAGTGTGTACTTGGTGTGTGTGTGTGTGTGTGTGTGTGTCCTGCAGTGGACTGGCGCCCTGCCCAGGATTTGTTTCTGCCTTGCACCCTGTGCTGGCTGTGACTGGCTCTAACAGACCACTGTGACCCTGTGTTAGGATAGAGCGGGATGTGTTAAGCTAATAAAAGGAAGTATTCTGTATGCTATAGTTAGTCTGCCATGATGCTGTGAAAGGTACATGAAAGGTCCAACTACAGGTGCAAACAAAGATCAGCCATGTTGGAATTTCACTTATAACGATGGCTCAAGACACATCTTTATTCAGTATTTTCCACAACATCACAGTTATTAGTTTCAGTGGGTGGGGGAATAGGGAAAATTGGCGAAAGGGCTCCTTGTCATCATAGGCCTATCCAGAAGGCCTAGATGGTAGATCTGATACCATAAGAGCTAGTTTCACCTTCAACATTACCAATTGAAATTTGAAAGCAACTGTTTGCTAACTTGTTAATTAAACAAAGGCACAGTAAAAAGAGAAATAGAAGCATTCCAGTGAAGAAACAACAGCAGAGATAGAATATGAAACAGATGGGTTATTTTTCTCTCATCTTACCTGTCTGTGTTATCATCTCCAAGGCAGTACAAAATTACTAACCTAGGACACCGAAGAAAAAGATCAAACAAAAAAAATAAAATCAGTATTATAGTGAAGTATTCAAAAAAATAAAAAAAATGCTTATATCATACTAATAAAAAGTTAAATTACTTGTGAAAAAGACCCCAAACTGCTTGTATTTCTGCACTTGAGGCAGATGCCCAGCCCTTAGCTTTGGAAAATGAGCCAGTCTTTTCCATGAAGAAGATCATGTTCACAGATTTGGAAGTGGTAATTCTCATTCTACTCAGCTGTGATCTATTCCGGTGTACACTACAAATGACAGTTTGAGGAGGTCAAGAGAGCAGTCTGGACCACTGAGAGAAGACCCAACGCAAAATAGGAGTAAGTGGAAGGATTAGATCACTGGTCTGGGAGTATTAGAAATTCCCAAGAAAAAGCTGCCAAAAATTGCTGAACTTTATTTTTACAATATGTTGTGATGTCCAGTGCATGCTCAATCCTTGGGCATTTGTAATGTAATTGAATGGCTCAGTGGCATAAATATATATATATATATATATACACATACCCTTGCCCAGCCGGGTCACCTCTTCCTTGTATGGGGGACAAGCATGGGCAGAGCATTACTTCCCTTGGAACGCTAGATGGCAGCACTCCTAAGGGGCAGCGGTGCCTTGGACTCCTGCAGGGTTTCATTGGAGATGGAGTTGGATTACAGCCATGATGGGATCTGGAGGCACCACCAGGGGGCGCTGCAGCTGTTCCCGAGTCCATGTGGGTGGTTCTTCTGCCACAACCGGAAGTGCAGCTGGACGTGGGGCAATGAGCACCTGGAGCACTTCCCGGGTGATTTATATAAGGGGCCAGCAGAGAATACTCGGGGAGCCAGAGTTGGGAGGAGGAAGACAAAGCTTGCCGAGGAGGAGGAGTTAAGGAGAATAAGACAGAGAGGAAAGAAAAAGTATTGTGTTTGTGCTTTGTGTTTGAGATTGTGTTGTGCCTGTGGGAAATGAGGAAGATGTTTCCCATGTGGTGAAGAAAAATAAAAACCTTGTGCTTTTTATCAGTGTGCCTCCTGCATCTGTCTGTGTCAGGTTAAGTGCTGGTATGGCACCATCTATTGTCTATATATATATATATATATATGTATATATGTCTATACTAATAAAAGGCAAAGCCCTCACTGACTCACTCACTGATTCACTCACTCACTGACTGGCTCATCACTAATTCTCCAACTTCCCGTGTAGGTAGAAGGCTGAAATTTGGCAGGCTCATTCCTAACAGCTTACTTACAAAAGTTGGGCAGGTTTCATTTTGAAATTCTACGCCTAATGGTCATAACTGGAAGGTATTTTTCTCCATTAACTGTAATAGAGTTGAGCTGGAAAGACATGTGGGGGGGGCGGAGTTTCGTGTGACATCATCACGCCTCCCACGTAATCACGTGAACCGACTGTCAACGCAGTACATAGAAAACCAGGAAGAGCTCCAAAAAGCGCTGAAGAAAACATGCATTATATAATTCAGAAGGCAGCGAAACAATAAGAAGCGAGCGAGTGACATATACAACCATATTCATGAGTGCTGCTACTTTGGAAACAAAGCACGGTGTAAACCTAAACTTTAAATTAAGTTCATAGACAGGCTGCCGGTGGCATTTGTCATGCCCACGGGTAATGCGGGATACAAGTTTAATGAGAGGACGCAGGATATAAACGAGAGTTTTGATCACTTTGTAATTAAGTTAAAATTGCAGGTGAGGGGCTGTGCTTATGCAAATTCCGAGAGACTGTGTTTGTGGGGGATTGATAGTTAAGGCGGGTGGGGGAGTCACTTCATCATCTCCTCTCCCATTCACCTCATTTCGCTCTGAGCTGCGCTCTGCAGCTAACGCAGTGTTACGACTTTGTGACGCTGCCACCAAATACTTACAGAAAAATCCACAAGTTAATACACACGCTGTGTCTAGAGTTTCTCCACACTGAATCCTCCAGGCACTACTTACAAAAGGTTACATTGACAATCGTGTTATTTTTAAAATAGTTCCTTTTCTTAGCACAAGCACAGCTGAGAAGCTTCGATGCATGTGATCCATAACGCGTTAAAAATAATGCATTTAATCACAAGCAAAGGGGAACTTCTGTCAATGCATGATTTCTTGGTACACCGATTACATTAATCAGCGCTTTCCGATTCATTTTACCCTCGCACCCCCTTGGTTTTAGAAGAAGTATGAAAAAATATGAGGTTAACACAGTAAAACAGATCACCAATTGAAGCTTTATGAATAATGGATTCACCATCAATAATTGTTTTGGTAAAGCCATACTCAGTGTAATCCTCCTTCCATTTTATAATTTTTCCGCCACTAGCCATGATTAAATGAACGGTAAAAAAGTAAGAGCGAAGCGAGGGTGATTTATTCAGGCAGGCAGGCGACAGCTCAATAGCTCAAATTTGGATATAAGTAGCTTCTATTTAGTCGCCAGAAATATCTTTGTTAGGAATGGAAGTTGAATTTAGTCTTTAAATTTCTATGGTAAAGAAAAAGTTATGCAATGATGACTACATTTAACTATATAAAGTCAAAACTTGTATATATAAATTCATTCGCGAATATATAAAGTCAAAACTTGACTATATAAAGTCACTGTCGGAATACATAAAGTCAAAACCTGAGTATATAAAGACAGCGTTGGAATATTTCAGAATATATAAAGTCAGCGCTGGAATCTATAAAGTCAAATCTTGAATATATAAAGTCAGCGTCAGAATATACAAAGTCAGGGCAGGAATATCCATCCATTTCCCAACCCGTTGGATCCGACCACAGGGTCACGGGGGTCTGATGGAGCATATCCCAGCCAACACTGGGTGCAAGGCAGGAACCAATCCTGGGCAGGGCACATGCATCATTTTCAAAACATTAACCGAACAGTGTTTTTTTAATTTATTTTTCTGAATACGTTTTTGTTAACAGTTCAGTTCAGAGTCGTTTCAATCAATAGATTTTGACTTTCACTTTATATATTCAGGAGTGAGTTTATATACTCCGATGTTGACTTTATATAATCAGGAATGACTTTATATATTCTGACGCTGACTTTATATATTCAAGTTTTGACTTTATATATTCCAGCGCTAACTTTATATATTCAAGTTTTGACTTTATATATTCGGGAATGACTTTATATATTCAAGTTTTGACTTTATATATTCTGACGCCGACTTTATATATTTACAAAATCAATTTATTTGCCTGTTTGGCACCCCATAGTATATGTGTGTGTGTATATATGTACACATGTATGTATGTATATCTATACTAATAAAAGGCAAAGCCCTCACTCACTCACTCACTCACTCACTCACTGACTCATCACTAATTCTCCAACTTCCCGTGTGGGTGGAAGGCTGAAATTTGGCAGGTTCATTCCTTACAGCTTCCTTACAAAAGTTGGGCAGGTTTTATATCGAAATTCTATGCGTAATGGTCATAACTGGAAGCAGTTTTTCTCCATTTACTGTAATGGAGATGAGCTTCAACGCCGTGGGGAGTTTCGTGTGACATCATCACGCCTCCCACGTAATCACGCAGTACATAGAAAACCAGGAAGACCTCAAAAAAGCACTGAAGAAAACATGCATTATATAATTGAGAAGGCAGCGAAACAATAAGAAGCGAGCGAGTGACATATACAACCATATTCATGAGTTCTGCTACTTCGGAAACAAAGCACGATGTAAACCTACACTTTAAATTAAGTTCATAGACAGGCTGCCGCTGGCGTTTGTAATTTAGTGCCTGCCCATATAAGGCCGTCCGTCAGCGGCAATCCAATAGCAAACTGCCACGGGTAAATATTCACGGGTGAAGGACTGTGCTTATGGAGAGGAAGATGAGATGGTCAGGGTGGTGTTTGACACAAACTCAGCGAAACTGCGAGAGAAAGTTTTAAGTGCCAGGACTAAGGTAACATTAAATACAGCCATGGACATAGCACGAGATGGCACCAGCACAGCTGGGAACCTTCGTTGCATGTACACCGAGCGGCTCACGTGAACGCAGTGCACAGATAAAAGCAACAGTTCCAAAGAGCTGAACAAAACCGAATTACACAATTGAAAAGGCAGCAAAAAATATGAAGCGTCTGATACATACAAGCATATTCATAAATGCTGCTACTGCGGAAACAAAGCACACGTTGGAAAAAGTCAATGTCCCGCTAAAGGAAGACAGTGTAAAAAAAACCCGTGCATGCAGTGTGTCAGGTCTCAGATAAAGAAGAAGACGAGCTGTTTATTGATGCAGTAAGAAACGAATCGATGAATGAAACCTGTCATCTTTACAACGATTGACAAACACGGAATGTAACTTGAACACAACACATCCTACAAATACGAACCTGATTGAAAGAAATAATGATAATCAAATCCTTGATGACAGCAACACTCAGTAACACTCACAAAACAAATACTGTATATTGACAGTCATGTTACGTTATTTTTAAAATGTTCCTTTTTCTTTTCTAGCTTTTTAACACACTACTTCTCCGCTGCGATACGCTGGTATATATATATATATATACCCCGATCTACATACTCGAATAATGGATACTTTATTCGCCATCAATGATTGTTTTGGTAAAGCCATACTCAGTGTATTCATTAGATGAACGGTAAAAAGTAAGAGCGAGGGAGGATGACTTATTGAGGCATGCAGGCTGTAGTCTTGCGTCAACTCTATCTGAATTGCGATCACATTTGAAAAAATATATCTTTTCAAGTTCTATTTAGTCCATATGTGTCAAACTCAAGGGCCGCGGGCCGGAGATCATTTTATATACTGTATTATTGTTATTAAAGCCCGGGTATATGAAGCGCTGGTAACACAATAAACTACAGATCCCATAATGCAGCGCTTCAGCTGCCTTGCCGAACACTTACCGCGTTAATCAAGTCTAGCTTATGATGCTGCAAGTTATTGCGAAGCTAGCTCACACGATGCTGAAGAGAAAAGTTGATTCTGAAAATAGAGCCTTTAAAAACCGATGGGAGGCTGAGTATATGTTTACTGAACCCGTGTGTCTCATTTGTGGAGCTAATGTGGCTGTAATTACAGAATTTAATCTAAGACGGCACTATGAGACAAAACATCAGGGTAACCTGAATGCAATGCAGAAGATACAGAAAGCAGCATAATTAAATAAGAATCTGACACTTCAGCGGACGTTTTAACCCGTGCACAATCACAAAGTGATTTCAAGTGAAGCTGCTTTTATGGGAGACACAAATGCACCCTTGCACCTTGCCCCACTTTCCCTGTTGCCAAGTAATGTTAAACCAAGTCGTCACTACGGTGTTCCCAAATACGCACTTTGCTGATAAACTGAGCGCACTGCGCATTGAGTTTGCACGGCGCTTTGGTGACTTTGAAGAACAAAAAAAGTCCGTCTACATGCGGCTCGAACCTTGTGCATGTTTGGTAGCACATATCTGTGTGAGAAGCTCTTCTCAGTGATAAAGACTAACAAAACAGCACACAGGAGTCGCCTCACTGATGAGCACCTGCAATCCATCCTGAGAATCTCCACAACACAGAACCTCACAGCAAACAGAAACGAACCTGTGGCCAAAAAAAGATGCCAGGTGTCCAGCTCTAAAATGACATATGAGCAAAGACAACTGAATGATTTGATTTGTTATTGCTGAAAGGAACACATTTTATTTATATTTCCAGGTTTTGTTATGCAGCATGTTCATATTTGAATTTGTATAATTTTGACAGGATATATTTTTATGGAGAGCAAAATCTTTTGGGATATTTAAAATCTAAGTTTATTTTTTATATAAAATTACATAAGAGTAAAGAAATTTGAATGTTTGTTCTTTTAACGTTTACTTTATTTCTAACTTGTATAATTTAGACAGGATATATTTTTATGGAGAGCAAAATATTATAAGTTGTTTAAGGTTTGAGTTGATTTATTCAGGAATAATATTCCTGTCTGTTTTTACCATTCCTACCAAAGATATTTCTGTCGACTAAATAAAAATTCCTTCTATTTAAAATTTAAATAGAACTTGAACAAATACGATAGTTCATAATATCCACGCAGACTTGCACGTAAGAGCGGGAGTCATCCGTTTTAACAAGCAGCGTATTGCACTGATACGAAATAGCTGTGTGTGTATATATGTAGATATGTATGTATATGTATATATATGTTTATATATGTGTGTGTGTATGTATGTATATATATATATGTATTTGTGTGTATATATGTGTGTGTATGTATGTATGTATATATATATATATATGTTTATGTGTGTGTGTGTAAATATATATATATATATATATATATATATATATATGACAACAACACTCATCACTCACAACAGTGACAAAACAATTACATTGACAATCATGTTACGTTATTTTCAAAATGTTTCCTTTTCTTTTCATTGCTTCTTTAACACACTACTTCTCAGCCATGGCTGGTATTTTGCTAGTATATATATATATATATATATATATGCCAGAAACACTCATGACAATGACAAAACAATTACATTGTCAATCATATAACGTTATTATTAAAATGTTTCCTTTTCTTTTTACTTCTCCGCTGCCAGGCGCGGGTATTTTGCTATTGTCACACACGCGCGAGTAGGAGGCCGCGGACGGATTCGAAAGCACCTGGGAAAACATTCGCCGGCAGGAATGGCGGGTATTAACTTTCTCCCTCTGCTTCCTTATAGGAAAAAGACCTCCCTCCTCCATAGCGGGTTTGACCGCAGTGCGCACTTCCGCCCTTCCTCCGCCATCTTGCCCTGACGTCATCCTTCCCATCCTCCCTCACGGTCCTTCCCAGCATTCTTCCACTTCCGGCTCCTCCCCAATAAAATGGCCTGAACTGTTATGTTATGAACTGTTTTGTTTATGATTTTGACCTGTTTAATTTTGTGTACAATATACGGGGCCGGCAAAACCCCAACACTTATTACTGTCTCTTCGACTATTTTACAGTGGCGTAGTCGGCAGGATTGTGCAATCCCGGAAAAATGACGGAGGGACAGGACCTGAATACCGTGCTACAAAATATGACGCCCACCTCCAGGCGCTGCAGCAGGCGCAAGCCACCACCACCCGGGAGTTGGAGGCCACGAAGGCCAGGTTGGCAGAGGCCCAGAGGGTAAGGCCAGACCCGCCCAAGCAGACGCCTCCTCCTTTGGTCCCGATGACCGCCTCAGAGGATATTGAGGCCTACCTGGGCGTATTTGAACGGACGGCCACCCGGAACGAGTGGCAGCAGTCCGAGTGGGCGTCCATACTGGCTCCCTATCTGAAGGGGCCCGCGCTGCGAGCCTATTATGACCTTCCTGAGGAGGAGGCCGCCAATTATGACCTCCTCAAACCCAAATACTGGCTCGCCACGGCATCACCCGGGCCAGCAGGCGGCTGAATGGCGGAACTGGGTCTTTGACCCCGAAAAGCCTGCCCGCGCCCAGGCGTTCGAGTTCTGGGGCAAGATGGGGCGCTGGCTACGGCCAGAAGGACCCCAAGCTCGGAGAGTGGTGGAGCAGGTGGCCTGTGAAGGCCTGGTCAACTCGCTGCCCAGTTCCCTCGCCCAGCAGGTCCGGGGACACGCCTATAAGGACATGCCAGGCCTCCTGGACGTCCTGGAGCCTCAGCTGGCGGTCCTCCGACTCGGAGGGTCAGAAAGGCCTGCTCGGGGGAACCGACAGGGATGGGCGGCCACCCCCGAGCCCTCTCGGCGTGCTGCAGAAGCACCGCCGAGACCCAGAGAAAAGCCGGGCCCGCCGCGCTGTTACAAGTGCGGCGAGACCGGCCACCTGCTGCCAACCTGCCCCCACAACATCGCTCCAGAGCCCATGGACTGCACCTGGACGTCGTCGGAGAGGTACTGTACCCCGCCGCATCCCTTGTCGAGTCCGAACACGGGAGTGGTATTGTTAAATGGGCACGCCTTGGTGGCTTTGTTTGACTCCGCAGCAACATTACCATTGTAGCTCGCCGTTTTGTCTTACCGCGACAGTGGCTAAACCAACGCTTGTTGGTCACTTGTGTGCATGGGGGGACTAGGTCGTATCGTTCCGCTCGCTGTTATGTCACCTGGAGGGGGGAACCAACCCAAATGACGGTCGCTGTGTTGCCTGAACCCCCCTTCCCAGTGATTTTGGGACAAGACTGGTCTAAAAGAATCAGCGGTAAGACATCCACCGCTCCCGGGGCCTTGTTGCATCTTGTTATGAGGGGGAGAGGCACCCCTCCCGCGGTCTCCACGCCGTGCACAAGGGCAGGCCCTAATGGCGCTGGTGCTTCAGGGGACCTTTCCGCGGCTACGGACCCCGACCCGGAAGATTCCGCCGGGGAAGGGACTAGCCAGGGAACTCTTCCCGGGCCCAGGCCACAAGACCCTCTCGGCGGCCTGGACCATCAGTTCCGGTCCACGCCAGCCTCCTTTAAGAGGGAGCAGTGGAATGATGACTCCCTGCGCTTCGCCCGGAATGCTGTCGTTCTGCCTAACAGCACCCAAGCGGACGGTTCCACACCGCGTGATCCCTTCTTTGTCCTTGAGAACGATCTGTTGTACCGAGTGGCAACCCATAAGGGCGAGGTGCAGAAGTTGCTGCTAATTCCGCGTACCTTCCGGCGGGAGATATGCGAGTTGGCGCACGCTCACCTCCTAGGCGCCCACCTCGGGGCCGAAAAAACGCTGGAGAGGATTAAGCTCCGGTTTTACTGGCCGGGGATCAATGAGAAGGTCCGGCGTTTCTGTCAGTCCTGTCCGGAGTGCCAGATCCGCCAGATTCCTAGAAAGGACCGTGCTCCTCTCGTCCCTATACCCCTGATCGATGTCCCCTTTGAAAGAATAGGGGTCGACTTGGTAGGACCCCTGGAGCCCTCAAACTGTGGCCATAAGTATATACTAGTCATGGTGGATTATGCTACCCGGTACCCAGAGGCGGTTCCCCTGTGCTCCGCTAATTCTAAAAGCATCGCACAGGAATTGGTTAATGTGTTTTCCCGAGTGGGCATACCCAAAGAAGTCCTCACGGACCAGGGTACGCCCTTTACTTCGGATACGTGCAGGGAGGTAGCCAAATTACTGCAGATAAAGCACCTGAGAGCGTCTGTCTATCACCCGCAAACTGACGGGTTGGTGGAACGATTTAATCAGACGCTTAAGCAGATGCTCCGCAAGGTAGTCAGCGCGGACGGCAGGAACTGGGACCAGCTCCTCCCGCTCGTGCTTTTTGCTTATCGGGAGGTACCTCAGGCCTCTACGGGCTTCTCCCGCTTAGAATTGTTATATGGGCGACAACCCCGAGGAATCCTCGACATCCTAAAAGAGGGCTGGGAGGCTGAGGCCCTTCCCTCCTCTAATATTTTAGAGTACGTAGCGCAACTGCGCGATCGACTCACAAAAATCAGGCCCCTCCTAAAAGAACACGTGACTCGTGCGCAAGCAGCGCAGGCCCGGTGTTACAACCGCAACTCCGTCCTCAGGGAGTTCCGCACGGGGGACCGGGTTATGGTACTCATCCCTACCTCCCACTCTAAGCTGCTCGCTCACTGGCAAGGGCCTTACGAGGTTAAGGAAAGGAAAGGGCTCGTCGACTATTTGGTGAAACAACCCAACCGTCGACCGAGTGAGAGGATCTATCATGTCAACCTGTTGAAACCATGGAAGGATAGGGAGGAGCTTCCTGGCTCCCATAGGTCACTCTCCCTTTTCACGAGCACGACTGCCCTCAACCTCGGCGAAGAGCTGACACCCAAGCAGCGGCAGGAGTTAACCCAAACCCGAAGTGGTAAGCGAATCACCCGGCCGGACCTCGCTGATTGCCCACGATATAGTCACGGACCCCGGTGTAATCGTCCGGGAGAGGCCCTATAGGCTCCCGGAGGCAAAACGCGCAGAGGTCGAACTGGAGGTGCAACGTATGTTGGACATGGACATAATTGAAGAGAGCCATAGTCCCTGGTCCAGCCCTGTTGTCCTCGTCTCCAAGCCAGACGGCTCCTGGAGGTTCTGTAACGACTTTAGACGTCTGAATCAGGTCTCCAAGTTCGATGCCTACCCGATGCCCCGCATTGACGACCTCCTGGAGCGGCTGGGTACGGCTCGATATTTGACTACCCTTGACATGACAAAGGGGTATTGGCAAATTCCTTAACGGCATCCGCAAAAGAAAAACAGCCTTTAGCACCCCTAGCGGGCACTGGCAGTACAAGGTCCTCCCATTTGGGCTGCACGGGGCCCCGGCCACCTTCCAACGTCTGGTGGACAGAGTGCTGAAGCCCCACCAGTCCTATAGTGCCGCCTACCTGGATGACGTGGTCATCTATTCCGGCACCTGGGAGGAGCATCTATGGCGGGTTGCAGCTGTCCTCAGAACACTGGCTAAAGCCGGCCTCCGCATAAACCCCCGAAAATGTTTCTTTGGCTTAAAGGAGGCCAAGTATTTAGGCTACCTCGTGGGACAAGGACAGGTGCGCCACAGGCTCCAAAGTTAAAGACATCTTAGAATGGCCCCGTCCGAATACCAAGAGGCAGGTGCAGGCTTTCTTGGGGCTTGCGGGTTACTACCGCCGGTTTGTTCCCCGTTTCTCCGAAAGAGCAGCACCCTTGACTAACCTGACAAAAAGGGCGCTCCCCTATACGTGGTGTGGACCGACAAGGCAGAACACGCATTCAGTGACTAAAAAAGGCCCTAACGTCGGCACCTGTATTGCGGACGCCCGATTTTGGGCTCCGCTTATCTCCAGACCGACGCTTCGGACACAGGCCTGGGTGCCGTGCTGAGCCAAAGCGTCGATGGTGTCGAACACCCTGTGATGTACCTTAGCCGGAAACTGATGGACCGGGAGACTCGGTACGCGGCAGTGGAGAGGGAGGCCTTGGCCATTAAGTGGGCAGTGACCCACCTCCGTTATTACCTGCTGGGTCGCGAATTCACTCTGGTGACTGATCACGCTGCACTTCAGTGGATGTCCCTACACAAAGAGTCGAATCCGCGGGTCACTAGGTGGTTTCTGGACTTACAGCCGCATAAGTTCACTGTCACTTATCGGCGGGGCACCCTTCAGGCCAATGCCGATGCCCTCTCTCGTATTCACGTCCTCTCGGTTAGGTCCGCCCGACCTGACGGTCCTGGGCTAAGGGGGGGATCGTGTCACGCACGCGCGAGTAGGAGGCCGCGGACGGATTCGAAAGCACCTGGGAAAACATTCGCCGGCAGGGAATGGCGGGGTATTAACTTTCTCCCTCTGCTTCCTTATAGGAAAAAAGACCTCCCTCCTCCATAGCCGGGTTTGACCGCAGTGCGGCACTTCCGCCCTTCCTCCGCCATCTTGCCCTGACGTCATCCTTCCCATCCTCCCTCACGGTCCTTCCCAGCATTCTTCCACTTCCGGCTCCTCCCCAATAAAATGGCCTGAACTGTTATGTTATGAACTGTTTTGTTTATGATTTTGACCTGTTTAATTTTGTGTACAATACACGGGGCCGGCAAAACCCCAACACTTATTACTGTCTCTTCGACTATTTTACACTTTATATATATACTAGCAAAATACCCAGCGAGAAGTATTGTGTTAAAGAAGCAATGAAAAGAAAAGGAAACATTTTGAAAATAATGTAACCTGATTGTCAATGTAATTGTTTTGTCACTGTTGTGAGTGATGAGTGTTGTTGTCATATATATATATATATATATATATATATATATATATATTTACACACACACATAAACATATATATATATATATACATATCTATACATATAGACATATATACATACACATATATATCTACATATATACACACACATATATACACACACATACATACATACACACACATACAGTATATACCCACAAATACACATATATATATACATACATACACACACAACTATATAAACATATATATACATATACATACATATCTACATATATACACACACAGCTATTTCGTATCAGTGCAATACGCTGTTTGTTAAAACGGTTGACTCCCGCTCTTACGTGCAATAACAAATCAAATCATTCAGTTGTCTTTGCTCATATGTCATTTTAGAGCTGGACGCCTGGCATCTTTTTTTGGCCGCAAGTTCGTTTCTGTTTGGTGTGAGGTTCTGTGTTGTGGAGATTCTCAGGATGGATTGCAGGTGCTCATCAGTGAGGCGACTCCTGTGTGCTGTTTTGTTAGTCTTTATCACTGAGAAGAGCTTCTCACACAGATATGTGCTACCAAACATGCACAAGGTTCGAGCCGCATGTAGACGGACTTTTTTTGTTCTTCAAAGTCACCAAAGCGCCGTGCAAACTCAGTGCGCAATAACTCTAGCTTCGCAATAACTTGCAGCATCATAAGGTAGACTTGATTAACGCGGTTAGTGTTCGGCAAGGCAGCTGAAGCGCTGCATTATGGGATCTGTAGTTTATTGTGTTACCAGCGCTTCATATACCCAGGCTTTAATAACAATAATACAGTATATAAAATGATCTCGCGGGCCGGATATAATTACACGCCGGGCCGGATGTGGCCCGCGGCCCTTGAGTTTTACACATATGGACTAAATAGAACTTGAAAAGATATATTTTTTCAAATGTGATCGCGCAATTCAGATAGAGTTGACGCCAAGACTACAGCCTGCATGCCTCAATGAGTCATCCTCCCCTCGCTCTTACTTTTTTACCGTTCATTTAATGAATACACTGAGTATGGCTTTACCAAAACAATCATTGATGGCGAATAAAGTGTCCATTATTCGAGTATGTAGATCGGGATATATATATACATATATATATACCCGCGTATTGCAGCGGAGAAGTAGTGTGTTAAAAAAGCTAGAAAAAGAAAAGGGAACATTTTAAAAATAACGTAACATGACTGTCAATATACAGTATTTGTTTTGTGAGTGTTACTGAGTGTTGATGTCATCAAGGATTTGATTATCATTATTTCTTTCAATCAGGCTCGTATTTGTAGGATGTGTTGTGTTCAAGTTACATTCCGTGTTTGTCAATCGCTGTAAAGATGACAGGTTTCTTTCATCGATTCGTTTCTTACTGCATCAATAAACAGCTCGTCTTCTTCTTTATCTGAGACGTGACACACTGCATGCACAAGTTTTTTTTTTTTTTTTTTACACTGTCTTCCTTTAGCGGGACATTGACTTTTTCCACTGTGTGCTTTGTTTCCGCAGTAGCTGGATTTATGAATATGCTTATCAGACGCTTCATATTTTTTGCTGCCTTTTCAATTGTGTAATTTGGTTTTTGTTCAGCTCTTTGGAACTGTTGCCTTTATCTGTGCACTGCGTCAGTTCACGTGAGCCGCTCAGTGTACATGCAACGAAGGTTCCCAGCTGTGCTGGTGCCATCTCGTGCTATGTCCATGGCTGTATTTAATGTTACCTTAGTCCTGGCACTTAAAACTTTCTCTCGCAGTTTCGCTGAGTTTGTGTCAAACACCACCCTGACCATCTCATCTTCCTCTCCATAAGCACAGTCCTTCACCCGTGAATATTTACCCGTGGCAGTTTGCTATTGGATTGCCGCTGACGGACGGCCTTATATGGGCAGGCACTAAATTACAAACGCCAGCGGCAGCCTGTCTATGAACTTAATTTAAAGTGTAGGTTTACATCGTGCTTTGTTTCAAGTAGCAGAACTCATGAATATGGTTGTATATGTCACTCGCTCACTTCTTATTGTTTCGCTGCCTTCTCAATTATATAATGCATGTTTTCTTCAGCGCATTTTGAGGTCTTCCTGGTTTTCTATGTACTGCGTGATTACGTGGGAGGCGTGATGATGTCACACGAAACTCCGCCCTCACGGCGTTGAAGCTCATCTCCATTACAGTAAATGGAGAAAAACTGCTTCCAGTTATGACCATTACGCGTAGAATTTCGATATAAAACCTGCCCAACTTTTGTAAGGAAGCTGTAAGGAATGAACCTGCCAAATTTCAGCCTTCCACCCACACGGGAAGTTGGAGAATTAGTGATGAGTCAGTGAGTGAGTCAGTGAGTGAGTGAGTGAGTGAGGGCTTTGCCTTTTATTAGTATAGATATATATATACACAGATATAGATATCTATATATATAGATATATATATAGATATAGATATATAGATATGACAACAACACTCATATCAAAGACAAAACTATTACATTAGCAATCATGTTACGTTATTTTAAAATTTTTTCCTTTTCTTTTTCATAACTTCTTTAACACACTACTTCTAGTAGTGTCACTAGGTCACTGAGTGGCAGTGAATACGTATAGTGTTTACAATGGCTCAAAACAAAAGTGATGAAGAAAACTGCAAAAACAAATGATCGGACAACTTCTCCTCCCTCTCACAGGTGAAAAAATTAAGAGGACAGAGAAAACAGTCATCAAAATCAAAAGTGAAGAAAATGGCACAAGTACAAAAACACTGGAAAATCAGTGAAAAAGGAAATAATTCACTCTATACAAGAATGCTTAATTATGATTGTTATAAAACTTGCTAAGATAATCTTTTCTCTTAATGTCAGATGGTCAAAAGACAACCCCTGTTGGGTAACATGTTGTGTTTTATACATTTTATAGCTTCTTCAAGTTACTTTCATTTTTATTTCTTTTTTGGGAATTCCTGTCTCACGGCTCCTCTGCACCAGGCTTACGTGGCTCCATTATCAGCTGGTTGCTCTGTTGCGACTGATGAGGCCAAATGGATATTCTTTCTTGGTATGGCATTAAATAACACCAGAATGTGGGTGTGCCAGTGACAGCACTTGAAGCTGCACAAGGTGATTGACCTTCTCACCTGCCTTAAACCATAAGCAGCATTTTCACTTGTGGCGTTCCTCCATACCACCACCACATTCGTTTCTCCCAGAGCATTTCTACTACTATGCAAAACAGCTTTAGTCAGTTATTACACTGTTACAGAATGTCTTGTGATACGTATTGCCTATCACATACAGTGCATCCGGAAAGTATTCACAGCGCATCACTTTTTCCACATTTTGTTATGTTACATCCTTATTTCAAAATGGATTAAATTCATTTTTTCCTCAGAATTCTACACACAACACCCCATAATGACAACATGAAAAAAGTTTACTTGAGGTTTTGCAAATTTATTAAAAATAAAAAAACTGAGAAAGCACATGTACATAAGTATTCACAGCCTTTGCCATAAAGCTCAAATCCTGTTTCCCCTGATCATCCTTGAGATGTTTCTGCAGCTTAATTGGAGTCCAGTTGTTGGACATGATTTGGAAAGGCACACACCTGTCTATATAAGGTCCCACATTTGACAGCTCATGTCAGAACACAAACCAAGCATGAAGTCAAAGGAATTGTCTGTAGACCTCCGAGACAGGATTGTCTCGAGGCACAAATCTGGGGAAGGTTACAGAAAAATTTCTGCTGCTTTGAAGGTTCCAATGAGCACAGTGGCCTCCATCATCCATAGGTGGAAGAAGTTCGAAACCACCAGGACTCTTCCTAGAGCTGGCCGGCCATCTAAACTGAGCAATCTGGGGAGAAGGGCCTTAGTCAGGGAGGTGACCAAGAACCCGATGGTCACTCTGTCAGAGCTCCTGAGGTCCTCTGTGGAGAGAGGAGAACCTTCCAGAAGAACAACCATCTCTGCAGCAATCCACCAATCAGGCCTGTATGGTAGAGTAGCCAGACGGAAGCCACTCCTTAGTAAAAGGCACATGGCAGCCCACCTGGAGTTTGCCAAAAAGCACCTAAAGGACTCTCAGACCATGAGAAACAAAATTCTCTGGTCTGATGAGACAAAGATTGAACTCTTTGGTGTGAATGCCAGGCGTCACGTTTGAAGGAAACCAGGCACTGCCCATCACCAGGCCAATACCATCGCTACAGTGAAGCATGGTGGTGGCAGCATCATGCTGTGGGGACCTTTTTTAGCGGCTGGAACTGGGAGACTAGTCAGGATAAAGGGAAAGTTGACTGCAGCAATGTACAGAGACATCCTGGGTGAAAACCTGCTCTAGAGCGCTCTTGACCTCAGACTGGGGCGACGGTTCATCTTTCAGCAGGACAGCGATCCTAAGCACACAGCCAAGATATCAAAGGAGTGGCTTCAGGACAACTCTGTGAATGTCACTGAGTGGCCCAACCAGTGCCCAGACTTGAATCCGATTGAACATCTCTGGAGAGATCTTAAAATGGCTGTGCACCGACTCCCCCCCCTTCCAATCTGATGGAGCTTGAGAGGTGCTGCAAAGAGGAATGGGCGAAACTGGCCAAGGATAGGTGGGCCAAGCTTGTGGCATCAGATTCAAAAAGACTTGAGGCTGTAATTTCTGCCAAAGGTGCATCAAAAAGTATTGAGCAAAGGCTGTGAATACTTAAGTGATTTCTCAGTTTTTTTATTTTTAATAAATTTGCAAAAACCTTAAGTAAACTTTTTTCACATTGTCATTATGGTGTGTTGTGTGTAGAATTCTGAGGAAAAAAATGAATATAATCCATTTTGGAATAAGGCTGTAACATAACAAAATGTGGAAAATGTGATGCGCTGTGAATACTTTCCGGATTCACTGTATGTCTTGCCTGGCCACCCCCCAAGCCAACTGGAAAAGTGAATTGAAAGTGAACTAAAATAAAGTGAAGCAAAGTAATTTAACATCCTTCAATACTACATACCTTTGCTGTGATCTAATAATAATGCATTTCAAACATTCTGAAGGCTTTTCTACCTGTACTTGTTTAAAAATGCAAGTATTTATAGATCATGGCTGGCTGAATTCCATGCTGTGAAAGCGACAGGAACAATCACCTCCAAGAAACAGTAAACAGTTCCTATAAAGAACACAAACCAATGTACACATGTATTTGAGGTTTTAGGGTATCACTAATGACTTCACGTTTAGGTGACCTTCAGAGTGACTCTGTCACTGTATATTGCAATGTAAAATTGATGTAAATCGCACTACTTACCCCCTTTTAAATTGTTCTGATCACTTGCTAGTTCTGTCTAATCACATTTCCATATTATGATGGTGGAACACCTAAATCACTACAAAATTAAAGTGGTAGCATTATGCTTACCTTAATTACACGCTATGATCAATAATTTAGTGTTTAACAGCCTTTAATATCTGAACTTTATTTTTTGGAAGCATGCATTTAGAATTATATAGTAATTTACAAACATGTATACATGCTGAATTGTAAATGCAATCAAATCAGAGACAATGAATACAATAATTATAGCATTTAGCTTTTGTGAAAATTTGATTGTAGGATATTATGTTTTATTTAGTAAAATGTTTTTTACAGGCTCCTTACTGTCATATTGCATATTCTAATATATACTTTTGCTGTAATTGAAAACCATGAGCATTTTTATAATTAATATTTTTAGTGCAGCAACAGAAATTTCAGAACAAACATTTCAGATTATTTTTGTGGCTTCTATAGTATAAATCTAATTAGGTAATATAATGATAATAACTGAAAATCATTTGCAAGTCTATTCTTATCTATACATAAAATAATATTACATTTATAGCCTGGCACTGCTGTTCTTAGGCAAAGTAGACGACCACCTAGGGCCCCCACTGCCAAAGGGCCCTGCCCAGCCTTTTTTTTTTTTTAGCTGTAACCAAATACAACTTACTTTTCAACGGTGGCAGAATTATCAGTATGGTTACGAGCAAGCAGAGAGGAAACAGTGAAGACAGTGGGGACTGGGGTAGTGGACAGGGCAGATCATGCTCCACACCTGCCAGGGGTCGGTGCAACAGATCGATCATACTTTAAATAGCGGAAGCTGACAGGATAAAGCCATTCCACAAAGTGGCACAACTGTGGGTGGTCTGCTCCATCCATCTGCTTTGCTATAATTATAACTTACCGTGTTTCCATTGACTTACACATTATTCATCATTAGTATGTTCCGAAGTTGATGTTCATGATTTATGTGCAGAATTACGCAATTTAGTAAGTTTGGTTCAACAAACTGTTTCTGCTCTTAAAAGTTTGCAATTCATATACGAGAATAATTTGCAAGATTCTTTTCCAAACGTTTCTGTTGCATTATGCATTGCTTTGACAATTCCTGCAGTTGTCACGTCTGCTGAACGCAGCTTTTCAAAGCTCAAGGTGACTATGAGTGACCTGCGAACAAGCATGACGCAAGATTGATTGAATGGCTTAGCATTAATATCAGCTGAGCACAACGTCATCGACTCCCATGATTATTCAGACTTAATCAAGGACTTTGCATAAATGAAAGTATGCACATGCTACGTTAGGCATAGTCAGTAGATTCCTTTGACATGTTCCACTCAAATCTGATATATATATATATATATATATATATATATATATATATATATATATATATATATATATATATATAATATTCAAAAAATGACTATTACGTATTTATACAGATAAAACAATTATTATGCATTCATACAGATAAAACAATTATCATACATTTATACGGATAGAAACAGCAGGGCCCCGACAGGTACCTTTACCTAGGGCCCTCAAAAACCAAAGAACGGCCCTGCTGGGAGCATCAGATGAAGAGTAGGATCCAGCACAGAAGTAACAGGAGGTCATCACAGAGCCCACTCACACTCACACTTACACTGGCCCAAGTTACAGTTGCTATTTAATCTTAGACATTTGTCTTTGGAGTGCAAGGAGAAACTGGAAGAAGACAAAGAGGACATGTGGACTCCACACAGACAGTGAACAGGCCAAGGATATGAATCTGGGATGCTAGGTCCTTGAGGCACCAGGGCCACCCTACTATCAGTCCATATATTTGTCCATATATAAGTCTTGATAAAGTGACCTAGTGTCTGAGAATCTGTATTATAATCCAGAACTTTATTGGGTGAATCCTTACCACTGTCAAGTCACATAACATGTTAGTGAACTGTCGAAATATAGTGCTTTCAGAAAGTATTCAGACCCCTTTGCCTTTTCACATTCTATTATGTTGCAGCCTTATGCTACAATCATTTACATAATTTTTTTTTCTCATTAAAAACACTTAATATTCTAAAATGACAAAAAACACTTAATATTCTAAAATGACAAAGTGAAATTGTACTATTTGTTGGTTTACACAGTTGTATAAACAACAAAAGGAAGTTGATCGAGTGACATACAGTGTCAGAGAAACTGGAAAGCTCAAGTTCACAAAGTCGCACAGTGCCCGAAATAAAAAAGAAGTTGTCAGATATCAAAGTCACCATGAAAAGGCGAGTCGTAGCCCACCGTCTGAGTGTCATATGAAAGCTTATTAGGGTACATAGAAAATAAAATAAAATAGGGAAACAGTGAGAAAAAAGCTTGAAATTTCAACTTTAATCTCGAAATTTCCACTTTAATCACATAGTTTATTTTGTCATTAAAGTAGAACATCACAAAATTCATCTTTAAATTGTTTAATTTACTAGTTTCTCAAATACCATCATAAAACTAAAGTAGCACGTTAAATGCTTTTGTTTTGTTCTTCTATGTGCTCTATGTGTGTGAATCACACAGAATCCATTACATTCGTGATATTACAGCTCTCTGAATAATTAAAATACTGAGATGTATACTTGATATCATTTTCACGATGATAGGAGTTAAAGCATGTTATTAAACATGGGAACACGGTGGCACAGTGATAATGATGAGCTGGCACCTCGTCCACAGATTGTTCCTGCCTTGCTGCGCTGTGCGCGACCTTCAGTGAAATAATTGTTTGCAACAGTACTGTCTCTTTCAAACATACTAACCTCCAATTCCTGCCCTTCCTTTTCTTTCTCCAAAGTAACCAATCGCCACACAATCAGCTCTGTAATAGATGTTAAGCCATTTGTAAGCTTAGAACACCAATGCTTCAAAACGTTTAAGGAACATAGGAAATATCTTCGTAGTAAATGTTTAATTATTCTGTCCATCTATCCTTCCAGTGTCGGGCCAGCCACAGGAAGAATACAGTGTGAGGCAGGAACAATCCTCACATGTTTAATTATTAACAATATAGATTATTTAAATGTTAACATTTTATCGGTATAATGTAATAAACATATTTTGCTGCATTTCATCTTAAAAATGATATTGTCATCATATGTAAATACGCACTTTATAAAGTGGCTTAGGTTGTGCAATATTATAATTGTATTGTTAAGTTTACAGTGAGGACCACTTTATGGACTGATTGAGTGCGTTTATGAATTGGGATGTCCCTACAGGAAAGGCTCTGAAGCATTAGCCGTATGGGAGCATGGCTGAGACAGCGTGTGCTTGATGCTGTATATGAATAATTCTCTGCTGTAGAGCTGTGATTTCCACACTCAGATACAGTGGGATAAATCCTCTGAGTGGTGCATTGAGAGGAACAACGCTAAAGCAGCTATGGTATTTGGAGTAGTTTGGCGATTCCATGGATCCTTATATTGTTACAGGTTAATTGAAATCAGATGCCTTAAACTAATAAACAATATGCGGTTAATTTCCGTGTATTTGATAAAGCCGCGTCAGGGATGTGGATCTAAAAAAGAAAGGGAAACCACACTTGAACAAAAGCACTGCTTTGATGTTGGGTACCGGCAGTTTGCAAAACCTAGCGGAGAACTTGATTAGGCCAAGCATTTTGCTGGCATGAAAATGTGAGTGGCTTTACGGCAAGTTTAGGTTTTATACATCACGATTTGAGCATGGAAACGGGAGTATGCAAAATTTTGTGCGTACGCGCTGTTTAAACATGAAGGCCCTGGTCTGTCCTTTGATAATTCAGTAGTAATATAAGGTTCATGTTCTGCACTATTGAGTTTTGGGTTTGATGCAAACCCTGACGCTGCTGCAGGAGATCTAAGAGGATTTGCCCGGGTGTTTTGTAGAGCATTGCTGACCTAGTAAGATGTCCAGAAAACTGATCCTAAAGTATTTTCTGTAGGTGGGCTTAAAAACTGTTTCTAGCCACAGTGCCACAGAGCTTGAAGTGAAAAGTGTAGTGAGAGGATAGGGCTAAAGCAGGGTCTCCGACATGTCACTCACGAGCTACCGGTAGCTCGCGACTCCTTTCCAAGTAGCTTACCAAAGTGTTTATGAATCCGACATAAATTGGAAAACTTGATTAGTCAAATTAGGGGTGAGCAATCTTTCCAAAAAACCATGCCACGATCTACAGTACAACCTGAATTGCAGTCTATCTTTTCAATGTGGCATACACTTAAGAAAGAAGTGTATGGTTAAAGGTTAAAGAACATGCCCTGAAGCTGGCGAGTGAATGAGGAAGGCCCCTCCCCCCAGCCCATTGCGTGGATCTCGGTTTACCGCAAATAAATTGGTACCTCAAACGAACTATGATACATAGCGAAATGAAAAAAGTCGCAAAATCAACAGGAATGTTCAAGCAAATTGTAGAAAAAAAAAGATCTAAATCCTTTAAGTAGTTCTCTCGTGAAAAGTGGGCAGGCAGACATTGGATTTTATATATTATATATTAGATTTTTATATATTATATATTAGTAAACCTTCAAAATAATGTCTCAATAACATTCTCAGCATTTCTGGAGCTTAGCAGAGAAAAAACTATAAGAATTTTCACAAGGCAACTCTGAAAATGTCTGCTTAGTTTGGGTCTACATACCTCTGTGAGTCTGCCTTTTCTGACATGAATGTCATGAAATCAAAGTTCAGAATCAGACTGACAGATGAACATTTAAATGACTCCATAAGAGTGAACCTAAGTGGCTACACTCCACCATACACCTCTCTTCTTGAATCCATGCAGTGCCAGTCATCTCACTTACTGAAAAATACATCACACATGCAACTGGACATGTGAATACTCTTGTGAAGTGAAACAGTGACATGTAACAAAATGACAAATGAATAAGTACTATCTGTGTAGTTGTAATTGCATTGTTTTGTTTTGACAGCATTCATGTTTTAATTGAATAGTGTGAGATACACTAGAAAATGCAGACATACAAAATGCACTTGCAAGTGAACTAAATATTTTTTGTGATGTTTTAATGCAAAATGTGAGTTGTGGACACCAATATTTTGTAAATATTCAGACAAAACAAGCTTATTCAGTTTGTTTGGGTTGAAATAATCTATGAGAATAAACGTTAGAAAACTTGAGTAGCTCTCAGCCATTTTCATTTTGTAAAAGTAGCTCTCGGGGGAAAAACGTTGGAGATCCCTGGGCTAAAGAGACAGCTGTAAGGGACAACAAAGTAGCTATAGATAAATGATAATGGTTGTTTGTGGCCAATTGGACCAACAAGTCAAAGTGACATTGGTAGCCATGTTTTTCTGTATTATTGTGACCCCTAATGTTTTATTTTTATCTTCTATGTATTTTTGTTAATAAATCTTCCTTTTTTATCTATCTGTGCTTCTGTTCATTCATTTCAAATTTACCATTTCTCTCTAAAATACTAGAGAAAGTAGTCGCCAGTCAGCTTCAGTCACACCTTACGCGTTACAATCTATTTGAGAAATTCCAGTCTGGCTTTCGCACTGGTCATAGTACAGAAACGGCACTAACACGGGTTGTAAATGACATTCTGATATCCTCTGATGAAGGAAATTCCACTGTAATTATGTTGTTAGACTTAAGTGCAGCATTTGACACCATTGACCATTCTATTTTACTGCACAGGCTAGAAAACGATGTTGGGCTTACAAGCCCCGTGCTCGCTTGGTTCAATTCTTATTTATCAAATCGATTCCAGTATGTACAGAAATGTGCAGACAGTACTCCTTCATTATACACAGAAGTTCAATATGGTGTCCCGCAGGGCTCAGTACTGGGACCTTTACTGTTTTCACTTTACATGCTTCCACTGGGATCTCTCATTAGGAAACATAATGTTAATTTTCACTCGTATGCAGTTTCTCCGATGTTGTCTTTAATTAGTTGTGTTAGTGAATTAAAGGAATGGATGAATGAGAACTACTTGTCTTTAAATACAGATAAAACAGAGATGTTAATTGTTGGAGGGAATGACGCTGATCACAGCAATATTTTGTCGTCATTTAACTCAGTTGGAATCCCAATTAATTTTACTGAATCAGCCTGCAATCTAGGTGTTATCTTTGACTCTAGCATGTCATTTAAAGCGCATATTACAAAGTCGTTCAAAACATGTTTTTTCCATCTTAAAAATGTTAGGAAATTAAGGCACTTTCTAAATAAACCGGATTGTGAGAAATTAATTCATGCATTTATCTCTAGTAGGATTGACTACTGCAATGCGGTGTTCACTGGCTGTTCAAACTGTTCTCTATACAGCCTCCAGTTAATCCAAAATGCCGCTGCAAGAATTATTACAAGAACAAGAAAATATGAACACATAACCCCAGTTCTTAAATCTTTACACTGGCTCCCAGTTAAGTTCAGGGCAGATTTCAAAATCCTTCCTTTAACATATAAAGCATTAAATGGCCAAGGTCCGGCTTACTTGTCTGAACTTATCATGACTTACAAACCTGAGCGCACATTAAGATCTCAAGATGCCGGTCTGCTTAGGATTCCAAGGATTAATAAAATAACAGTGGGAGGTCGAGCTTTTAGTTACAGGGCCCCTAAACTGTGGAATGGTCTTCCTGCTTCCATAAGAGATGCCCCTTCAGTCTCAGCCTTTAAATCCCGGCTGAAGACTCACTACTTTAGTTTAGCATATCCTGACTAGAGCTGCTGATTAACTGTACAGCATGCATCTCTGTTGTTAGTAATTAGCACTATAACATAAGTAACATGATAATTATATTTGAATACTAACCCTCACCTATTCTGTTTCTTTTCTCGGTACCCAAATGTGGCCATTGGTGCCACGGCCCACCTGCCAAGTTGTTTGCCTGCCTATGGTAAAGTCATCCCTGATGGAGGATCACAGGAATCATGGGAAAGAGGGGTCCTTTCATCGGAGCAATGTTTCAGCCGTGGCATGGCCAAATGGGGAGGCAGCTAGATGGATGAGGTCTCCAGGACTCTAAAAATATCCAAACCTAATTATGTCATATCATCTACTGTTAAGCCGTACTTCTAAAATTTTTATTATTATGCTGTCTTAAGGAATTGTTCTGTTGTATATATTGTATTGTATTGACCCCCTACTTTTGACACCCACTGCACGCCCAACCTACCTGGAAAGGGGTCTCTTTGAACTGCCTTTCCCGAGGTTTCTTCCATTTTTCCCTACAAGGTTTTTATTGGGAGTTTTTCCTTGTCTTCTCAGAGAGTCAAGGCTGGGGCTGTCAAAAGGCAGGGCCTGTTAAAGCCCATTGCGGCACTTCCTGTGTGATTTTGGGCTATACAAAAATAAACTGTATTGTATTGTATTGTATTCAAGATTCACAGGCAACTGGCACCCAGCTTCCTTCCATAGCTGCCCACTACTAGATGTATTGGAGAGTACCCACCTCTTGGCATTCTCACTGGCTTTCCCTTTTCTAAGTCTTAATAGAAAGCCAGATATCTCTGGTAGACATTATGTCATGTGCCCTCTAGCATCCCATAGGGCATATGGGAGAGGCGAAGGACAAACCTCACATGGGGGCTCATGTATAAACATTGCGTATGCACAAAAATGTTGCATACTCCCGTTTCCACGCTCAAATAGCGATGTATAAAACCTAAACTTGGTATAAAGCCACGCACATTTTCACATTAGCTAAATCCCTGGCATACGCAAGTTCTCCACTCGGTTTTGTAAACTGGCGGCAGCCAGCGTCAAAGCAGTGTTTTTGTTCCAGTGTGGTTTTCCTTTCTTTTTTAAATCCACATTCCTAACGCGGCTTTATCATATACACTGAAATTAACTGCATATTGCTTATTAGTTTAAGGCATCTGTAATTAACCCATAACAACATAATGGTCCACTGAATGGCCAAAGTATTCCAAATACCATAATTACTTTAGCGTTGTTACTTTCACTGCACCTTCTTCTTCTTTCAGCTGTTAATGTTAGGGGTTGCCACAGTGGATCATCTTTTTCCATATTACTCTCACTGCACCACTCAGAGTATTTATATCACTGTATCTGAGTGTTGAGTGACAATTCTACAGCAGCTGATCGGAAAGAGAATTATCGGTATACATCATCTAGCACATGCGGCCTATTTGAACTGCTGTCATGCGGCAAACGCTTCAGAGCCTTTCCTGTGCTAACCTTGATGTTCAGAAACAGTTTCATCCTTAAATTTAATGCAGTTCGGCTTGCTCTCTCTTTCTCAGGGGTGGGGATCGATCTGTTCTTAACTTAATTTTTCTCTTTGTAAAAACTTGATTGCTTTGTATGGATTGTAATAAAATTAATAAAAAAAAAAAAAAAAAAGAAACAGTTTCATCCCAAGAACTATAAACGCAATCAATCAGTCCATCAACTGCTCCTTGTAGAACTGTTTGTACTTATAAGTACAATCACCTCAATGTAAACTTGCGATACAGTTATAATATTGCACAACCTGAGCCACTTTATAAAGCATGTATTTACATATGATGACAATATCATTTTTAAGGTGAAATGCAGCAAAATATGTTTATTAAATTATACAGATAAAATGTTAACATCATTTAAATAATCTATATTGTTAATAATTATACACATGAGGACACAGTGTCGCAGCGCTAACTATATATATAGTCCATGGATTGCTCCGGCCTTGCACTGTATTCTTGCTGGGGCTGGCGTGACACTGAAAGGATAGATGGATAGAACAATTAAACATGTACTATGAAGACAGTTCAATGTTCCTTAAAGTTTTGAAAAATATGCATTCTCAGCTTACAAATGGCTTAACATCTATTAGTGAGCTGATTGTGTGGTGATTGGGTATTTGGAGAAAGAAAAGGAAGGACAGGAATTGGGGGTTAGTAAATTTGAAAGAGACAGTACTGCTGTAATAAATTATTTCATTAAAGGTTGCGCATGGCACAGCAAGCATCTTGCGTGAGGCATGAACAATCACTGAGCCACCGTGTTCCCATGTTTAATACATGCTTTAATTCCTATCATCATGAAAATTATATCAAGTATACATCTCAATATTTGAATTATTCAGGGAGCTGTGATATCATGAATGTAAGGGATTCTGTGTCCTGTTGGAGGAAGAGAAAGCTCATTTAAGAAGCACATAGTGATTTACACACATAGAGCACAAAGAAGAACAAATACAAAACAAAGCATTTAATGTGCTACTTTAGTTATGATGGGATTTGAGAAACTAGTAAATTAAACGATTTTAAGATGAAGTTTATGATGTTCTGCTTTAATGACAAAGTAAATTACGTGATTAAAGTGAACATTTTGAGATTAAAGTTGATATTTTGAGCTTTTTTCTGACTTTGTCCCTATTTTTTTTTTCTTTTCTCTGTACCCTAATAAGCTTGATAAAACTTCTTTTTTATTTCGGGCACTGTGTGACTTTGTGAACTTGAACTTTCAAGACTATATTCCACTCAATCAACTTCTTTTTGTTGTTTATACAACTGTTTAAACCAACAAAATGTAAGTTTTTCCTTGCCTCAACTTGTTATTCACTGAAATTCTATTTTACCCTGTGCTTTTTCCGTTGCCTTCGCACAAAATGCTGAACTTAATGGATATTTATATTGATTTCCATATTCAAAGAAGCATAATTCTGGGATTAGATGGGGCGGGACAGCAGGTGTGTCCACATGTGTTACTTTTCACGCTGACCAGGATTTATGGAGTGGAAGAACGTGGAAGTTGGCGAACACACAGATTTATGCATCTGGATTTTTTTGTGCATACGCACATTTCTGCTTTTGTCTTTACGCCATGTTTTATTGTGAATTCTACGCATGGTGTTATGCATGAGAGGAATGGATAGGGAAAAATATCACTGTTGGTTGATGAAGCCCGTTTTGAATGGATTTTGTCAGGTATAAGTGTTTATTTCAGTCCAGGGATAATGTATGTCCAGTTGTGTTTGGGGTCCCTTAGTTGTCACAGTGTATAAAAAAGCATAAATAAAAATTCAGAACAAAGGAAAGGAATGCAAAAATAACATCTAATTCAACCAATAATGAGTATCCACCAAGGTAACAACAATAGAACAGTACTGCCCATATCCAGAGAATGAATAAATAAGATCTAGGCAAGTGTATTTCTTAAATGTTGCATCATACATCCATAGAAGAAAGCTGACCCATTTTCAGGGAAATAACAAACCTCTTCCTCAGGGCATGGGCACTTACTAAATCAAATTTATACATAGGTTTAGAAAAAACAGAAGTAGGGCACAAAATATAAAAATGTAATACCCGTTTTAATAAAACCATTCTATGAATTGCAATGACAATAAAATTTATAAAGTGGATCTGCTTATTCTGTGCTAAATATTTAAAAAGATAAAAAAACAAGGAGACATTATGTGTACTTGAGTGGAAAACAAATGGATGACTGTAGCATGGGAGACAAAGAAAAGAAGCAGAACCTTAAACAAGGGAGTTTACCACACAAACATGGGAGACATTGTGTGGAATATTAGAGAGTACTGAATTTTTGCAAATCACAGAAGAAATAATTACTAATTATGAAAAATAAATGTACATAAAGGATAGTCAGTGCTAATAACTGAAAAATTAGGTAGAATAATGTGTATAAAAAGCCAGTCATCAGCTTTTCATTTTGATTTAATTAATGCAAAGTTTTTATCACACACAATCCATCATGATTCTGTCAGAAATGAAAGCTGACTAAAAGGATTAAAAATTAAGTGACTATCCACTAATCGCAATTTAAAGGAAACATGACAAATCATTTGTCTAATTTAAAGCAAATGGATCAATCATGTTTAACTTGAAGATCAATTAAGGTTCTCACCACAATAAAATATTGTTGAAATCCCTGATTTGGTGGTTTGGGTTTTATAACTTCTAAATTTTAAATCTTCAAATCTAAAATATGGTATTGTTCAGAAATGAACACTTAATTGTCCACAATATGGTGCCTCACAATCAAGAGAGTCTTGCTTACATAATGTACAGTAAAAGACAGGTGTAGAATAATAACTAAATACCCCTTTCAGAACTGCAACTTGTAAATGTAAGCGTGTGGGATGTGTCCCTGTGTGGTGTTATTTTTCTCTTTAATACAATGGCACAACAATGACAATTTAAACAAGGGAAATGTCCAAAATCCAGTTTAGCTGAATGCATTCTGCAAGAGGGGAAAGGTTATGTGAAGATAATGGAGAGCATATTTGTAATATTGTAGCTGTTTTTGTTATTTATTTATTTATTTATGGTTATTTTGTAATTTATATACAAACTAGGGGAGCCCAACCCCCCCGGTGGCTTCAGCGCAATAGGCCGACCCACAACTTTCTTGATATTTTGTTTATAATTTAAATACAGAATAAGAATCTCAAAATCTAACAACATCACATTATAGTTCGATAAATTCTGAAAAGAATGATACCAAACATATATATGTAGGTTTTAAAATAAGCCTGATTTAAAGCGTGACAAAAAATATAACATAAAAATGTCACATAAAATCGTTGCACTTTTAGGTTTAGGATTTTATATATAAAGAGTAGATTTTATTTTACCTGTATTGTTAAACTTTTGTTATAAATCTAATTTTTTAATTTATTTTGTTCTCGCTCATATTAACAATGTTAATATGTACCTTTTTTCAGTTATGCAATGTTGTTGTCACATGACCCTTTCTGTTGCAACAACTGCTAGATAGAAATTCAGCGGTGTCAACACATGGAGTAATCCCTTGGTGGATAAAGAAAAGCATCTTTGTGGTTTCACAGTAGTTTAGCTTAAATTACAAGAACAGAAACTTATTTTTTTTGTTTTGTTTTCTGGACACCTTGATTTAGTTTTACCCCTTATAACATAGCACTCTATTTTTTTGACTTTAAATGTGCAATCTTTGCAAGTCTAATGATTTTTAGGGTCCCATGTCCAATGTCCAAAGAGGACATTGCCCATTCTCCTAGGCATTCATGGCCTGTTAGGAAAGCAGATTTAACAGGATGCAGGCATCCAACTGTGCCTTCCCCCACTTGTATTCCAAGTTAAGTGTCTGATCTCCATCTTGTACCAGGATCTGCCTGGACTTCGTCTGATAACAAAGGTGTAAATCAGAGTGGAATTGACATCTCTCCAGTGGCCCCTCTGAAGACCTCTTGAGCCAGAAGACACGAAATGTGATTTTCTTTGAACACTCACTGAACTCTTTGGGGATTCTTTTGGGATGGGGAAATATGCAAAATGACTTTATGAAACCTGGTCTCTGAAACCTAAGACATTATAAGCCCCCATCATGAAAGAGCTGAAAAGGTGAAACACTCTTCTCCTTGTGAAGCTGAAGCCGAGACCCAGTATGTAAAAAAAAGCTGTGTGCCTATAGTTTGACAATGGTGAGAAGCCATTACTTCAAGAATGGAACTTCAGCATCTAAAATTTTGGGCTAGAATGAGTAATGACCTTCCCTATGAAATGGCAAAAGACAGCAGAAGGCAAGCTGAGGAAGCAGCACCACAGCACTAACAAGGATCTTGCATCCAAGAGAAAGAGGGCAGTCCAATGCATAAAGAATCTTCCACTTCAACCCGGAGGAACAACTAAGCAATAACTCCACACAACATTGGACATCATCCATAAAGACTTGGTATCATAAAACTATTATTTTGTCCCAAGATAAAGCAGAAATCAAATTACCTGTAAACTGACAGTCTTTATGTTATTAAAAATCCTACTGTGCTCTTTTCATCTCCTAGTCCATTTACTTTCACAATAATTCCTGAGTACGAGGGGTGTATCAAAAAATAACCGGACTGAAGCCATAAAATATTTTTATTTTCAAATTTACTAAATGTACTTTTCCCCTTCAATAGACTATTCCCCCTCAATCCACACACCACTGGAGATGTTTGTTCCATTGCTCAAAGCAGTGTTTAAAGTCATCTTCTTTGAGCGCTTTCATGGCAGCCATCGCTGCTTGTTTAGTGACATCTGTTGATTCAAAATGCTTCCCTTTCAACATGCTTTTGACTTTTGGAAACAAAAAGAAGTCACACGGTGCCAGGTCGGGTGAGTACGGTGGGAGATCCATTACCGGGATATTTTTTTCAGTTTGATCAATCTGCTCCAAAATATCTGAACAAATTGCTCTGTAATTTTCCTTCTGAAGAACAGTGAGAACTCGCGGAACCATTTTTGCACAAACTTTCCGCATGTTACGTTTTTCATGCAAAATGTTCCACACAGTCATTTCATCAATATTAACCATTGCACTATTCATCCTAACACTTAGTCAATGGTCACCTTGCCTTGGTTTTGCTGATTTTCTGGATGTTGTCATCAATCATTGCAGCTGGCAAGAAATTTCAAGTTAATTTGTTGTT
Organism: Polypterus senegalus; assembly: GCF_016835505.1. NCBI lineage: Eukaryota > Metazoa > Chordata > Cladistia > Polypteriformes > Polypteridae > Polypterus > Polypterus senegalus. The sequence continues at coordinate 120,069,953 of NC_053163.1, read as the reverse complement.
CAAGTTTGGGTAATGGCATTTTTTCTGACAGTAGCAGAAGAAGAAGGCTAACTTAAATGACTGCTGGAATCAGACTTGTTTGAGATATTACGTTAATGGTTAAGATCTAAGACAAGAGAGCATTGACCGATATTTGCCCTACCCTCCCTAGAGCAATAAGAACAAGAGCAGTCCTGTTATTTTTTATACACACCTCATACCTGTTTATGCTCATAACCAATATAGGAAAAGGCAAAAGCATTTGGTTCAGACAGGATGTAAATTAAGGCCAAGAATGTCTGAAAATAATTCAACACATGTTAATTAGCATACACAGAATAAGTAAGTGTGCGTGCAATTTGTTTACTATATTTGCCAGTTTGTTAGATCTACAGTGCAAAATACCAACAGATATTAGCAGTGCAGACTGTATGAACCTCTTCAATGAGAAAATTAAAAATTTAAGATCCTAGATCTCAGCATCACAGTACAAACTGCATACTAGCTTAGCAGACCCTGTCTCACATTGTATTCAGCACTTTAGTAATTTTAATCCTGTAACTGAGCAGGAAGTCTTAACTTTAATTTCTAAAATGAAACCCAGTACTTGTTCCCTAGATCCAGTGCCAACAAAACTAGTAAAAAGTGCAATGGATGTTCTTGCAGCGTCTATTCTAAACATTTTCAATAGTTGCATGGCACAGTACCTGATTCACTAAAAGTGTCAGTCATTAAACCATTACTTAAAAAGTCTTCCACAGGGGGAATGGCATTTAACATCGCAAAGATAATTACAAAGTTTATAACTAATCACAACTTATCAGATCCCTGGAGGTTTTTAAACCCAAATTCAAGAACATATTCTTTCTACTCACCAGTACATCATTGCTACTCAAGGATTGATTACTTCTTTATAGACAATAACTTCTTGCCTAAGATTAAATCTTGCAAATACGATGCTATTGTTTTTTCTGACCATGCACCTATGATCTTGGAGTTAAAATTACTAAGCCCCATACACTCACCCTGCAGATGGCGTCTCAACCCGCTTCTATTAGCTGACGAGAATTGTACGGAATTTATATCCAAACAAATCAAATTCTTTTTAGAGACAAATACATCCCCCGAGATCTCTGCAGGAGTACTCTGGGAAACTCTTAAGGCCTTCTTAAGAGGACAGATTATCTCATATCTTTCCCACAGAAATAAATCCGAAGCCAAGAAAGTAGCAGAGATAAAAAGCGAAATTACTAAAATAGATGAAGAACATGCCAGACTACCAAGCGAGACTCTACATAGGAGGCAGGCTCTACATTCAGAATTAAACCTCTTGACAACTAAAGAAACTGAACAACTAATTTACAAATCCAGACATCATTACTATGAACATGGAGAGAAAGCTAATAAGCTTTTAGCTCAACAAATTCACAAGCAAGAAGTGCAACGCAATCTCGTAATCACTAACCAAACGGAGATAAAATCGTCAACCACAAAAATATAATGCACTTTCAGAGACTACTATAAATCCCTATATACTACTGAGTTTAAAGAAGACAATACACAATCTAATGCATTTCTGGATACATTACAGATACCACAAATAGACGCTTTTAGTGTGGAGGAACTTGATAAACCTCTTGCGTTATCAGAATTACTAGATGCTATAAAGTCACTCCAAGGTTGGAAAGCAGCAGGCCCTGATGGCTACCCTGCAGAGTTTTACAAGAAATTCTCCCTCAGCTAGCTCCCTCCTATTAGCAACATTTACAGAAGCCAGAGATAACCAATCTCTTCCACAAACCTTTCGCCAAGCACTAATCACTGTCTTTCCAAAACAAAATAAGGACTTATTACAATGTGCATCATACAGACCAATTTCACTTCTGAATAACGACGTTAAAATACTCTCTAAAATCATAGCTAGAAGGATGGAGAAAGTGCTCCCTCGTAATATCACAAGACCAAACTGGATTTATTAGGGGCCGACACTTATCTTCAAATCTTCGACGCCTGTTTAATGTAATATACTCACCAACTAAATCAAACACCCCAGAAATATTATTATCATTGGATGCAGAAAAGCATTCACATGATTGAATGGAAATACCTTTTACTACATTGGAGAAGTTTGGGTTTGGCCCGAACATTTGTGCATGGATTAAATTACTGTATACTAACCCAGAAGCTTCAGTTTGCATCAACAACATTTGCTCAGACTACTTTAAACTAGAACGTGGCACTAGACAAGGATGCCCCTTGTCACCGCTGCTGTTTGCAATTGCCATTGAACCACTGGCAATACATTGTCGAAATACTGATCAGATAAAGGGGATTAGCAGAGAAGGACTGGAACAGAAAATCTCATTATATGCAGATGACATGGTACTGTATATATCGGACCCAGAAAATTCTGTGCCTGCAGTCTTAGCAGCACTCACAGAATTTCAAAAGATCTCTGGTCTCAGAATTAATCTGAATAAAAGTGTACTCTTTCCAGTGAATTCTCAAGCATATAATATTAGATTAGACACCCTACCTTTTATCATTGCAGAACAGTTTAAATACCTAGGGGTAAACATCACAAGTAAACATAAAGCTCTTTATCAACAAAATTTCGTCTGCATGGAAAAAGTTAAACAAGACTTGCATAGATGGTCAACCCTTCATCTCACACTAGCTGGAAGAATTAACACTGTTAAGATGAATATTCTTCCTAAGCTCCTTTTTATTTCAAAACATCCAATATACATTAATAAATCATTCTTTAAGCAATTAGATTCAACAATAACCTCATTTATTTGGAATTCAAAACATCCACGCATCCAAAAAGAGACCCTACAAAGACAAAAGGCAGAAGGCGGCATGGCTCTACCTAACTTCCAGTTTTATTACTGGGCAGCAAATATACAGGCGATAAGAACCTGGACACAAATAGAAGAACATACACAGGCTTGGACCGCAATAGAAGTAAAATCCTGCAGTACTTCTTTGTATTCCTTGCTCTGTGCTCCAATAAACACACTTATCGGCAATACACTAATAACCCAATTGTGCTCCACTCACTTAGAATCTGGAACCAATGTAGAAAGCATTTTAAGACGGAGAAGCTTCTATCTGTGGCACCCTGCAAGAGAACCACCTCTTTCAACCTTCACAAACATATGCAGTTTTAAATATCTGGAAAAATTTGGAATTAACTTGCTTAGAGATCTTTATATAGACAACGTCTTTGCATCCTATGAACAATTACATTCCAAATTTAACATTCCAGCTACACATTTCTTTCACTATCTTCAAATCAGGAACTTTGTTAAACAGAACCTTCCAGATTTTCCTCATCTTGCACCCTCATCCATGCTGGAAAAATATTGCTCAATCTCAAGGACTTAGACTCCATCTCTACAATATATAAAATCATTTTACAATCCCTCCTTTCAAAGATCCAAGAGGACACTGGGAAAAGATCTCTCAATTAATATATCAGAAAAGGAGTGGAAAGTAGCAATGCAGAGAATTCACTCGAGCTCCATATGCGCAAAGCATACAATTATACAACTTAAAATTATATATCGAGCACATCTGTCTCGTCTAAAACTCTCCAAAATGTTTCCAGGGCAGGATCCAACCTGTGAACGTTGCAACCAAGTCCCAGCCTCACTAGGTCACATGTTCTGGGCCTGCACCAAATTAACATTATTCTGGACAAAATTTTTTAATTACCTTCAGACAGCCTTGGACTCACAATCCCTCCTAACCCATTAACAGCTGTGTTTGGAGTTCTTCCAGAGGGGCTTAAAGTGGAGAAAGACAATCAAATTGTGATTGCATTCACTACACTTTTGGCACGCAGACTTATTCTGATAAACTGGAAGAACCCAAACTCTCCTCTTTAAGTCAGTGGGAAACTGATGTGTTATATTATTTGAAATTGGAAAAAATCAAATACTCAGTTAGAGGATCTACAGACTTTTTCAAAACATGGCAGGATCTAATCAGTAATATTTTAAAATAAGTTCATAAAGCACAGAGAATTTATTAATTTAGGTATGTTTACAAGCCGTAAATTTAACACCGTTCGGCTTGCTCTCTCTCTCAGGGGTGGGGGTCGATCTGTTCTTAACTCAGTTTTTCATTTTGTAAAAACTTGATTGATTTGTATGGATTGCAGTAAAATTAATAAGGGAAAAAAATAAAATAAAAATTCAGATCCAGACCCACACATATTAAATAATTATAGTCTTTTTTTTTTTTCATTTCCGGCGCCGCATCCGAGTGGCAGCCTTTCCAGCAGCTCCGTATATGACTTTATCTTTTTACCTTTTTATCTCTATTTTTTTCTATTTCACTGATCACTTCAAACACTTTTTTATGTGGAATTGCTCCCTGGACACTTTTTACTACTTGACATGGATTTTACACTCCGAGAATCGCCTATTCAAGTAGTCAGCTTAAAGCACTGAGAAGAAATGCTCATGCCGGTGTGGTTCCTTATTTACCTGACGAGGTAAGAAGACGATATCGGGGCAGCTGAGCCGGCGCAAAGATAAAAGATAAGATTAAATCGAGACAACTTGAGAGAAAATGGCGTTATAAACTGTTGGTGCCTTCTGTGATCCTGGGAAATGTGAACTCACTACCAAATAAGATCGACGAACTGGCTGTGCTGGTGAAAAATGTCAGAACCTACAGAGAATGTAGCTTGCTGTGTTTTAGTGAAATGTGGCTAACAACTACCATCCCAGATGCTAACGTGGAGCTACCCGAGTTTAGCACAGTTAGAGCGGACAGAGACGCAAGTACCTGCAGAAAGAAGAAAGGAGGAGGACTCGCTCTCTATGTCAATACAAAGTGGTGCAACTCAGGACATGTAAACGTTAAAATCTCCAATTACTGCAGGGACATCGAACTGTTGGCCGTGAGTCTGCATCCCTATTACTTGCCCAAAGAGTTTGGACACGTGATTGTTGTTATTGTTTACATCCCCCCTCAAGCGAACGCGGAGATAGCGAGTGACATCATCCATTCCGCAGTACAAACGCAGCACCCTGAGGCACTTGTGCTAATCGCTGGAGACTTTAACCATGTAACACTGGACAAAACATTACCTGCCTTCTCCCAGTATGTGGATTGTAACACCAGGGGAACCAGGACTATCGACCTACTGTATACAAACGTTAAAGATGCATACAGCGCCACCCCGCTGCCTGCGCTTGGGAAAGCAGATCATAACCTGATTCTGCTTCAGCCTTAATTTCAGGAAGTGGTCCCCTAAGGCAGAGCAGGCTCTGAGAGACTGCTTTGGAACTACAGACTGGGATATATTGCTGGGGTCACATAGTGAGAACATTGAAGAGGCTGTTGAATGCACAACTGATTACATCAACTTCTGTATGAACATTGTAATTCCAGTAAGAACAGTACGCTGCTATGCTAACAACAAGCCATGGGTTACAAGTGACATCAAGGGCCTTTTGAACCAGAAGAAAAGGGCTTTTAAAGGTGGTGATCAGCATGAGCTCAAGCGCGTGCAGAAGGAACCCCGAGTCCAGCTCAGGGCGGCAAAAGAGCAGTACAGGAGAAAGCTGGAGCAGAAGTTGCAGAACAACAGCATGAAGGAAGTGTGGGATGGGATGAAGATTATCACTGGCTGCAGCTCGAAGCGGGGTGCCGCCATCGAGACAGACATGGAGAGAGCAAACCAAATGAACAACTTCTTTAATAGGTTTGATCACACTAACCCACTCTCACCTCGGAGTACTGCATCCTCCAACCATCCTTCTGCTGATACCAGCATAGGTGAGACATCCCCACCCACAATTACAGCAGCCCATGTGAGCAGAGAGCTGAAAAGACTTCGTGCCAGCAAAGCAGAGGGTCCAGATGGTGTATCGCCACGACTGCTGAAGGCCTGTGCGTTAGAACTGGGGAGTCCTCTACAGTGCATCTTCAACCTGAGTCTGGAGCAGGAGAGAGTCCCAAGGCTTTGGAAAACTTCTTGTATCACCCCTGTCCCAAAGGTATCACGTCCTAGTGAGCTGAATGACTTCCGGGCTGTTGCTCTGACGTCACATCTGATGAAGACCATGGATGGCTGCTGCTTCACCACCTGAGGCCACAGGTCCACCACGTCCTCGACCCTCTGCAGTTCGCATACCAGGAGAAGGTGGGAGCGGAGGATTCCATCATCTATATGCTACACCGGTCCCTCTCCCACCTGGACAGAGGCAGTGGTTCTGTAAGAATTATGTTTTTGGACTTCTCTAGCGCCTTCAACACCATCCAACCTCTGCTCCTTAGAGACAAGCTGACTGAGATCGGAGTAGACTCACACCTGGTGGCATGGATTGTGGACTATCTTATAGACAGACCTCAATATGTGCGTCTTGGGAACTGCAGGTCTGACATTGTGGTCAGCAATACAGGCGCCGCAGGGGACTGTACTTTCTCCGGTCCTGTTCAATCTATATACATCAGACTTCCAATATGACTCAGAGTCCTGTCACGTGCAAAAGTTCACTGATGACACTGCTATTGTGGGCTGCATCAGGAGTGGGCAGGAGGAGGCGTACAGGAAGCTAATCAAAGACTTTGTTAAATGGTGCGACTCAAACCACTTACATCTTAACACCAGCAAAACCAAGGAGCTGGTGGTGGATTTTAGGAGGCCCAGGCTCCTCATGGACCCTGTGATCATCAGAGGTGACTGTGTGCAAAGGGTGCAGACCTATAAATATCTGGGAGTGCAGCTGGATGACAAATTGGACTGGACTGCCAATACTGATGCTCTATGTAAGAAAGGTCAGAGCAGACTATACTTTCTGAGAAGGTTGGCATCCTTCAACATCTGCAGTAAGAAAAAAAAACAGAAAAGAGAGTAGGGGTCAGTACGGATTTTAGAGCCACCATGAATAGTTATTATGAGGAAATTGAACATATAGAGTATCAGGATTAAGTTAAATTAAGATTAAAATTAATAATTCTACCAGACGGTTGTGGCGAGTGCCCTCTTCTACACAGTGGTGTGCTGGGGTGGCAGCATAAAGATGAAAGACGCCTCACGCCTGGACAAACTTGTTAAGAAGGCAGGCTCTATTGTTGGAGTAAAGTTGGACAGTTTAACATCTGTGGCAGAGTGACGGGCATTAAGCAAACTCCTGTCAATCATGAATAATCCACTGCATACACTGAACAGTGTCATCTCCAGGCAGAGGAGTAGCTTCAGTGACAGACTTTTGTCACTGTCCTGCTCCGCTGACAGACTGAGGAGATCGTTCCTCCCCCACACTATGTGACTCTTCAATTCCACCCGGGGGAGTAAATGCTAACATTACTCAAAGTTATTGTCTGCTTTTTTATTTTTTTTATTTTTTTTTCATTTTTATCACTATTTAATTTAATATTGTTTCTTTGTATCAGTATACTGCTGCTGGATTATATGAATTTCCCCTTGGGATTAATAAAGTACAGTATCTATCTATCTATCTATCTATCTATCTTATTTCAAATTTACCCTTTCTCTCTAAAATACTAGAAAAAGTAGTCGCCAATCAGCTTCAGTCACATCTTACGCAGTACAATTTATTTGAGAAATTCCAGTCTGGTTTCCGCACTGGTCATAGTAAAGAAACGGCACTAACGCGGGTTGTAAACAACATTCTGATATCCTCTGATGAAGATAACTCCACTGTAATTATGCTGTTAGATTTAAGTGCAGCAATTGACACCATTGACGATTCTATTCCACTGCACAGGCTAGAAAATGATGTTGGGCTTACAGACACTGCTCGCTTGGTTTAGTTCTTATATATCAAATTGATTCCAATATGTACAGAAATGTGCTGACAGCACTTCATTATTATACACAGAAGTTCAATATGGTGTCCCGCAGGGCTCAGTACTGGGACCTTTTCTGTTTTCACTTTACATGCTTCCACTGGGATCTGTCATTTGGAAACATAATGTTAATTTTCACGCATATGCGGATGACCCCCATTTATACCTTTCATTTAGATCAAATTAAGTTTCTCCAATGTTGTGTTTAATTAGTTGTGATAGTGAATTAAAGGAGTGGATGAGTGAGAACTACTTGTCTTTAAACACAGATAAAACAGAGATGTTAATTGTTGGAGGGAATGACACTGATCACAACAATATTTTGTCATCATTTAACTCAGATGGAAACACCATTAATTTTACTGAATCAGCCCGCAATCTATGAGTTATCTTTGACTCTAGCATGTCATTTAAAGTGCATATTACAAAGTTGTCCAAATCATGTTTCTTCCATCTTAAAAATGTTGGGAAATGAAGGCGCTTTCTAAATAAACAGGATTCCGAGAAATTAATTCATGCATTTATTTCTAGTAGGATTGACTACTGCAATGTGGTATTCACTGGATGTTCAAACTGTTCTTTATACAGCCTACAGTTAATCCAAAATGCTGCTGCAAGAATTATTACAAGAACAAGAAAATGCGAACACATAACTCCAGTTCTTAAATCCTTACACTGGCTCCCGGTTAAGTTTAGGGCAGATTTCAAAATCCTCCTTTTAACATATAAAGCATTAAATGGTCAAGGTCCGGCTTACTTGCCTGAACTTATCACGACTTACAAACCAGAGTGCACATTAAGATCTCAAGATGCCAGCCTCCTTATGATTCCAAGGATTAATAAAATAACAGTGAGAGGTCGAGCTTTTAGTTACAGGGCCCCTAAACTGTGGAATGGTCTGCCTGCTACTATAAGAGATGCCCCTTTGGCATCAGCTTCTAAATCCCGGCTGAAGACTCACTACTTCAGTTTAACATATCCTGACAAGAGCTGATGATTAACTGTACATACTGTATCTCTGTTGTTAGTCATTAACACTAAAACAGTAAAAATGATAGTTATAATTGGGTACTAACCCGCACCCATTCTGTTTCTCTTCTCGGTACTTAAATGTGGAATGGTGCCACAGTCCACCTGCCAAGTTGTTTTGCCTGCCTAAGATAAAGTTATGGAGGATCGCAGGAATTGTGGGAAAGAGGGTTCCTTTTATTGGATTGGCTGGCCCAAGCACTGTTTTAGCGGTGGAATGGCCAAATGGGGGAGACAGCTTGATGGATGAAGTCTCCAGGACTCTAAACAAATCCAAATCATATTATGTGATATCATCTTCTGTTAAATTCTGCTCCGTACTTATAAAATTTTTATTTTTATACTGTATTGAGGATTTGTTCTGTTCTGTGTATTGTATTATATTCTTTTGAGCCCCTTCTTTTTGATACCCACTGCACACCCAACCTACTTGGAAAGGGGTCTCTCTTTGAACTGCCTTTCCCAAGGTTTCTTCCATTTTTCCCCTTCAAGGGTTTTTTTGGGAGTTTTTTCTTGTCTTCTTAGAGAGTCAAGGCTGGGGGGCTGTCAAGAGACAGGGCCTGTTAAAGCCCATTGCAGCACTTCTTGTGTGATTTTGGGCTATACAAAAAATAAATTGTATTGTATTTTATTGTATTGTTATATGAGTAAAAGGCTCTATTAATATATCATTTAAGAAACAATTACAATTTGAGCATTACTAGCATCTATTAAAATAATTCTTTCATCTCAATTGCTGATTTATTATAAATACTACGTTCTGAGCAAATATGCCATAATCAGAAGAATGGTGAAACTGGCTAGTTGTGAACTGGCGATCTAGTGTGAAAATTTGACATGTCAAGTAGTGTTGTGGTCATCCATTTTCAAGTCTGTATAATTCAATTCAGGATTGCGTCAGGGCAGGGCCTGTGGTAGAAACATTGGGTGCATGGTAGGAATCAACTCGGAAAAGGGATTGGACAAACAATTGTGTCACACACATGCGAGTAGGAGGCAGCAAAAGGGCCTAAGTAACTGTAATACTACCCATGAACAGGCGGTGGCGGAGTGTCTTGACTGTCTTTCTCAGTTACTTGCAGACCATTCCTGAGAAATTCTACCAGGTTCCAGCACCCTCAATGACGTCACTTCCAGGTCTGGCCCCAGAGATGACGCCACTTCCTTTATCTTCCTTTATCACATTGGTTAACAATTAATTTAAACTGAGCCAAATTTTTAAATATGTCATCATCTCATCATTACATCTCTTTATTAAAAGAAATGTAATAATATCCTAGTTATTAATATAAAGGATGAGGTACAAAAACTGATGTAATAACAGGTAGAACAAATTTATCATTTAATGTGGAACACATTTATAGTTTAGTATGAAATGCCCTGCAGTATGATCAAAAAAGTTAATTTCTCAAAATAAGGTATTTGATTTTGAAAAATAATTTGGTAGACCTTCACATTCCCTTTGTTGACTATCTTAACAGGGGGAGTGCTAAATAAATAAATTATACAGCTGGAAAATGTTAGTAAACACTAAACATGGGCAAACGAAGTTCAGCAAAATCCAGGAAATATTCAGGAGCTTCAGCAAACTCAGGGAAATGCATTGAAGTCAATGGGTAAGGAGGAACTGGACTAGTTCTGAGTAAATTATAATACTGCAATGGTCTTTTAAGTGTCCCTGAAGACTAAAGAAACATGTGCTAACTATGCTAGACTGATTATTGTGGCCAAAAATGTGAACTGAGCTGTGTGCCAATAGAGCTAATCACTGTGCCTGAAACAACAAAACATGCATATGAAACAATAACCACAAACAAAATGCATCAAATAGTCACAAACTAGCAATTAGTACAAATATATATATATATATATATATATATATATATATATATATATATATATATATTGTGGAAGGCTGCGGCTTCCCAGGCAGTCCGCACCCCAGGCGACAGGAGGAGCTCTCCGACACCAGGATCGTGCCCGAGGTCCAGCAGGGCCTTATGGACTTTGTAGTGTTTATACACAGCCCTGCTGGATACCTTGGGGACCACCAGGAGTCGCTGTGGGAGGACTTGTGGGATCTGTTGTGCCCTATGACCGGGAGTACGTCACAGTCCGCGTGGCGGGGAAGGAATGGCGTGCTCGGGGTGAAGTAAAGACTGATTGCCCTGACCGGAAGGAATAGGGAACTGTGGACTGCTGGGACAGGAACACCTCCGGGTCAGGGGCTATAAAAGGACGGTGCCTCAGTCCAGACACTGAGCTGTGCTGGGTGGGAGAGGAGCAAAGTGTCTGGGCGAGGAGGAGAGGTCATTGTGTTTGATTTGAAGAGTTTGTGAGTAGTGTGGAAGGTGCTTGGTGCACTGTGGGAAAAAAAATAATAAAGAGTCTTGGACTGTAACCTGGTCTCCGGAGTTGTACCTGAGGGTTCGAGGGTGCACTACTGCCCCCTACTGCCACAATATATATATATATATATATATATATATATTATATCATTCACAGAGTTCCAGTGTTCAGGACACTGATTAGATTTTTAAGTTGCGCAGCAGCCACATCTTTTTATTCCGATCTGTCTGTGCAGATGCTTTGCACTTTTTTCTTTCAAGAAAATAGAAACACCTTAAAAATAGTAATATATCTTTTGTTAATATCTGAGAGGGCCCTATGTGTTTTCAGATTCTGAGAGGGAGAGGGTTCAGGCACCTTTAATGTCCCAAGTCAAAATAATATGTATTTGTCCGGCATGCACAATTAGCCACGTTGCGTGGCAGAGATTGATTGATTACACAGGGATCAGGGTTACTGTATATACTCGCCAGCAGTGCTTGATTTGTGCCAGTACACCATAAAAGCATTTTCCTGATTGAGCTTTGAAGTACAGGCTCTAAATGTATGTGTAATGGTAAATACTGGCACACCCACAGGGTCTGTGATGCAAGGGATCAGTGCTATAGACTCAGGGGGTTGTCCCTGTCACTACTCGATCTGCTTACATAGTCTGGTTTACCAAGTCAAAAAAAAGGACATAAAAACAAAAAAGACATGGGGTGGGGAATCCACTGTGAAGTTTTTCTCCTTGTAAGAGTGGAAGTGAGGATATGTAATTACTTTCATAATGTTTGTGCCATACCGTTTGAGCACTCATCTACAGCATCACTGGTACAGGTTATTCTGATGTTTAAAAATGATCAGTTGGTAATATTTTAAAAAACGAAGTGAATTGAAAAAAAGTAAAAGTGGTTGGGAATGATGGGCCACAGTGTGAAAAAAACAGACAAATAGACAGTTTTATAAAATCTGCCTAGGCACCTAAAAAGAGGAAATTTCTGGGGGTATGCGAGGGTATCGTAACCCTACGTTTAGTCAGGAGCATATGATGCTCAGTCATCAGTAAAGACGCAGCATACAATGAATCTATGCAGAACAACAAAGTATTCTCATTGTGGTCAGCTAATGTACCCCTCAACTGAGAATACTGCAATTACCAATTAGGTAGTAACATCACACATGTATGTATAAGATGTAAATCATTCACCAAAGCAAATCATGCAGCTCCATGAAGTATAAGGTTTAGTACGGTATGCATGCCTGAAAGTTCTGTACATGCATGACTAAGTAGTGACATCCTCATCTAACATGGCTGTCACAGCTTTGTGATGTCACACTGGCTTTGCAAATCATCATGTGGACGTGGAAAAAAAAGTTAGCCTAAGCCAGCTGAACAGCGCATTTTTATAAAATAATTTATTGAACAAGGCCATAATTTGGCAAACTTAGTAAATTCACTACAAAAAAGACTTTGACAAATTTTGTTTATCATCCCTAGTTAAGACCATCCATGTTGGTGATAATTTCAAATAAAACTATGTTAAGAATCTACAGACATATGGTTTCTTATATCAAAAATCAACAACAGCAATATGGCTTAATGTTGTGCTACACATCTAAGACGGGTTGAAATCTAAACAATCAACACAGACCTCTGTGTTAACATTTGCAGTGCCATGTAATGCATATGTCGCTGTCATATGACATTTAGTATGGGATTTGTGAAAGCAGTATTAATTGTTGTGATGTGCCATCTATTGGAAAAACAATTGCAGTGCATTTTATTACTGAAAATGTTTGTAATGTGGCATCTTTTTGAAATGACAGAGACATAGCAACCAGACGGACATGCACACAGGCACTTATCCTTTAATTAAGGTGGATGTACACCAAACATACTCTCAAAAAAAAAAAAAATAAGATTCATTTGAAAAAAAGGGTGGAAAGTTTGGCTTAAAGTTTCAATAATGTATTTTATATACAATACATATGGATCTAAAAATATAGTAAAACAGAAGACAAGCTGTGTCTGTACTTTCTAATCCCAAAAAGGTAAGAAGACAATAAAATTAAAGTAAGTTCAACAGCACGAATGACACCAATTTTAAATTCAAGAAATATTTCTGACCATAGGTTACGTGACATCCCTGTAGAGCTAACAAAGGTTTAAGCAGGTGCCAAAACATACAATATGCACAAGAGATGAGAATAAGATCTGCGTTTTTAGATGGGCATGTCAACCTGTGTTGTAAACAGATGTCAGAGGACAAAAACAGTGTTTAATTAGACCAAGAGGGAAATTAAACATTTTATTTATCCCCAAATTTGCTTAGTGTTATCCTTTCTTGTTTCTATTTACAAGAACACATTTAAGTGTACTGAAGCTTAAATTCTGGCTTAGGTACTTTGTTGATGTTGTGCAACTGTGCATGATTTGAGAAACATTGAAACTTTAAAGCAAGCATTTACTTCAAAAAATAAAATGCTCAAATGGCCAGTAATTACTCAGTTTTACCAAGGTCAGGGTGAAAGCTTTCTTCTACACAGAAAATTTTTCAGTGTTGAATATTTCATTTTCACTGGCTATAAGGTCAAGTAACAGACAAATGAAAGTTCAATACTTTCAGAAATTTTTGATAATTTATGGAGATAATGACTGCAAGAGTATTGGAATTAATTTTCTGCCATTCAGAGCAACAGGAAAAAAACATATATTATGGAGTATAAAGCAGGACACCAAGATAGTTTAAAATAAAATATCACAAAATCAAATAGCTTACATGCAGGCATACATGGTGAGTGCATGCTATGGATTTATCGAATGATTTATTGTTTGTCAAGGAATAAGAGATGGACTAAAGGTATAGGTGGGAGGCACGGTGGTGCAGTGGGTAGCGCCGCTGCCTTGCAGTTAGGAGACCCAGGTTCACTTCTCGGGTCCTCCCTGTGTGGAGTTTGCATGTTCTCCCCGTGTCTACCTGGGCTTCCTCCGGGTGCTTCGGTTTCCTCCCACAGTCCAAAGACATGCATTGAATTCATTTATATTGAATTTTGGATTGGAGATTTTTTATTTTTATGATCTTTTTGTTTTGAGAATTCTTGCATTGCCTTTTTCTTTCCTACAAGCTGTGTTGAAAACAGATGTCAGGGGACTAAAAGCTGTTTAATTAGACCAGTGGTATTGTGAGGGGGGTATCAAAGGCTTTAGCCCCTGATCTTTTGCACCAAGTTCCTAATTTTTTCAGGAATGTACAAGAATAATTTTTGTCAATCTTATTTGAAGTAGCCCTCCTGTTTGAGTTTAAGTATTGGATAGATGACCGTGAGATGTTAAGTGGGACCCCCTGCGCTTTGAGTTTTCACAGGCTGTATATATTAAATTAGATATTGGATTAGAGGTCTTTATTGTCACATACACTGCCAGAACATAGTGAAATTCTTGTGGCACAGTAGCAGTGCTGATGGAGAGAGCAGTAATGCTTCAGCAGTACATTCCAGAAAGCAGAAGTGAACACAGGGGATGAGCTGAGTGAGACGATGAACTTCACCCCCTTCAGAAATCTGGCTGTGTAGATGTTATGAAGTTGTGGAGGAGTTACCAAACCACACCATGATGCATCCAGTCAGGATACTTTCAATTGCGTAGCAGTAGAAGTTCATTTGTGGTTTGGTTCCCACCCTGAAGGAAAAATAGCCTTTTTGAGTATTAAAATTAGTCAGTGATCTGGACATCCATGAACCTGAAGCTGCAGGACAAAGAAGCCATTGATGTGGAGTGGAACTTGACTGCCTTTCTTCTACCTGAAGTTATCAACAAGCGTCTTTGTTTTGTAATCATTCAGGGAGAGGTTGTTATGACACCATACAACTTTTATCTTCTTCCTGGATATGCAACTTGTGGTGACATTATCAGTGCTGCAATTTATAAGCTGGTGCTGTGCGTCTAAGATTATGGATAGTTAAAAACTAATCTCACTATTAATTTTGAATACTTTGATTTGCAGTGTCAAATTCATGCTTCCATTTTCTTGGTTAGTTTGATAAAATAGCCTTTGAACTTTGCGAGATTTTTGGCAATCACATTCATATTCTGTTACCTGCTTTCAGCTCAAGTCCTGCTGTAATTCTCTTTTGACGGAACAAATTATTTTCATAGGTTTGACGATTATTATCTTATATATCAGCATGCTCACTGTCTAGTGAATTGCTCATGGGTCCCTGCTATAGATTCCACGCACCACCACCATACAGTACCAGTTCCAGTGGTGCTATACTTCAAAACATGGTGGATACATTTGAAAAGTTTATGTTAGGAATGGGTCTGGGAGTGTGATTGTGTTTTTATTGTTTTCTTTGAAATCTTAGTTTTGCTTATTCTCTTTTCTGTGAGATTGTGTTGCATATTAATTACACAATTGGGTTCTGACAATTACACATTGCTATGCCAGAGACATTAATAATAAATGTACACAAATGTATGGTATCATACGTGCCATTTTGTATTTATTTTGTTTTATTGTGTTTTCTATTAAAAGGAGTGAAAGTCAGAACTCACTTTGTTTGAAGAAACTGAGGCTGCCTTCTATGCCATTATTGACACTGCTGTTGTTTTGTTTCTTGCTTTTACAATCTAGCTATTGCGTCTTGACACTCATGGCATCTATACTAATAAAAGGCAAAACCCTCACTGATTGACTGACTGACTGACTGACTGACTGACTGACTGACTGACTGACTGACTGACTGACTGACTGACTGACTCACTCACTCACTCACTCACTCACTCACTCATCACTAGTTCTCCAACTTCCCGTGTAGGTAGAAGGCTGAAATTTGGCAGGCTTATTCCTTACAGGTTATTTAAGGTTAAGCAGGTTTCATTTCGAAATTCTACGCGTAACGGTCATAACTGAATCCTACTGATGTACATATATACGGCCATAGCCTGCAGCTCAGTTGCCATGTGAGGCAGAAATGTGTCCCCCATCACCACGCCTCCCACGTAGTTGGCTGCCTGCCTATATTGCGTCCTCCATCCCCACGCCTCCCATGTAATTGACTGCCTGCCCTTATAAGGCGACCAATCCTGATGTGCGCCGCGGACATGTTTACTTAATTTGCATGTCAAGAAGCGATCTCACCGGCTCGGCGACAGTTCCTTTATCATACTTGCAGGAAAATCCACAACTTCATACAGACGCTGCCGAAAACGAAAGAATGCAAGAAAGCAGGAAAGAAAGAAATCAAGGTAAACAAATGGAAAGAATCTCTTATTTATAAATGGCGCAAATATATTCACATGTACTTAACCTATATTACTACTATATACACATATTAAATAGACAGGCAGATACACACAATCCCTACACGTTCCCCAGTCCTTTATTTGAACTTTCTTTTAAAAGTTTATAATCACAAGGCCTGGGAAGTCTGCAGTGAATCCAGCGACCAATCCTGATGTGCGCCACAGACATCCATCCATTGTCTAACCTGCTGAATCTGAATACAGGGCCACGGGGGTCTGCTGGAGCCAATCCCAGCCAACACAGGGCACAAGGCAGGAACCAATCCTGGGCAGGGCGCCAACCCACCGCAGGACACACACAAACACACCCACACACCAAGCACACACTAGGGCCAATTTAGAATCGCCAATTCACCTAACCTGCATGTCTTTGGATTGTGGGAGGAAACCGGAGCGCCCGGAGGAAACCCACGCAGACACGGGGAGAACATGCAAACTCCACGCAGGGAGGACCCGGGAAGCGAACCCGGGTCACCTAACTGCGAGGCAGCAGCGCTACCACTGCACCACCGACACGTTTACTCAATTTACATGTAAAGAAGCGGTCTCACCGGCTCGGCGACAGTTCCTTTATTGAATAATGAAGTCCATCTCACCCGGGTGACTCGCCGTTAGCATCCATCCATGGCCGACACCCGCTCCACAACAGACAAGTAAAGCCGTCAGCTCCGAATATCCCTTTTAGGTTAGCAGGCACCCCTTCTACGGGCACCCAACCGTCCTTATTATGGAGTCTTCCTTGCTTTACCGCTGGTTATGTTATTTTTAAAATGTTTCCTTTTTTTTCATAACTTCTTTAACACACTGCATCTCCGCTGCGAAGCGCGGGTATTTTTCTATCTACACATATAAAAGGCAAAGCCCTCACTGACTCATCACTCTTTCTCCCACTTTCCATATATGTGGGAAGCTGAAATTTTGCATGCTCATTCTTTGCAGTGTACAAAAAAAAAGTTAGGTATATTTCATGTCCTATTACAACACCTAAACTGTATATATAGATAGGGGAAACCCCTCCTTACTATTTCTGCTACTTCCAATTTTCCCATGCTTACACTGCACTTACAAACGTTAAGTATGTTTTATTTTGTGTTGTGCCCCATAATGAACTTTTGAAAATAACGTCTTCTTTTTGGCAGTTCTCACCATTACGCCATAAGGAAGTTTAGGACTGAACTCCTTTTGGCAGTTTCATTCCTTATTTCCATTAAAAGAGGATTTATTTCACGCACAAGGGCCTCCCCAGGTCCACCTTCCTTTTCCCACACAGTCGCTGTCCACACACCTACCACATGGTTGTCTCCCTGCCTATATACATTAACAACATCCCGTGCTCATGTGCCTCCTCACTCGCTTCCTTACTGTCCTCAGCTGTTCGTGCTCACTGCTCCCTTCTTCTTTACTCCACCTCTTCAAGCCTGTTATTGTTCGCCTTGCTTCACGTCTCCCTGCTGGTGACTCCTGCCTTTTCGTTTTCTCCACCGCTTTACTACAAAACTTACAACCACCATAAGTTTGTAATGGCACCAGGCTTTAGATTGAATCTCTGCACAAGAACCTCATTGAGGCAACTGTCTTCACTGAAACAGGCTCAGAGAAGACTGTATTTATTCCTCGCATCCCTCTCATACCCTCTCACCTCCCATTCCAGTTCATACGCCTCCAATTTCCAGTAAGGGTCTGCTTCGCTGTGACAATAAATGAGTCACAGGGAAAGACTCTAAAAAAGGTTGGCATTGACTTGACACAAGATTGCTTCTCACATGGCCAACTGTACGTTGCATGCTCAAGAGTAAGCTCAGCAGACATTTTACAGCCTGAGGACAGAACTGCAAGCATTGTTTACAAAGAGATCCTTACATCCTAAAAATGTGTATTTCTCATACACAACATTTACAATCATACTCATCATTCTCAATACTAAAATAAGCCTACGACAATTACATTGACAATCACGTTACGTTATTTTTAAAATGTTACCTTTTTTTCATAACTTCTTTAACACACTACTTCTCCGCTGCGAAACGCCAGGTATTTTGCTAGTCTTTAATAAACACTGGACTGTAGACACAGCATTCATACTTCTACTTTGTGGGAATAAAAGATTTGGGACAAAAGACTGTTGGTTCATAGTTTTCTAATATCAGGAAAAATGTGGGTGCATTGAGTTTTGAATTATTATTTATATTTTATTATTTTTTAATCATTTTGTTGGTGACCACATCGTTGTGCCATTTTGTATTCATGCTCCTTACTTAATACAGGATTGTTGTGGTCTTTATTAATAATGTTTAAATTTTTAAGCCAGCATGCGTTGTATACAATGTGTCATGAACAGAAGGCAGCCAGGTGTCAGTTTATTTCTGTACCATCTTCACCACACCTTGCACATTATGGCCTTGAGCTGACCAGGGTATCATGCAGCCAATGAGAACAGACTCCACTATGCACATGTCAGAGTTAGTGACAAATGATGGAGATATCTGAGGAAGTAAAAGCTTTGATGAACCTTTTTTACAATAACTGAAATGTGTCATGTTCACTTCAGTTCACTGGTGATGATTACTCCAAGAAATTGTCCTGGCACCACTGTCTACTCTGCAAGTCCTCTCATTATTGTTGGTGATCAGCTGTATGATGGTGGTGTCATCATTAAATATAGTGAGTTGGAACTATAATTGGCCACACAGACATGTCAATAAGGAATGCACAAGAGGGCCCAGGACAGCTCCCTTCAGAGTGCCTGTGTTGATGGTCATTGCTGCAGATGCAATGTTGCCGTTCTGCATATGTTCAGGTTTTAATGTTAGGAAAGATTTTAGTGGCCTGCTCTGATGGCACAATGTTAAAATGCTCAGCTCTAATTCACAAACAGCAATTTGGCATAGCAGTTTTTATTATCAAAATGTCCCAGCATACTGTAAAACGCAACAGATATGGCATCCTCTATGGACTCAATTGTGACAATATGCAAACTGGAGGTGGTTACTGTTATCTGGAATATTTTCCTTAGTGCACCTTTGCTTTTAAATTAAAATGCATCTTTACTACTTTACTAAGCACAGCAATCTATTATACATTCTTAAGA
Source organism: Polypterus senegalus (assembly GCF_016835505.1). Lineage (NCBI taxonomy): Eukaryota > Metazoa > Chordata > Cladistia > Polypteriformes > Polypteridae > Polypterus > Polypterus senegalus. The sequence goes on along the minus strand of NC_053163.1, from coordinate 120,050,388 downwards.
ATTATGTTGGATTATGAGCAATGTTGAGATGTTATACTTAAAAAGTCATTTGCATTATGTACAGAAGTCTAACGACAATATTCTATCATTCTTGTTTGAAGTTAAATACTCCATTGTTCAGTGCTGCAACAAATCTTTCTTTTTCATCTTGTGCTAATGCATTATCAGTCTCCCCCTCAACCTCCCCCTCCCCATCTATGCTACCATTAGGAGAAATCATTTGAAAAAATAACATTTACTTGTATAATGATACAGTGGTAGAGCTGCTGCCTTGTACTAAAGAGACCAGGGTTCACATCCTGGGCCCTTCCTGCATGGAGCATGCATGTTATCCCCATGTCTGTGTGGGTTTCCTCCAGGCTAAGGTTATTCTAGTTTTGTCTTTTTATATTAGTTTTTATTTCTATATTTTTCTGACCTTACTTGAAAATTCAGTTTAGTTTTAGATAGATAGATAGATACTTTATTAATCCCAAGGGGAAATTCACAAATCCATGTCAAATAGTAAAATAGTAAAAATGTGTAAAAAAATGTCCATGGAGCAATTCCACATAAAAGAAAGTGGTAGAAGTGATCAGTGAGATAGAGAAAAATAGAGATAAAAAGGTAAAAAGATAAAGTCGTATACGGAGCTGCTGGAAAGGCTGCCACTCGGATGCGGCGCCGGAAATGTACTAATGTACTTTTAGTTTTCCTTCATCGTGTATATTTAGTTTTAGTATAGTTTCTATTTCATAAAGACATTTCTATTTTATTTTTATATCTATTAATTTCAGTTTTAGTAATTATGGCATGGAGCTCCTACAGAGTTTAGTTTGTGTCGCAATCTGACAGAATTGTACACTTAACAGATTTGGATACGAGTTTAATGTTAGTTACTATCTGGTTTTGTTTTTGTCTGATTAAAACAAGCATAATCAAAACTATATACTGAATATTAACAATTTTACACAATTTTATAATTTTTAAAATATTTTCTCATGAATCAGTGTGCAGACTCCACCTAGCTATATTGAGGGAAACAAAGAAAAGCAAGCATGTAGTGTCAAGGTTAGGGGTGGCGAGTCTTGAATAGCCCAACATAAAGGACAGTAAACCCATAATAAGCAGAGCAAGAGTAGGTAATAGGAGTACGGACAGGCATAAAACAACAGAGACAGAATCTGAGATTAAGAACAATATATACTATACATTATCTAAACCTTTTTATCCAGAGCAGGATCGCAGGAACCTGGAGCCTACCACAGCAGGTTTGGATGTAAGGCAGGAAAAATCCCTGTTATGCAATATGTATGATAAGGCTGATGTTAAGAACAAAAAAATATGATATTTTAACTATGTATTTTGAGAAAGAGAGAAAACAATTGAAAAAAGGGAGACAAATATTTTAAAATATAATCCTGCTAATGGATTACTTTCACAATATCAGGTATTTTGAGTTGTGAATATGAACTAAAAAAGATAAATTAAAAAATATAAAATAAATGCAAAAACCCATTAGTCTGTTTAGTTTTTCATTACTTGGCACACTCTCTTTGCCTACCTACCTTTGTTTGTATCGTTTCATTGTTAAACGATGTTTTTAAAGCAAAAGTGATTGGTCAGCAACAATATGCTGATCTTGTATGATGACCTAGTCAGTTTCTTGATCAGTGCTGTTTAATTTTCAAAAACTGTGAGTGGTCTCCCCTAAACTTTCTTGTATACTCAGATATGGGGATGGATATTTGAGGAGTAAACTTTAAGACAATGATTATATTTTTTATATTATGTACATTAAGGAACCATCAACAACAAATCAAATCAAAAATATATTGAACAATTATTATAAAAGTAAAATTGAATAAATCAGACTGCACCTGCATGAATAAAAAAAAAATCGAGTATGTGTTCAGGTAAAGTACCACTTCTAGGTGATGGATTTGGCCCAAGTTTTCGTGATTACTATACTTTCTCTATACTTCGTATATGAGAAAGTAAAAACGATTTCTCCTGTGCGAAGTGGCAGGTGAATTGCTGTCAACAAAAAGTAGTCACCTGAGAAATAAACTGAAACGTTACTCACTCATGATTTTTCTGTCCATATGGAAATGTTTTGTTGACCAACACATTCTGATTTCAGCTGTTTGAATTACATCTTGATATACAGCAAGCGCAAAGAAAAGCGTCACGTAAATCGCTTTCTTTTCCACACGCTTTATGTACCCGCATTCAGCTCACTTTGTCAGCGCAAATGCTGTGTGAACACCCGCCCTCCATCACCAGCCACTGTTCACTGGATGAATATGTGCGGACGGCTCATGTTGGATGACTTTCTGTTTTAGAGTTAAAACTTACAAGGGTTAAACACTAACGGCAAGAATATTAATTCAAAAATGAAAAATAAAATATTTTACTAAATTATTATTTTATTTCAGTTAGTCTTTCCAGCTACTTTAATAGTTTCCTTTAGTTTTAGTTTTTCATTTTGGTTTTGTTAATTATTTTATTTCATTTTACGAAAGTGTTTTTTTAATAATAGTTTCAGTTTTGATTTTAGTTTTCATTAACTACAATAACCTTGCTCCAGGCACTCTTATTTCTTCCCACAGTCCAAAGATATGCAGGTTAGGTGGACTGGCAACACTAAATTGACAAGAGTGTGTGTGTATGTTTGTCCTATGATGGACTGACACTCTGTACAGGGTTTGTTCCTGCCTTGTGCAGTATGCTGGCTGGGATAGGCTCCAGCAACTCCTAGTGAACCTTTTCAGGACTAAGCAGGTTACATATTGACTGACATTTACTTTTACTTAAATGAAAAAGACACTTGGTTGTAGCTACTGATTAAGCCAAATTTCATTTATGTTTTTGAATTACTAATTACCTCTTTAAATTTGTTAAGTATTGAATGAAAACAACTTGTCTTGTAACAACTTATCTTGAAGGAAAGTGATAAGTACCTTTTGGTTTTTTTTTTATTATCAGTGGGATGTTTTAAGTGCTGGTAAAAGCAAACAGCTAAAAGGTACATTTGTAAGGTTATAGTACACTGCCTGAACTTATAAGGTATTTGTTGTGAAGGGAAAATTTATTGAAACTTGTGTGAATTTTATAATTTCTGTAATCTATGATTGGTGGGAATTTTGATTGGTCTTAACTATAAATGGTTTTATTTATTTATTTTTTTGATATTGTTCCAATTTACTCAATAAATTTTGTTATGGTTTGGGATAGGGTTAGGAAATGGATGGATGGATGGATGGTTTGGGAACATATTTGTATTGTGAATTGTGTTACAAGTTACTAATTGTGAAACAGCTGGCAAATTATTACTGGGAAGTAGGTATTAGTTAAGGGATTACAATTTATCCTCTAAAACACATACTTAAAATTAAAGGGGTTTTCTATAAATTGGTTTAGGGAAATAGATTTTACGAACTTAGGGCGCTATCCTATGGCTAAAGGGTAAAGAAAGCGCTAAATATATGATACTGAAAATAGCATCGTGTCACTATTAAGTTTAAAATCAGAAGACCTGAACTTTAATTCTTCTAGACCTTTGACACAGCTCTGCACTTTAGTTTTTAAAATAAAACATAAAAAAAGGACATGAATATGGCTTCTCACTGGTTAAGATGCAAGAGTCTATTTATTTCTAACAGAACTGAGTCATTCACAGGCAGTTCTAATTAATTCAAAATACTGTTGCACACATCACTATTGATAATTATGATAAAATAACTCCTGCTCCTAACTTTAGAACCACATTTCAGTAATCCTTCGAACACATAATGCCATTAATCTCTTAGACTTCATAGCATACATTTTGATCAAAGGGTGCTAATCTTCATACAAACCAGAAGGTAAATAAGACGAAGTTGGAACATTTAACTACAGGACTCTCAAACTTTGAAATGTTCTGCCTACTATTGGGTGGCCAGTCCTGCTGTCTGCACGAAATAAAGACATAATAATTTGCGCAAACAATAGAAAGTATTCTTTTGACAAATAAAAATATTAATGCCTTTTTAAAATTCATGTTAATACATTATTGGGAAATATAGTTCTGTGACCTATAAAGGTTAGCAGAGACAAATCTCACTTAGAGCTTTATGCGGACAACCAAAACTTTACTCTGGTTTCCTTAACCCAAAAAACCAGACACTTTTTTAGTTTCTTATTTGTGTGCTATATCCCCAGAAGGCTTGGATACAGTGTTTTTTTTTATTATTGCTTGAGGGTCACCAATTGCCATCAAATCAAACAGCAACAAAAATCATCATCAAAAAAAAAACAGACTTCAGAAACCTCACAATATGAAGAAGAAGAAAAGGATGATTCGGATTCTGATTGATAACTGTACTGCCCACAACAGGCGGCTTCCACATTTAGGTAATGTTTGGGTTGACTTCCTCCCACCCAATTGCACAGCAGTGCTTCAGCCATTGGGTTTGGGCATCATTAGCACCCTGAAAGTGTATTATGGTGAGGAAATGCTGAGAAAAATTCTCATCAGCATAACTTGTAGACAGGAGAAGATTAAAATTAATGGGAAAAAAGCTATTGAAATGATTGCAAATGCCTGGACGTGAGTTAAAGAAAGCACTATAGCTACAAATACAGAATCTCATTACAACGAAATTTTCATTACAACTAAATATTTTTTAGGTCCCTGGCAGTTTGTTGTAGCGGAATTTTGCCTGTATGAGCAAATCTCACCAGTTTTAGTGTTGTTACTTTGGTTACCTTCATCTTTTAGAATTGATTTTCTAATATAACTAATGGTATATAAAGCTTTAAATAATTATGCTCCTTCCTATATCTTGCAGTGTTGATTCCCCTACATTCCAAGTTGTAGCCTTAGATCTAATAACGGTCTGCTTTGGTATTTTTCATATTCACTGTCACATTTCAGCTTTGTCTGTTTTCTAATGACTACTTGTTGCTTTGCTGCCTTTTCTGACCCACGCAGCTAATAACTGTTCACAAAAGTGGATAATCGTAAATTTGTACTGCTATGGTTGAAGAGCCAAATTGTCAAGGCCTATGGGATGTAGAGAAAAAATGAAAAGTCAGGTGTACTAAGAAGGAAAGTGCCAGACATTTGCATCCAACCTGTTAAGAAAATAATGTGATTTGTATAAGCGATGATGCTACAATGTGAAAGTAACCTACACTTTGTAACGAACTATGCATTTCGAAAAAGAAAAACTATCATATAGACCTATATTTTGTGATTAAATTTGTATTCATAAGGTAAAACTGTATATGAAAAATGGGAGTAACAATATTTTTTTTAAATATTAAAAACAAAAAGCACAACACCCTCCTCACAGGTGTCCACTCCACCCACTTAATATAAACTATGTAGATAACAAATCTGTCTACTAAAGATTCATATGATCTGAATCTATGAATTTATTTCTGAATGAAACACAAACATAGTTACAGAACAGAATATCAAAGTAACCAAAGAAAGATTTAACTAGAACCAGACATTCAGTATCGGATTAACAATGCAAGTGTCAGTATCTAAAGAGTGGATCTCCAAGTTTACTTTGAAACTCATTTGAATCAACCATCAAAAGCTATCAATCAAAAACATGTGAATAATGCATGGAATATTTTTGATTTGATCCCAACCTACAATATGCTGTTACTGATAGCTTCATGGTAAAATGCTCCTAGATGCTCTGGTGCATCACAACCAGCAATACATAATCAGCTGTGGGCTTTTTAAACAGATGGATGGATGTACCTGTGACAGCAGGCAAGTTAAACTGAAATCCCACTGGGCAGGCAAGAGTCTCTCATGTATGTCTGGCTTACCTGCCTTGAAAACAAATATTTTTTGTCCATCTAAAGAGGAAAATGAAGCAAGCTGTACTGATTTAAAACTGGCACATAAAATAGTTAAGAATTTAAGGTCAAGGTGAAGGTCACTGTCAATTTTATTATTCCGCAAAGGAAATTCAAGCCCTCACATACATTAGGAGAAAACCGAGAAGAACATCATACAATAAGAAGAAACAAGCAGACAAAGAGGGACAGACGTATTCTATATATATATCAAAATGTGCATTCATACAAAAATATATGCCACATGTATTCAATAGGTGTTTTTATAGCTTTACAAAATGTATTATCTCATATCTAAAACTGTACAACTCTTCCATCTCATTGTATTACTATGTAGTGCAGAGCTCTGTCTTTTGCCAGAATGCTAAAATAAAGTTAATCACTAAGTGGATAAATATACAATCACAGATTTAATAAATATTTTTCTATGAAATGCTCTTCATTATAGCTATTACAGATATGTCTGATCAGTCACAAAATGTATGCTTGCTGCCCTAAGAGTCTTGCTGTTTGTGATACGTTAGCTCATTGTACTACTTTTTAAAATGATTCAAATATGCTAAAACCCTCAGTGATTTGCTGTGCTATTTAAAGTGTAGCCAACACAAACAGTACCAAACTGTTTCAACTATATATAATTGGAAAAAACAAAGATGTACTTCTTGCAAGTGCAAGTTCATCTCATTACATATAGTCTTCCTCTTTAATAAATGGGATGCCAGGATGAAGCAGAGTCTTTTAGCCACTTTGCTTTTACATAAAATATTTCAATGGTAAGCCACAAATTGACACACTGCTACATCTGACTTGTCAAAGTGTAAACAACAGAAAATATGAGTAAACTGTGGTAATGGTAATACATTTCAATCAACAGTTTATTTATAGTGTCTATTGCCGTCACGAGAGGGAATGAGGTCTGTTTATTTGACATTGAAAGGGTTTCTCTGGGGAACTGTGGGGAGTTACTTCAGTTTAATAAAGTATATTTTATGTACAATCAATGATTAAAAAACAACTTGGTAAACTGAGGCCAACTCAATACTATTTTCTAAAGCACTCCTGGACTCAGAGTGCTTGCACAAATTCACAACTTAATATGCAGTAACAGCATCTACATACGAGAAATCCTCATACATTTGAATATCAAAAATAAAAGTGACAGTATAAAGATCACTATAATTAAGATAGGGGTAGTTAACAGCAGAGGACAGTTAAAAAACAAACAAAAAACTCCACTTAATAGCATTCCTGTAGAACATAAACCTCTGGAGCATCCACAGTTATAACAAATAAAGTCAAAGACAGACAAGGCCTCATTTCTTATTACCTACAGTACAGTAGGCCAGCTGGTCACCACCCCATCTGGACATTGTACGACATCATAAGTGCCTGCTTGTTACTGTGGCAGGAAGATTAAATCCTTTTGCTGTTGACACCAAGGTACTTAATATGCCTTGTTTCACTTCTTATGGTTTGCAGGAGTAGCTTGGCAATGTTTCACAGCAGGACAACAGGAAGGGGAACAGAACAGAGGATTATCAATGAAGGTTCATAATGATTAACACACTTATATTTTTATTTATATGACTAGCAAACTGAGTTGCTATATAAACAGCTAATCAGAAGCTCTTATCAGAGTATGGCAGACTGAAATCCTGAGTCCTCAATTTAAATGCTAAGACCAACGGGGAATCCTTCACACAAGTATGCAGAACATTGCACAGTTTTGGAGCCCTGTAGGTAAAGGCTTAGCATCCCACAGTTGTTTTAATTAGCTTTGGAATATTAAGGTGATATTCTTTAAAATGCAAGGTTTGCTGTGATTTATATGCATTCATAACTTCTGTTAAGTAGTTGTAGCCCACACTTTTCAAAGTTTATTTGTAAAAAGGAGGATTTTGAAAATAGCCCTAAACCAATCTGGAAACCATTCAATTGATTTTAGAGACGTTATGTCATCAGACTTCCTAGTTCTAGTAATCATCCTCTCAGCAGCATTTTGAAGAAATATAACAATGTGAGCAGCCTGTTGATAATGCATTGCAGCACTCAAGAGAAACTACTAGAAATTAACACAATAATTATCTATATTCTGCATTCTAAGTAAACATTTTAATCTGCCATTTTTAGCTGGAAAAAGTAGATTTAAGTTATTGCAGTAATGTATATGTTAAAAGATACAGTAATGTGAAAATTAACTTCCAAATTGCGTGCTGATTCATTAAAGCTAACGTTTAAAGATAAAAATTGTCAGGACTTTTTAATTACTTGTATGATTTCTACTAATTAGTAACATCTCCATTTTTTGTTCACATATATGTAGTTATTAGTTTTCAAATTATGTAACTTTTGCTTCCCTGACATTTTCATGTTCTGCAGATAAAGGTGACAAAAATAAAATGGAAGGGAAATAATGAAAACTGATTAATATTGTCCATTTTCTAATAATTTTTATGTCCTAACTGATTGCACCAGTTACTAATATTGAAAGACACCGAAATGTAGCAATTGCTAATTGCTTGCAAGTTACAGCTACAGGAAACTGCCATTTTAATGTGGCATAAGCTAAATGTATGGAAAATGCCATGTATCAGAAGGTTCAGGTAGGATGTACTTGAAAACTGTTTTACAGAAAGCATTTAATTACAGTTTTTATGATATATAAATCTTTTTCATATTCTGAAAATATTTTTTGTGATCAACAACAACATTTATATAGCACATTTTCATACAAATGATGTAGCCCAAAGTGCTTTACAAAATGAAGAAAGAAAAGTTTATAAATAATAAAAATATAAAAATAAAATTAGGCAATACTAAATAACAAAGAATAGACTAAAAAAGAAAATACAGAATAAAACCCCAAAATCTGCCGGAGTTCCAAGGCCACGAGTCCACCCAGCCCCAGCCATGTATTCTACCTAACAGAAATGACCTTAATCAGTCCTTATTGTTTTCAGGCTTCACGTGAAAGAATTTGATGGTGATGATTTGATGAATTTCAAGTTATTTTTTGTGACATTCTTAACAACGGAGAATCTTATGGAATTATTGTTTGCAGAGTATGTTTTGTATTGAAAGGTTCAATTTTCTTTATATTTTCAATTACTCCCTGATGCCATCTTGTTTTCTGTGATAGTCACCATTTATTGCTCTGTTGGAGCACAATCACAATGGTCGCGTGTCGTAAGGTCATTAACACAATGATTTAAATCCAGTGCTGTGAGGACATCTATGATTGTGGGCAGAGTTTGCAAAACTGCCTTGTGTATTTCTGTGCATTTCTTAAATCTTTAGTGTTTTGCACTTTTGGTGATGATTTAGACTTTATGTTGTGACTAGCATTTTAATTTTGGTGAAAGTTTTGTTTCCTACAATTTTTAACTCATGCCTACCTATTGATTACACAGTTCCATCTCCTGGTCCTTATAAATACTACTTTGTCCATGCTGTCCGACATCTTAGTAGAACAACACCATTATGATTGTCAAGATCAATGCTGAAATGCTGTATAGTTGCATAGGCCCATTTATTGGACTACTTTTTAGCCACCAACCATTAGTCCCAACCTAAAAGTGCATTGCCATATCTTTTACAAACTGGCTTCTTGCACTGATTATAAGGCTGTGGAAGAGACATTTGGGGTTGTTAAGACCACCATCCATTGCTTTGTTTACAAGGTGCGAACAACCATTCAAGAAAGAATGATGTACAACTACATCAAGTTACCAAACATAAAGGCAGAAAAAATAATGGTCCAGTAGATTAAATATTTACCAAGAACTAGTAGGGTTCAAGACCTGGAATCAAACAAGCCAACCAACTTTTACCTGCCTTTACCTATACTTCCGCCAACTGAAGGTTCCCTGATTATATTAAGCGTAATGGATGGCCATTTATAATACTACAGGTGCTTATTGACAACTGGAGGTTGTGTATCAGCTGATAAATATTTTGTTACATAGTTCAGTTTTGAAGATGCCCAGTGCTTTGAGCAGCTGCAAAAGAAGAAACAACAGCAGGTGGATAGAAAACACCTTGAGATATAAGGCTGTGACTTACTCTCAACAGTCAGCTAGGCAGTTTTGAAGAAGTACTTTAGGATAAGTATGAGATCCTCTCCAGTTTGGGTTCAGGTTATATCTTGAAAAATCCAGGCCTTTTTCAACAATTTTTCCAATTATTTTCAATACAATGTTTTTATTAGCACACCACATCTCTAAGCAGTCTTAAATGGTATGAAGACTGCTATTAACAGTATCCACTCTATATAATCTTGGTAAGGGGTTCAAGATGCAATTAAGTTCTAACATTTTATTTTCACTTTGTTGCAAAGTGTTATGATGTTCTTCTTTAATACTTCAGATTTCTCTAAACAAATATGAGTAGTGTGGATATACAACAATAAGGTGGATTCAGGCCAAGAAGTCCAATATAGCCTCAGTGTCAGAAATCTTGGCTCCTGGAAGGCACCGTAATTTAACTGCTGGATCTGGATACTTTGGAATACTAACACTCCTACTATTGATTAATTAATGATGAAAACATTCCTTTTATCAACCTAAACAGAAGTGATTCTGAGTGCTGAGTACTGATTCTAGATCTGAATTGATGACATGGGTGCTAGAGTTTAAACTTTGACATCTTAGGCCCCAATCCTTTTCTCTTGCCATGACGATGTGGCTGATTTTGGCTCTTCATTGACTAGAATGGAGCCTGGAGAAACTGAAGCTGAATCAGAATAGATAAATTCTCTAAGTAATCTGAGTCAGTTCATTTAACATTTTGCCTAATGACTATCACATTCCTAATGCAGTCCTCCAAAATGCACTTTTTTCCACCCACTTCTAGTTAACTAGTTTTGTTAAGTAGATCTCCATGTCATCAGAAAAAGCTAAGATGATCATAATGAATTACACACAACATGGGAATGCACTCTGAGAGATTAAATCAAGCTTAAGTCCATTTTAAATGGACTGGTTTTCTGAGGCATATTATCTGAGTTTAAGGTCTTCTCAGTCAGTTACAGTGGAATTCAGCTGCTTTAATTTACACCACTTCTCGTTTGTCTTATGACTTCACATTTCTAAAAAAGGGAATCTTCCCTTCTCGTTTATTCTGAGCCAAAGCACAGAAAATTTTGTGAAATGCATATAATGTGATGGGTTGCCAGGAAGGAGGAGCTTAAGATGAAAGGCGTATAGAGTATAGAGAAATCAAAAGAGGTGTTATGCCCTATAGTTGCTGCCCTAAAAGAGCAATACACAGTAGTACTGGCATAAATAGGAGATTTATGGCTGACATGCAAACAAGTAATCTTCCCAATGATGCTAAATGGGAGGCACCTCAGTATTCAGTGTTGTCCGGTTCTCTAAGCACAGATAAGTTAAATTCTCCCTGACCTTCCAGGGCCCTGAAAAGGTGTAAGGCACTATTGTCTGAGTGGGTAGACACTATCACCTGGCACATGTAATGATGTGATTGCTGTTACAATGAATAGTGCAGGCTATATGAAACACTGAGGGTTCTGTCCATTACCCAACCAACAAGCCAACCACCACAAACTGCACCCATTAAAGCTACTTTGCCTCAAAATAAATTAATCATGGGTTGACCCAGGCCACCGAGACACAATGTTTGCCAGTCACATCTTGGATGACTTGTGCATTAATTGAATGTAACTGCTTACAGTTAACAAAACCAGCTTCATTCTCACTAGGTGCCCTATTTGCAATATGGGTGCAATGTGCAATATGGGTGATTATGGTAAGAGAACCACACATTGCTGCAAATTGCCTTTTTACGTTGGAAAGAAAATGTTATGTTTTATGCATGTACATTCACACCAAATGAAAACAGGATGTAGTGCCTCATCGGTCAGTTAATGACTTCCAGAATTGCAGGCATGATGGAGCATTCCTGACCTGTCAACCAGTTCCCTGAGAAGTGACAACAGTTACAACAATAATAGTCTGTACATTATAATCATCACTTTTGAGGTATAATAAGCACATTAACACACAGTATAATAACGTCTCAGTGATATGAATTATTATGTGTGTGATTTGTCATTTAGCTGGATCGACTGAATTTCCATGCTTGATCAAGGGTGTCATCATTTTCCTGTTTCTATGAAATGTTGCATAGGCATGGGTCAGAGTTGCCATAAATATACGCAAGCTGTTGTGTCAAGCATTCTTTCATAAATCTTGACTTTTGTTTGGGAAGTTGCGTATGCAACTTTTCAGCCTCTTTTTGTGTATGCATGAGCTTTATAAATGAGGCCTCAGGATACTATTTATGAAAGATAAAACAGGTCTTTCTTAGATGGCACATGTGATGTAATACAGGCAGGAATTTCAGTTAATGGTCATCCTGACTACAGAGGTTAATGTCCCAAATAATTAAATTGGCTTGATCATGTCATGGTTTACCTGGGGTTTTATCCCTGACTCAATTGTGTTTACAGTTTATTTACCATTTTTTCATTTTTCCAATTTTGTAAATATTATTCATTTTGTCTTTTTTCTTTTTATGTTTGTATGTTATGATGAATATTTTCTTTATTGATAATTTTGAGTAATAATGTTAGTTTTGTGGTGTCTACCTCTTTAAAGTTATGTTTCTTATATTCTGTATGTGGAAACTAAATAAGTGGGACATCCTGATGCTGCAGCTGAGTATCTCATCCTCACTGATAATTAAAAAAAACAGCAGATTAAATGGTTTCTTTGCTGGATTTATTGGCTTCAACCTTTCATCTTGTTTCAAGTTACTGTTAACTATTTTGTGATTTTGGATGTACTCACTTTTAGGTTAGCCTTTTACTTAAATCTACAGTATTTTTGATATTTCATTTGGTCCTTCCTTGTTTTTTTCCATCAGTAATCAATAACAATTGCCTCATCACCACAGTGTTCATTCCTGCCGTCTTCTCACATAATTCTGTGCATCCCAGCACCAAAACAGATCAGTGAAAAAACGAAAGGGCATTCCTTTGAATGTGAAACTAGAAGTGATAAGGTTTATATAAAGATCCTTACTGAACATTATTTAATGAAGGGCCATGACTAATTAGGGTTTGTTTTCATGACTAATGTTATTAAAGTAATTCTGTCATTTTTTAATGTACTTTGGTGTTATTTGAACAAAAATAGGGATAATTTTTGGATCGAGGAATTCTTAAATATGTTTTCCATTTAAATTAATTGTAATTAGCTGTTTGCATTACCACAATTTTCTTTATACCAGGATTTTCAGGAACAGATTAGCCTGTACACTGCCTGTATTACTGTCTACCCCATTGAATTAAGATGCAATTATCAAGGTGTGCCCTCACGCTGAATGTCACTGCTTCATATTTGCAGTCACTTGGCTAATATTTTAGTGACTGTAATACAATTTACATAAAAAAATAATGTCTGAATTATTTTAAGTTTGTAAGAACTTTATTTGAGATATATATATATATATATATAATGCAGGGAGAGATCCTACATTAACGTTTACTTTTGAAACCTAATTACATATAACATCAGATACTTTTAAACTTTTGCTTAAGTAGTTTGCTCAAGGGCAATTTTTACTTTTACTTTTTAGAAAGGTCTCTCTACTTCTACTCAATCATGGCTGCTGGGTACTTTATACAACTCTGGTTTCCTGATATGTAGCTGCACACTGAAGTGGGATGGGAGATTATCTTTGCCTGCCTACAATATTTCATGTGAAATTGTGTTAACACAGCAGTAAAATGTATTATAATGGAATGGCTATCTAAGACACAGCACTTCATGGTTTACAGTCTAATAGCCACTCAATCTCACTGCCTACTCTTTAATTGTTCAATTAACTGTATTACTGCTGTTCAGGTGTTGTGGAACATAATACAGTTTTTACTAATGGCTCCTTGCTTGCAGTTTTTCTTTCAAGTCAACACTTAAATTTTACCTCGACTCTTGTGTAACTGAAAACAGAGGCTGAAAGTGCCAGTGCACTAAAATGAATCTTCATGCATTTTAAATCACTGGAGATACAGATCCATATTTTTCATGACTCTTGTAGTTTGAATGTGAGAGTCACTACTTGAATTTAAGACTAAACAGACTGTAAGGTACTGTAAGGTAGGTTTACTCATGCTATACTTTTATAGGATTACAGATTTCTTATCAAAAGATATATTAGTTCAATTTGACTAAATGTCAGTTGACAAATCAATACATTTGTTAATGGAAATCTTTTCATCATATAGTAAATAGTGGTAAGAGCACAATGTTAATTCAGAGTTATTTTCAGCAATAAAGCTTAGGAACAAAGGCTATACACTACATATATTATTAATCTAAATAAGTAATTTCATATTATTTACAGTGCACTGCAATACTGTACTTGACAAAGCAGGCTCAGAAAAAGACTGGAGTGCCCAAGGTAATATGAGGTTGCCACTAACATTCTTGCAATTTTTGAATAAACTCTGAATCTAATCTTCAGTTTTCTATTACTTTAAGTGACTTTATTGTGTCATTCCTTTAAAAGTCCATTACAATGTCTTCTTTCACACACCATAAGTTACATCTGCCCACTCATGGACTATATAAGAATGTCTTTATGCAGTGTAAGCATTAACAACAACACTGAATAAAAATAATGTTGATATAAAACTGAATATATTAATGTACCCATCCTTTTCAATAGAAGTGAAAAAGAACTGAAAATCTCCAACTATGAATTTCCTGAGTGTGGGACCCATACTGTACTTATATTATACTGCTGAGCAGGGAAGTCAAATCTGACAGCTACTTCAACAAGACCTAATATCTAGAGTCAGCGTTTACATGTTTAAATTATATTTTCAACTAAAACGCAATAGCAGTAGACTTTCACATGTAAGACAACTACTGAAATATTTAGAATTCAAAGAAAAACTTTTTTGAAAACTTTTGGCAGGGCTAAAACTTTAGTCATTGTATTTTTTTTTTTTATTACAATCAATACATAGCAATCAAGTTTTTACAAAAAAAAGAATTATGTTAAGAACAGATCGATCCCCACCCCTGAATTGTATTAATGATATATACTGTACATAGGGCAGCTCTTAACCAAACAACTTACATACTGTTATCTGCAATTGGTATGCAGTTGCTAACTAATGTAATTGGTAGTAATGACTATATAAAATATAAGCGAATCAGTAGATATATTGCAGAAAAGTATGCTCTAATGAATCTAGAACACTGAGTGTAAATCCCACATCTAGCCATTGTCTGCGTGTTCTTTACATAATCTCTCCATATTTTTTAAAAGGGCAGAGTGTTTTCCTGTTACAAAACTTTAGAAATTTCTTCTATGGGTTATAAGGACTAAGAATAACAAACTGTAATTTATTTATTTCCCAATTATTCAGGCTGACCATCATACTTGGATCTCACCTTGGAAATGCTGTCAGTTCAAAGGCACACAACCAACAACCCTCACTCACTCATATGAGACCAGTTGAGAAATGTGAATCATTTTGATGTTTTTGAGATGTTGGAGGAAGTCACAGTACTCAGAGAAAAGTTACACAAGTAGAACAAGCAACACCTAAACAGTAACAAATCAGGATTTAAACCCGAGTAGTCAAGCAGCATCATCATCATTTCCTGTGCTTCCGAGATGCATATAAGAACAAACATTCAGAACATAACTGTCAGGGTTCCTCCTTAAGTATAGATCTCCATTGTTTGCTCCAGGTATTCCTACAGCCTTTTTTTGTTTTACAGTTTCTTCATGGATTACACATTGAATACACCTACTTTTAATATACACTGATAGTCAAGTCCATTGATTCTTTATTTCATTAAAAGATTCTGCTTGATCAGTATTATCAAAATCTTAGATGATTTTCGTTACCGGCATCAGGTCCCCAAATTTTAATTTCTTACATTGTTATAGTCCTATGTAGACTCCAGGTAAAATACAAAAAAACAGTCAGAAAACAAGAAAAACTCTATAAATTAATAATGACTAGTTAGCGGCGCCGCCGTAGCATACGGCGGTGTAAGAGTAGGAACAGAAAACGGTGTATTGCCTTTGTCAACCGTTTGTGTCAAGAAATAACCCACTGATAGGAACAGTTGTAGGAACAGGTTGTAAAAAACCCGTCAACAGAGAAGATACTGTCATTCATTTTATAACAAAAGCTTAGGAAACAACCATCACAGTAAAATGAAAATAGCAAGGTGTATGGGAGACCGCAAGCAGCGTGGGGAAGGGCTTGGAAGAGGACGAATAGGAATCGAGAAATGTCGTGTCGGCTGCATGTGGGCAGGATCGGTTTTAAAGTGGAAGCAGGATAAACCACAAGAGAAATATATATAAGAGATAATAATGAAAGATTTATTACTGCGGCTGATTTTAAGAATTTCTAGATCATTTTTACCCTTTTGCTTTCCTATGGCCATTGGCTGTATGTAGGAATTGCTTTATCTTGGTTGGCCATATATCAGTGCATACAGTTATATTTATATATATATATATATATATATATATATATATATATATATATATATATATATATAGTAAAGGCCAGCTCTGACACAGACAGACATAGGACACAGGTTCAAAGCACACAAGTGGTTTATATTTTCTTATTCCCTTGTGGGAAACGGCTTCCCCGTTCCCTACAAATATAACACACAGTCCCCAGCACAGCACAACACAATACTTTTCCTTCTCTTTCTCTTTCTTTCTCCTCCACTCTCCCTCCGGCAAGCTTCGTCGTCCTCCTTCTCCCGACTCCAACTCCCGGAGTAGTGGCAGCTGGCTCCTTTTATAATGCACACGGAAGTGCTCCAGGTGCTTGATGACCTATTTCCGGCAGCACTTCCAGGTGTGGCGGAAGAGCTGCTCTGTAGGGCTCAGCAGCAGCTACAGCACCCCCAGGTAGCGCCCATGGATCCCTGTGAGGGCTGCACCAAACTCAAACTCCCATGAAGCCCTACGGAAGTCCTAGGCACTGCTGAAACCCAGGGGGCTGCCATCTAGCATTCCGGGGGGAGGTACCAGGATTGCTCCCCTGGTCCATACAGTGAAGAGGCACCCCAGCCGTCTATAACAATATATATATATATATATATATATACAGTGGTGTGAAAAACTATTTGCCCCCTTCATGATTTCTTATTCTTTTGCATGTTTGTCACACAAAATGTTTCTGATCATAAAACACATTTAACCATTAGTCAAATATAACACAAGTAAACACAAAATGCAGTTTTTAAATGATGGTTTTTATTATTTAGGGAGAAAAAAAATCCAAACCTACATGGTCCTGTGTGAAAAAGTAATTGCCCCTTGTTAAAAAATAACCTAACTGTGGTGTATCACACCTGAGTTCAATTTCCGTAGCCACCCCAGGCCTGATTACTGCTACACCTGTTTCAATCAAGAAATCACTTAAATAGGAGCTGCCTGACACAGAGAAGTAGACCAAAAGCACCTCAAAAGCTAGACATCATGCCAAGATCCAAAGAAATTCAGGAACAAATGAGAACAGAAGTAATTGAGATCTATCAGTCTGGTAAAGGTTATAAAGCCATTTCTAAAGCTTTGGGACTCCAGCGAACCACAGTGAGAGCCATTATCCACAAATGGCAAAAACATTGAACAGTGGTGTGAAAAACTATTTGCCCCCTTCATGATTTCTTATTCTTTTGCATGTTTGTCACACAAAATGTTTCTGATCATAAAACACATTTAACCATTAGTCAAATATAACACAAGTAAACACAAAATGCAGTTTTTAAATGATGGTTTTTATTATTTAGGGAGAAAAAATCCAAACCTACATGGTCCTGTGTGAAAAGTAATTGCCCCTTGTTAAAAATAACCTAACTGTGGTGTATTACACCTGAGTTCAATTTCCGTAGCCACCCCAGGCCTGATTACTGCTACACCTGTTTCAATCAAGAAATCACTTAAATAGGAGCTGCCTGACACAGAGAAGTAGACCAAAAGCACCTCAAAAGCTAGACATCATGCCAAGATCCAAAGAAATTCAGGAACAAATGAGAACAGAAGTAATTGAGATCTATCAGTCTGGTAAAGGTTATAAAGCCATTTCTAAAGCTTTGGGACTCCAGCGAACCACAGTGAGAGCCATTATCCACAAATGGCAAAAACATTGAACAGTGGTGAACCTTCCCAGGAGTGACCGGCCGACCAAAATTACCCCAAGAGCGCAGAGACGACTCATCCGAGAGGTCACAAAGACCCCAGGACAACATCTAAAGAACTGCAGGCCTCACTTGCCTCAATTAAGGTCAGTGTTCACGACTCCACCATAAGAAAGAGACTGGGCAAAAACGGCCTGCATGACAGATTTCCAAGACGCAAACCACTGTTAAGCAAAAAGAACATTAGGGCTCGTCTCAATTTTGCTAGGAAACATCTCAATGATTGCCAAGACTTTTGGGAAAATACCTTGTGGACTGATGAAACAAAAGTTGAACTTTTTGGAAGGCAAATGTCCCGTTACATCTGGCGTAAAAGGAACACAGCATTTCAGAAAAAGAACATCATACCAACAGTAAAATATGGTGGTGGTAGTGTGATGGTCTGGGGTTGTTTTGCTGCTTCAGGACCTGGAAGGCTTGCTGTGATAGATGGAACCATGAATTCTACTGTCTATCAAAAAATCCTGAAGGAGAATGTCCGGCCATCTGTTCGTCAACTCAAGCTGAAGCGATCTTGGGTGCTGCAACAGGACAATGACCCAAAACACACCAGCAAATCCACCTCTGAATGGCTGAAGAAAAACAAAATGAAGACTTTGGAGTGGCCTAGTCAAAGTCCTGACCTGAATCCAATTGAGATGCTATGGCATGACCTTAAAAAGGTGGTTCATGCTAGAAAACCCTCAAATAAAGTTGAATTGCAACAATTCTGCAAAGATGAGTGGGCCAAAATTCTTCCAGAGCGCTGTAAAAGACTCATTGCAAGTTATCGCAAACGCTTGATTGCAGTTATTGCTGTTAAGGGTGGCCCAACCAGTTATTAGGTTCGGGGGGCAATTACTTTTTCACACAGGGCCATGTAGGTTTGGATTTTTTCTCCTAAATAATAAAAACCATCATTTAAAACTGCATTTTGTGTTTACTTGTGTTATATTTGACTAATGGTTAAATGTGTTTGATGATCAGAAACATTTTGTGTGACAAACATGTAAAAGAATAAGAAATCAGGAAGGGGGCAAATAGTTTTTCACACCACTGTATATATACATATATAAAGTATATATATACATATATAAAGTAGTCATGAATGGAACTTAAAGGAACAGTTTTGGAATCCTTTAAAAAAACATTGCAAATGTGACACACTTCTTCAGTTGTTTAACTCCTGTCATGAGTTCCTTGGAAATAAAATAAATTCAAAGGTGTCTTCCTCAGCACTGATGAGCTTCAATATTGCAGCACCATCAGTGCCTTATACAGTCTGTAAGAGAGAAAATCCATCCAGGTAATTAACTGATTGTATAGGGAACTAAAAAGCTGTACATGCTTTTGTTTACCATGACATATGAGTCTTGTACAAAGCTATGGCTACTCCAACATTTGTTAAACTACTATCTGTTTGAATCTGCATTTATATGTGGACTAAGTTTGCATATAATTATTATTATAATCTATACTTGTATTTTAACTGAGAATTGTACATAGCACTCTGCACGTATACTCAGTGAAGAGCGCTATACAAAAAAAGAATTTGTATTGCAAGTTGTAAGAGAAAAAAACTGAAGTTTTGGGTTCATATACCACTACTGACACTCTGTGACCATGAGTAAGTTACTTGACCAGCCTGTGCTCCAAATGGAAAACCAAAAGAAATGTAACTAGTTATATCAATAATGTTGTAAGCTGCCTTCTATAAAGGCATCGGCCAAATAAGTAAATGTAAATGTAAAAAGAGAAAACTCTAACCATGGGTCAAAAGGCATCCAAAACACTATTTTGAAAAATGAAATAAAATGTAGGTGAAGAAAAACAGCAAAATATTCTTTTAGTACTACTATAGGAAATATACAGCACAACACGATTTTAACAGCCTCAGAAATACATACGCCAATCAAATTCAAAAGGTAATACAGAATACACTAATACAATAAAAATAAATGACAAACCTCAAGACATGATCAAATAAGCTCAATCTGTTAGAGCTGTAAGAAATTCTGCTATTAGGTATATCAAATTCACACCGATGATTTTTTGCTGATGGAATTAAAATAAGGGTAAGATTCTTTTACCAACATGTAGAATTTCACGCCTGCCTACATTTAGCTCCACAATTTTTGAGCTATTTTAAAATTTGTCACAGTGTTTTTCAATTGTTGTTGCCTCAGCAGTATTTATTATGCCTACAATGTTGGTGTCAGCTACACATTGCATAATTTTACTCACTATATTAGAGTTAGTGTCATTAATAAAACTAAGAAGAGTAATTGTCCTAAAATTCATTCTTTAGGGACTGCACTAATAACCTCATCCCAAGCAAAGCATTATCCTCTTCCCTATTCAATTAAGCAGCTGGAAATCTATTTTTATAAGTTCTGCGTGATGTCAATTGATTTTAATTTCACAATGAATCTGCTGAACTGTATCTAATACTTCCTTAAAAACATAAAGATCTAGCTGAACTGAAAATGTAAAATATTGCAGGGTCGTTTGAAGAAAGACTTTATTCATTTTCAGCCCAGAATGCCAGAGAATGTGCATATCTTGTGTCCCAAATGCCTTCCTACAGAGGCCATTTTAAAAGCAGCTCCAAAAAGCATTTGTTGCAATTCAGCCAGGTTTCCGCTCTTGCCTGGGGTTCAAATGCCATTTTTTTGTTGCTCTGTTGTACTGTGTGCCATATGTTTCATGGGTGCTTTCCCAAGGGGCCCGGGGGATACTCTACCCTATAAAGGTCTGAGAAACACATCCTCCCTTGCGGGTCGTTCGCATGTCCTTTGGGTGTTGGCAAATGTTTCTTTGTGACTTTGATGTGATTTTGGAATTTTGATCTTTTTCCTCTGTTTTTGACTTTGCAATTGGATTACTGTATTGGGACTTTTGTTTACTTTGGAATGCCCAAGTGTTTCAGGCAACTCCTTTTGTCTTTTGTGCTCCACAGAGCTTTCTCTTTTGCCTCCTAGGCATTTTTGTGATATAGTCTGTCTAACTATTTTGGGACCATTAGATAAACATAGATATAGGGTGTGTTATTGATTACACCATTTAGTTGTATGCTGATCAGTGTACCTAATGTACTTCTTAACTGTGTTAAGCAAAACAACTTAGCTTACATTAGATTATTACTCTACCATTTTCTTCACTCTGCCTAAAAAACTTCCCTATTGATATGTAGGCTCCATTGGTTTCAATGTTATATGCCTCATTACAATTGTGATATCGGCTATTATTTAAAACTATTTGAAAAGAATTTCCATGACAACATTTAGGCTCAGTTGATAAATGGTCTTGTGTGCTCCGTGAATTGATTGTTTTCATTAAGTTTCATTCATTATTCTAAATTTTACCATATTGTTTGAAACACTTTCTCAGATTTCAAAACTCATGTTTTATAAATACATTTTCTTTTCTTATTTCAGTTTCTAATCTAGGTATTTGTTTTGAATTAAGGATTAAAATGCTTAATTATTTTAATTTCAGAATTGCACTTAAGCCAAATCAGGATTTAATCAAAACTATTGGTAGACTTCATCGTGTTTGCTTGTTTGATTTTGGGGTACCTATCTCATAAGTACATCAAGTTTGTCCTGTTTTTACCCATTATTTTTTGAAACATAATATGTGATTTTTGTTTTGTTTGAAGTGAGTGGATATCTGTAATAAATTATTTATAATGTTTCAGTGCTTCTTTTATTTTGTCTCCAGCCCTCAGTGCCAGATGATCCAATGAAGCAATATTGTATAAAACTAATAAGCCCACTGACAGACTTTTACTACATCAATGGAGTTATGTCATTCAACAAGCAGAATTAAGTTATTAATTTAAAACTTCTTCAGTTTTTTAAATGCATGAAAATAATCATTTCCAAAAATCAAGGTGGCATACCTAATTTTATAAACAATATTTTTCTAAATTGAAAGTTTAAACAATCAACACTATCACATGAGAAGCCTATCACATCAAACATCAGAACATTAGGACTTAGTCTACCGACTTAGTGGTCACACCTCATTATCTATATTCATGCATTCGCACCTCTGTGGTTATGTGCACATTAGCTGAATTAGTCTGTAAATTAAAATTTTTACTGGTTATTTTAAAAGCTAAGCAATGGTTGTTGTTGTTCAGGCTTGTAATTTCAACAATACTTTGTTTATTATCATAGGACTATAGTTGTGACTATGGATGGTAGTAGTTTATGGCGTCCATGACAGTTTTTGGCTACTTCTGAGGAGGTGCTGCAAGCTGGAAGAGAGATGTGACAGAACTGAAGGCCAGGTAAACAGAAACAGGAAATATGCTGCTCCTACTAAGTGTGAGACAAATTGTGTAATGTCTCAATCAGATGGCACTTAACAATCAAAATGATAAGAATATTTTAAAACAGAAGACATGTTGCTGAGTTACATGTATTATGGGATGAATATCTGGATAAAAGGAAGAAAACATTCCAAAAAACCCTAACAGACCCAAAACTTGTTTGAACACCCAAGAAACTAAACAACTGAGCTTGCAAGAGACAGATTCACTTGCAAGCTTTAATGTAGTAAGCGTGGGTAAGTGTTTACTTTATTTAGCCTGTAAGAGAAAATTAGCAGACAATGGAAACATTGAAAAAGCAATAGCTTTAAACAAACAGAAAAAATAGGAGAACAAAACAGTAAAAGACACAACACATAGGCACAGACACAACCGATTTGTTTTACAATCTCTAAAAGGTGAAATAGAGAAATAAGGAGTTTGGCAATTCCAAAAGATTAAAAACAGTTGACAATTAGCACATCCATCCATTATCCAACCTGCTATATCCTAACCACAGGGTCACAGGGTTCTGCCGAAGCCAACCCAAGGCGCAAGGCAGGAAACAAACCCTGGGCAGGGCGCCAGCCCACCACAGGGCACACACACTAGGGACCATTTAGGATCACCAATCCACCTAACCTGCATGTCTTTGGGCTGTGGGAGGTAACCCACACAGACACGGGGTGAATATGCAAACTCCACTCAGGGAGGACCCGGGAAGCGAACCAGGGTCTCCTAACTGTGAGGCAGCAGCACTACCACTGTACCACCCACAATTAACACATTACTTTAGTTATGCTTTCATAGTGTCCCCACATGGCCACCAAGAATATGATGACTACCTCCATCAAATTCCATGACCACTACCTGTTATACAATAGAACAGATATCAATTTGGTCTTTGGTGCAAGAAGATAACTAGAAAAAAACAAAACAAAATAAATTATTACAAATGCACTAAGCAAAACATTATGTCAGTCAGTAGTATAGCCAACATTTCTTAGGATATTTCCCAGGATGGCCAGCATGGTGGCACAGTAGAAGTGCTGTTGTCTCACAGGGACCTCGGGGTTCCCTGTATGGAGTTTGCATGTTCTCATACAGACTTTGTGAGTGTCCTCCATGTTCTCTAGTTTCCTCACACAGCCCAAAGACCTGCTAATTGGGTGGACTGATGATGCTAAAATAGCTCCCAATGTGCATGTGTTCATTCTGTGATAGGCTGCCTCCCTGTTCAGGGATTGCTAATGCCTTCGGTCTGAATCTTGCCTGGATGGGCTCCAGCTTCCTTGTGACCATGCACAGAATAAGTGGGTTTGGAAGATGGATGGATGGATTTTGAGGTACTCTAACTTAATTAAGGACCCAGGTACCTGACAACCAAAATCTGACATTAGCTTTGTTTAATTAAATGTCTTCTTTGCTTCCCTACCCAGTTGGAGATTTTCTTTTGCTGAATTTCTAACTTATCACAATCCAGTTTCAAAGCTCTTTCAGCTTCAGGCTGCTCCCTTTGAAGATGCTTTCATATTTGTAAAGTTGTTTTGGGCTTACATGAAAATATATATTGAGTCATATATAGGTATACTTCCATTTACAATTGGATTACAGAATGGCGGACTGGTCACAAGTCTGATATCGTATATAGTACACAGTACTATAAAAGTACCTTGTCACACAAAAATACTTAATAATTGCACTCTAAACAACTGTCACTGAAAAAAAAAATGTATATGACAGTGCTATACATGTACATTGCTATATTTAAATAGCCATAAGCACATTATTTAAAATGAACAAACAATTTAGCATGTGATACTGAACATGTACAGGGCACTCATCATGACTGATGATGTACAGTAGTTTCTGAGGTGTTGAAAGCAGTTTCTTGAACTTTATACATCTTACATGCTCAAGCACTTTTACTGAATATGTTCATTTCTGTAGAGAATTTTATTAACACTGATTAAATAAAGCAGTTTTTAATTTCTAATGTGCACAAATTGCAACATATACAACAGTTTTTCCATTTCCTGAACTGGACCTGACCATTTCTTTAAAAGGATTGTTACTTTCATAGGAGCAGATCCTTTGACTGCTTCGATTATTCATTCCTTTTCCCTCAGAATTGTTGACATTGTTGAGTAAGCCCATCCAAAATCACATTATAATATGGCCAGGGGTTAGCCAGCTTCATATAGTGTTATCACGTTCAGTTTGGTATCCAAATTTATAGCCTTCCTCTTCTTTTTCTATGACTCCATTGTTATACTGATGGAAATGTGAATGCTTTGTTTACCATGTGATCTTAGGAGGCACGATACAATTACCATCATCATCTGGTGCATCTCAAAGAGGATTGTGAATGGCCATTAGGACCTCTGTCATAATTATGAGCTAGATGTATGTCAGATGGTAGTAGGTCGAGATATGTCTGTAATATAAAATGCTACATGATTCTATAAATAATTTGATGTGGTATTAACAGTAAAATGGATATTCACTATTAATCACTTACATGGCAGGTACATTCAATAAGCTGAGTAGAACCAAATTAAATCACTAGGTGGGGATGAGGCGGCCTACAGGAGGGAGGTGGACAGTCTGGCATCATGGTGTGAGGACAACAACCTCACCCTCAACACAGACAAGGCAAAGGAGATGATAGTGGACATGAGGAAGGAGAGGAGACCTCACCGGCCACTGTTCATCCAAGGGCTTGAAGTGGAAAGGGCGAGCAGTATAATACCTGGGCGTCTACATCAGTGAGGACCTCACTTGGACTCTTAACACCACACAACTGGTCAAGAGGGCTCAACAGCGGCTGTACTTTCTGAGGAGGCTGAGGAAGTTTGGTATGTCAGCTAAGATCCTCGGCAACTTTTACAGCTGCATTGTTGAGAGCATCTTGACCAGCTGCATCACCATGTGGTATGGCAGCACTACTGCTATGGACCGCAAACTCCTGCGGAGAGTAGTAAATACTGCTGAGAAGATCACCAGGACCCCACTGCCCTGCTCTGCAGAGCATCTACAACAGCAGAGTCTGCAGGAGAACTGCCTCGATCCTCAGGCACCCCACCCACCCCCAACACAAACTGTTCACACTTCTACCCTCAGGCAGGAGGTATAGAAGTATGAAATGCAGGATTCCAGGCTAAAGAACTCTTTCTTTCCAAAGGCCATTAGATTCCTGAATAACTGTCTGGAGTTTATAACCATGGGCCACCTCATTCTATCTACCTCATACAACTGTATTTGACTTGTCCATCACACACCTACCTGCACAATTACACTTTATACTTCTATTCTGTTCTTATACTTTATGCTGCCTCTGTTACTTATTATCTATCTGCTACTTATTATTTATGTTTATCTTTATATGTTGGTTTTGTCATTTGGTGTGGATAGCAAAGAAAGAATTTCATTGTACAGGAAAACATGTTTTCTTATTGTGCACATGACAATAAACTTGAACCTAAGCTAGGTTACCCTATAGAATTAAATTAAAGGTACCTTACCAAATACAATCCCTTAAAAGTCAATATAAATTAGCATTAGTATTTTATTTACATTGTGGTTAAAATTATATGTCTATAATTCCATCTATTAAAATAACATAAACCTGGGCATATCTAAAGGAAATATTTCATATCTCCTGATTTCTTAATTTCTTAAATTCCAACTTTAGGAGCAAGCACTACACAATATGCTGATCAGAACTGCCTTCATAGGTAGAATCCATTAAATTTAATAATATTTGAGTGTGTGAATAAAAGAGAAATACAAGCACTAATTTCCCTGACATTTATTAGTTTACCACATTCTGTTTAATAAGTTATTGGAAATTAAAGTAATATAATTTTCACTGATTTTTATGGCACAGGGATTAGCTGTTCTTCCTCACAACTCTCTGAACAACCATTTGTTTCTCGGTCACCTCCACCATCAGTGTGAATTTCTCAAGATGAAAATATAAGAAATATGAATAAATATAACTCAACTCAGTAGGAGCGAGTTTGAAACTGTGTGAATGTGAACTGTGATACATTAGCATCTCACCAAGGGTTAAGTCAGGTACTTACTTTATGACTTTGACTTTTTTTTCTGAGAAATTTTAAAATTTACAGTTGAAAAGCTGCCTAATATCAAATGCTTTATTGATAACTCATTTAGAAAAGGCCATGCATAGATATCATCCATTTGTAGAAATATATCTGATTAAGTCAATAATGCAGGTTAATCACAAGTTCTGTGAAGAAGCTCATAAAATGCAAATTGTGCATTTGCTGGGAAAGTAAAAGATTTCAGATGTTTAATATTGACTTTTCAAGGGGTAATCAGGATTGTTAAAGCATTTGTGTGCCATGGTCCTGAAAAAGGATTAATTAAGTGACCTAGCAACTCAGGTTTCATATTGATGCAAAAACACAATTTTCAAAAGTAGAGTTTAATTTGCAACTTCATTTAACCATTAATAAATTACTGACATATCTACAAGCTGTGCATCTTTAAAAGAAGTTTTATGTTTAAACAAAAACACAACGTAGTCAAATTAAAGGCATGTCCCTCATCGGCATGGTATCTTTTTATCTAAAGTCAGACAAAGGAGACTAATTTACCATTAGATCTAAAATATCAAATTTGGTATTGATTTTCACAATAGTAATACCAAACACTCTCTAAAAAGACCTGGTTAGACAGTAGCATGCCATGAGAGAAAATGATATACACAGTACATAATTGTTTGCACTTATTTATTTATAAGCACTAGCCAATTCAATAAATCACCTAGGTTTAGATGCAGAGGGTAAAGGTGGGAGTAACCCAATCAGAATTGGCTGATATTAAGTGTGATGCTCCGAGGGAGTCAGTGCTAGGGCCGCTACTATTTTTAATGGTGCAGTGGGTAGCACTGCTGCCTTGTAGTTAGGAGACCCGGGTTCGCTTCCCGGGTCCTCCCTGCGTAGAGTTTGCATGTTCTCCCCGTATCTGCGTGGGTTTCCTCCGGATACTCCGGTTTCCTCCCACAGTCCAAAGGTGCATTAGGTGCATTGGCGATCCTAAATTGTCCCTAGTGTGTGCTTGGTGTGTGTACCCTGTGGTGGGCTGGCACCCTGCCCAGGGTTTGTTTCCTGGCCTGCGCCCTTTGTTGGCTGGGATTGGCTCCAGCAGACACCTTGTGACCCTGTAATTAGGATAGAGCGGGTTGGATAATGGATGGATGGATGGATTTGAATAGGAATATAAGTAACAAGCTGGTTCAGTTTGCAGATGATAGCAAGATAGGCAGATTAGCAGATAATTTGGAATCCGTTATATCATTACAGAAGGACTTGGATAGCATACAGGCTTGGGCAGATTTGTGGCAGATGAAATTTAATGTCAGTAAATGTAAAGTATTACACATAGGAAGTAAAAATGTTAGGTATGAATACACAATGGGTGGTTGGAAAATCGAGAGTGCACCTTATGAGAAGGACTTAGGAGTCATAGTAGACTGTAAGCTATCAACTTCCTGACAGTGTTCAGAAGCCATTAAGAAGGCAAACAGAATGTTAGGTTATATAGCACGATGTGTGGAGTACAAGTCCAAGGAGGTTCTGCTCAAGCTTTATAATGCACTGGTGAGGCCTCATCTGGAGTACTGGGTGCAGTTTTAGTCTCCAGGCTACAAAAAGGACATAGCAGTGCTAGAAAAGGTCCAGAGAAGAGCGACTAGGCTGATTCGAGGGCTATAGGGGTTGAAATATGAGGAAAGAGTAAAAGAGCTGAGCTTTTCTGTTTAAGCAAAAGAAGATTTAGATGAGACTGACTGAAGTGTTTAAATTAGGTAGGAATTAGTACAGTGGATCAAGACTGTTCCTTTTAAATGAGTTCAGGAAGAACACAGTGACACAGTTGGAATCTTGTTAAGGGTAAATTCTGTACATACATTTGGAAGTTTTTCTTTAAACAGAGAACCATAGACACTTAGAATAAGCTACCAAGTAGTGTGGTAGACAGTAAGACATTAGGGACTTTCAAAACTAGACTTGAAGTTATTATGGAAGAAATCGTAGATAGGACTGGCAAGCTTTGTTTAGGTTCAATAGCCTATTCTTCTCATGTTCTTGTTCTCACTTTAACATTATAATGATATTTCAGTTCTCATAATAATAATAATAATACATTTTACTTATGTAGCGCCTTTCCCATGCTCAAGGCACTTCACAGAGTTTAAGAAAGAATGGCAGGGTATACAGTATATAGCATTGTACAAACCAGATAAATAAATACAGAAGATTAAGACAGTAAATTCAAAGAAAAAAAGCCTAACAGACAACACACTTGATGGTCTAGCACACATATACAGGTTACATGAGTATCTTGTCAGAGAGGTAAACTGAAAGAAGGGTAATAAAGTCAAGTAGAGCTAAAAGCCTTCCTGAACAGATGAGTTTTGAGTTGTTTTTTAAAAGAATTCATGGAGTCAGCTGACCTGATTAATTTTGGTAGGTCATTCCAGAGTCTGGGCGCTATACAGCTGAAGGCCCTGTCACCCATGGAGTGTACATTAGTGTGGGGCACAACAAGATTGCCTGAATCAGAGGACTTTAGTGGGCAGACAGGCACATAGTGATGGAGAAGGTCACTGATGTAGTTTGGCACAAGGTTGTTTAAGGCTTTGTAGGTTATTCGTAGAATTTTATATTCAATTCTGTAAGACACAGGGAGCCAGTGAAGGTGAAGCAGGATGGGTGTTATGTGCTCGCTGCTGCTGGTTTGTGTAAGGACTCTTGCAGCCGAGTTTGAATAAGCTGGAGCTGTGATATAAGATTAGAAGGGCCACCTGCCAGTAGGGAATTACAATAATCGATGCGGAATGTGATAAAAGCATGGACAAGTTCTCAGCATTAGAAAAGGAGAGGAAAGAGCGAACATGTGATATGTTACAGAGGCGAAAGTAAGAAAGTTTCTTAATGTGGTTTATGTGGGCAGAATAAGAAAGGGAGGAATCAAAGATGACACCAAGATTCTTTGCAGTAGAGGCAGGTCTGATGAGATCACCACCAAGATGGACTGGGAAGGAGCTCATTTTATTAAGTTGCACTTTAGTCTCAATTTGCAGGAGGTCAGTTTTGTTGCAATTTAATTTTAAAGAGTTCTGCTCCATCCAGGTATTAATTTCACTGAGGCAGGTTATCCAGCTGAAAAAGCTCTGATGAAGTTCCACTTTTAACATTGAAATAAAGTTCAGTATAATCTACATAAAAATGATAACCCAGTCCAAAGCTATGAATAAAATGGCCAAGGGGAAGCATATAAGTACAGAAAAGCAGAGGACCGAGGACAGAGCCCTGAGGAACTCGTTGTGCGACCGACTCTGAGCTAGATCTGCTGTTGCCAAGACTAACAAACTCTTGCCAATCAGTCAGATAGGACTTGAACCACTGGAGGGCACTGCCAGAGATACCCAGCATGTTCTTCATTCTGGACAGTACAGTAGAATGTCATGTCTGACCGTGTCAAATGCTGCACTGAGGTTTAATAGAATTAATATGCTGGTTTGTCCAGAGTCTGCTGCCATAAGCAGATCATTGGTTACCCGTAGTAGGGCAGTTTCACAGCTGTGGTGCACACTGAAACCAGACTGAAAGGGTTCCATCAAATTATTAGAAGTTAAGTAGTTGGTGAGTTGGGAAGCTACAACACGCTCAAGAACTTTTGACAGAAAAGGTAAGTGGGAAATAGGCCGAAAGTTGTTAAGATTGTCAGCATCAAGACCAGACTTTTTTAACATTGGGGTTACAGAAATGATTTTAAAAGTAATCGGCACAGAGCCAGTGTCAAGGGATGAGTTTATTATTGTTGTAACAGTCGGGATTATGGCATGAAAGCAGGATTTAAGTAGTGTGCTGGGGATGGGGTCCAGTACACAAGTAGTCGGCCTCATCTTACAAAGCAGGTTATTAACAAACACAGATGTGAATGGTGAGAACTTAGAGAAGGAGCTGGATGGAGTGGAAAAACAGGGAGAGATATAAACAGATGACTTATTTATGTTAGTTTATAACAATTCATCCCGCGCACTAACACGAGCCAATTGCTACCGCTAATCTGTCCTAGGTAACGGCAGATGATAAAAGGCTAGGCCAATATCACACCCCAAACAATTTCCCATACACCCTTTATTCTACTCGGTTTAGTCCCTTAATGCCAATACTTTATAGCCCCCAAAAAAACAAAAAAATAGTCAAGCTCTATCATCAAATAACGAGTATATTATATACAATGAACAAAAGAATACAATCCCTTACATATGCACCACCCCCGCCACCATAAATAACCCTTATTCTGTAGCGCCACAAATATATAAATATATTTACACAGTAACAATATTAATTCCCACAGTTCCCCTTCAAGGGATGATAAATAGATCCACAAATGTCCAATGTTCGGTCCTGCAACTGCCGGCGGGCCAAACGAGGTGTCCTGAAAATTCACCTCTTTGTCATAAAAGACATACAGTCAGTCCTGCGCCATGATACAAATATAAGTCCTTTAAAATAGCTCACCCGAGTCCGAAGGAATTAGCAGAAACATTTGATTCCCCGATCAAAAGAATACCTTCCATGTTCTGCCAGGACTGTAGGAGCTCCTAGACTTCTTGTATGGCTAGTGCAGTAACTGAACTGTTTTTTTTCTCTCCGATTCTCTTTTCTCCTCTTCTCCTCTTCTTCCTTCTCTCTTAAAAACGGCACACTTTATCCAAATGACTCCCGAAAGAAAACAGTAAAACCGGAGGTTCCACCTCTGGGGCAACGCTGTCAATCTCCGGATGTAAGCATATTCCCTACAACACCTGATCGACAGCAGAACACATATTACATTTATGTGGCAGTGCTACAAGTTGAATTATTTAGATCTTTAATTTTGTCATGGAAAGTGGAGGAATTCCTCACAGACTTCAGTAGAAGAGGTAGTTGGGCCAGATGCAGGTTCAAGTAGTTTATTAACTACAGAAAACAAAACCCTTGGGTTATTGTGGCCACTTTCTATTATTCTCCCATAATGGGTGTTCTTGGTAGCAGTTAGTGCTTTTCTGTAAGCTCTTTGGTGGTCAGAGAAAGCCTGGATGTACACGGTGAGGCCAGTCTTACGTAACATTCTCTCAAGACGTCAGCCAGCTGCTTTCATAGATCGCAATTCTGAATTATACCAAGGAGCTGAACGCTTAAAGGAAACCTCCTTATCTCATATTTTAAAGGGGCTGTTTTATCTAATACTGAATGAAAGGCTGTGTTATAGTGGTCAACAAGACTATCTAGTGTTGACGGAATAGGTGCAGACAGTAAAAGATCAGAAATGGATCCAGAAAGGATAGAGGAACAGATATTTTTAAGGTTTCTGTAAAAAAAATTGTCATTTACAAGTAAGAGATGGGAGAGGCAATGAGACAATGAAAAATATTGCTTTATGATCAGAAAGTCCTAAATCAGTGCTGTAAATGTTGTGCAGTGCTGTAGTCCAGAAGTATACAGGGTGGGCCATTTATATGGATACACCTTAATAAAATGTGAATGGTTGGTGATATTAACTTCCTGTTTGTGGCACATTAGCATATGTGAGGGGGGAAACTTTTCAAGATGGGTGGTGACCATGGTGGCCATTTTGAAGTCGGCCATTTTGGATCCAACTTTTGTTTTTTCAATAGGAAGAGGGTCATTTGACACATCAAACTTATTGGGAATTTCACAAGAAAAACAATGGTGTGCTTGGTTTTAACATAACTTTATTCTTTAATGAGTTATTTACACGTTTCTGACCACTTATAAAATGTGTTCAATGTGCTGCCCATTGTGTTGGATTGTCAATGCAACCCTCTTCTCCCACTCTTCACACACTGATAGCAACACCGCAGGAGAAATGCTAGCACAGGCTTCCACTATCCGTAGTTTCAGGTGCTGCACATCTCGTATCTTCACAGCATAGACAATTGCCTTCAGATGACCCCAAAGATAAAAGTCTAAGGGGGTCAGATCGGGAGACCTTGGGGGCCATTCAACTGGCCCACGACGACCAATCCACTTTCCAGGAAACTGTGCTTGGTTTTAACGTAACTTTATTCTTTCATGAGTTATTTACAAGTTTCTCATTGTTTACAGCCATTGACATGTCGCAGAGACACGTGAGGAGCGGATAGAAATTGTGTTGATGTCTGGTGAATGCAGTAACCGGGTCATTGCAGCAGATTTCAATGCAAGACACCCTACGAGACCACCCATCTCCTGTGCTACAGTTAGCAAACTGCTTGCTAAGTTTCGTGAAACTGGTTCAGTGTTGGATTTGCCAAAATGTGGATGCATGAAAACTGTCACTAATGAAGAAACATCAGTGGCTGTCCTAGCTTCATTCAGCAAGAGCCCACAGCGTAGCACTCGCCGCATGTCAGAGAGAGTGGCATTAGTCGAACATCCCTTCGGCGGATATTAGCTACTCACAAATGGCACCCTTACAAACTCCAGCTACTGCAGCATCTCAACGAGGATGACCCAGATCAGCGCACTGAATTTGCAGAATGGGCAAAACAAAAATTGGAACAGGACCCTCAGTTTACACAGAAGATTTTGTTCAGTGATGAGGCAATCTTTTATGTGAATGGTGAAGTTAACAAACAAAACCACCGCTATTGGTCTGACACTAACCCACATTGGATAGATCCCTCCCAGGCTGTTGGAATAAAAAAATTGATGGTATGGTGTGGTATATGGGGTACAAAGATAGTGGGGCCATTCTTCATCAATGGAAACCTCAAGGCCACTGATTATGCGAAATTGCTACATGATGATGTGTTTCCCTATTTATGCACTGAAGCTGGCATGTTCCCTGAGTTTTTTCAGCAAGATGGTGCACCACCACATTATGGGTGTCAGGTCCGAGCATTCCTAGATGAACAGTTTCCTGGAAAGTGGATTGGTCATCGTGGGCCAGTTGAATGGCCCCCAAGGTCTCCCGATCTGACCCCCTTAGACTTTTATCTTTGGGGTCATCTGAAGGCAATTGTCTATGCTGTGAAGATACGAGATGTGCAGCACCTGAAACTACGGATAGTGGAAGCCTGTGCTAGCATTTCTCCTGCGGTGTTGCTATCAGTGTGTGAAGAGTGGGAGAAGAGGGTTGCATTGACAATCCAACACAATGGGCAGCACATTGAACACATTTTATAAGTGGTCAGAAACGTGTAAATAACTCATGAAAGAATAAAGTTATGTTAAAACCAAGCACACCATTGGTTTTTTTTGTGAAATTCCCAATAAGTTTGATGTGTCACATGACCCTCTTCCTATTGAAAAAACAAAAGTTGGATCCAAAATGGCCGACTTCAAAATGGCCACCATGGTCACCACCCATCTTGAAAAGTTTTCCCCCCTCACATATATGTGCCACAAACAGGAAGTTAATATCATCAACCATTCCCATTTTATTAAGGTGCATCCATATAAATGGCCCACCCTGTAGATCAGATCCAATATATGACCACCAGAGTGGGTGGGAAAATCAACATGTTGTGTCAAGTCAAAACAGTCCAATAAGGATAGGAATTCATTTCTCAGTTTAGATGTAGTAATGTGAATATGGATGTTGAAATCACCGAGAAGGCTAATTCTCTGAGAGCAAGAGGTTAGGTGGGTTAAAAGTTCAATCAGATTGGATAAGAAGGATGCATTGTATTTTGGAGGACGATAAAGAACAATGAGTGAGATGGGACCTTATTCAGTTATTAATTTAAGAGCCAGGCATTTAAAAGAGAATGGACAATCAATTGGGATTTGTTTGATGTTTAAGTCTGCTCTGACAATTACTGCAAGTCCACCTCCTTATCTTGAGCTGCGGGGCTATGTGTGGAAAGTGAATCCAGATGGTGTCGCCTCCATGAGCGATGTAAATTCGTTTGTTTTTGCCACGTCTCCATTAAACACAACATATCAAGTTTGGTGTCAGTGATGAATTCTGACAGCACCAATGCTTTGCCATTAAGAGATCTCGAATTAAACAATGCAGTATTAGTTAATGAGGCTTGTTTTTGCACAGAGCCATGATCGGAGTTTATTTTCACATAATGTAAATTCAGCACACTGACATTTCTATTTCCAGGGCCATGAGAAGGACGGCGTATTCCTGAGCAAATGCCGCCAGTGGTCTTTTCATTCGCAGCCCAGCAGTGGCGACGACCTGACCCGCGATGTACATATTTCGGGCGCCGCAAAATACTGTTTAATAAGAAGGAGTTTGTCATGAGAGTATTTTAGCATGATAGTGAGTAATACTTATCTGATAGTAGTGGAGAAGCAGTACAGCAGAGTGGAGCCAGTAGGACAGCAAAGCAGCAGAAAGTATAGCAGGAGGAGGTATCAGGATTTGGAGGTTCAGGCAAACAGCCATAAACAGTAACACTGGGTATTACAGGCGTGATCACAACAGAGCCACCAGCCAGGTTGGTATGAACATCAGATCATGATTCAAGTGGGTGAACGAAATGGAAGCAGAAGCAGTAATTTTCTTTATGTCTACTGGATTGTTGCTACTTTTTAATTAGCATTATTATCAGATTGGTAATTAAAAACAGTGGTCATTAGCCAGAAATATTCACTTATTACCTGGAAAAAAAAATCACTGAGAAGTGGAATACACAGAATTTTGTTTGTTTCAGGGAATTGTCATAACTGCTGAAATCAGCATGTAAATAGAATAGAATTATTTTATATTTTCACAGAATTCATGTGTGATTTTAGGCAATTTAAAGGTATTCTGAAAAGTATGATTTTTCTTTTTATTGATTTTCTGTTATTTGTAATTATCAGGAAAGGCATGGGGCTCCACAACTTGTCCATCCTGCTTGTCTCTTTTTGGATTGTGCTTTTGGGCTGTTGTGCTTTTTGGGGATTGGGCCACTGATTTGTATAATACAACTTTGCTAATTTTATCTACATGCGTGCTTTATCTGTGGTTGACTGTGATTTACATTATTATGAGGTGTGGCCAGGTGTTTTTTATGGAGCATCTGATTGCGCTCTGGTTTCTATGTCTGCTCTTGTCTGCTAGAACGCTGTCACTGGTGGTCAATTCCTGCATTGTCCTGCCCCTGTTGTGGTAGTGAGGCATGCACCTGACAAGAATGAAGTAAACGGGTTAAATATTGAGCCAAAACACATGGCATCACATCAGTATTTTTAAACTCAATGTTTTTATCCTGTCACTCTGAAATGGATAAACAGATTAGAAAATGAACGGATTTACATATTTTTAAGCATGAAAGTTTACATTAAAATTAGCATTTAATTAATGAGAAGCATCTTAATAAACTTGCTGGAAAATGTGAAATACATTTCTTGAAATTATTTTCATATCTAAAGTATTGTCAGGTACCTTTTATGTTGGTTAAAAATCAGCATTTCATCTCACTGCAGCACACACAGCTCAGCCACAATTAAATTTTAATGAAAAAGCTTTCCACTCACAGCTCACTCTCTATTCCACTCCTCTATATTAGCAGTCAGTTGAGTTGTAGTCTTACACATATGTGCCTTTTAAGGATAATTGAAAGTACAGTATTAAGAATTTATTTAATGTAAAAATGATTATTGAGATTATGTATATTTTAAATAGTTAAATGATATTTACAGATGTTGTCAGAGCATAGTAAGAACTACTGGATATAAGTATATGAGTTCTGCATTCAAAGTATCTTATCAAATATATTTATAAGTGCAACTTCCAAGATGACAAAGTCTATAAAGATCTCACAATGTGCTGTATTATTCAGTTTTGTCAGTAATTTATTATTGGTTTGGATTCCCCAAAATATACACATTTTTTCTGGAGCAAATTATCAAAAGGAATGTGGTATCCATATATGATTACTATTTATGATTACTATTGATAACTTTAGGTATTAGCTGTTGTCTTTCACATATATGCGGAGGGATCCAAACATTCCTAGAATTGCTTGAAACAATTTTTATTATACAGCTTACAGCAATTCCATTTTAGTTACCATCTGTTTTATTGTGTAAGATTCTATAGAGACCCTCTTTTTCTTTTTATTCTCTTTTTTATGTATACCATAATAAAATGTCTAAAATCCTATACACTTACCACTCTGCGATCAGGTACTTTAACACTTCCGACTCCCTTCCATTCTTGTAACCTTAGGCAATTATAAAGAGTAAAGGAACAGGCAGGAGTTAAGTTACACATTTAACTATGTATTACTGATTGAAATGCCCAAAAATATTAAGGAAGCAGAATATTATGGGAATATTGGCAAACCATACAAGTACAGCCTAAGTAGCAATGCTTCTGGCATGCATAGGCGGTTCCTGCTTATCTTCAATCTAGCTTGATTTGCCACCACATGCTTTTGAATGGAGTATTGAATCAGTCCACACACCTGTCTCAGTATGGCTGCTGAGATGGCGTTGTCTTCACCTTGGTCTTCTCTTCATGGTTAGATGGTGAGAGAGAAAGAGAGAGGGACATAAAGGCAAGGTGACCAACTTTATACCATTCTTACACAAAACATGAACCAGTAGAGCGTCATAATACAAAATGGCCCTTGATTCTAAAACAATCAAAAACAGCCAATCTTTACACCAATAAAATTCATTTCCCTGTCCTTCCCTGACCAGTTAATAGGTACACAAGGGAACAACTCATTCCCCAGTTGCTTTGTTTAGTCAATTTATGGCCTTTCTGTGGGTGATGGCTTTAAGTCCAAACACAGTAACCATAAATTCTACATCCTTAGTCAGTTGTAAAGCCTGGGTAGGGAGGGGGTGGTTAAGTAACCATCAAAGCACTGATGTTCTTGTCAATATGGTATAACACAGCTCAGGAAACATAATCTAATGTTACATTTGCTTAGTTTACAAATTAAGACTTACAAAACATTTCTAAACTTGCTAGAAGTCACGCTACCACACTGTCAAAATATTCCCCTGGAGATGCAATACACTTGTGGCAGTGATTCCTCCATTCTTGTAAATGTGGCTTGATGTTATATTATAACACCTTTCTCTATAGAGACAATTTATATGAAGATCAAAGTTTGATTTTCCACATACTGCATCTGCGGTGGGTTGGCACCCTGCCCAGGATTGGTTCCTGCCTTGTGCCCTGTGCTGGCTGGGATTGGCTCCAGCAGACCCCCGTGACCCTGTATTCGGATTCAGCGGGTTAGAAAATGGATGGATGGACATACTGTATGTTAAAAAAGAAAAAAGTTTATCTTTTTTTAAATTATCAACTTAAATGCAAGTTTAATGCAGGTAGTGTAATTCTTCCACACTTGTTGACTTCCTAAGCCTCTGTATGAGATCTGAAAACTATTTTCACATACTTTGGGGGTTGCCTTACTATTACTGCCTGCTGTGTAAAACTCTTTGAAGTGAACTTTTCCAAGCCTCCAGGCATTCATCTGCTTCCCTATTTTTTCCATTTTTAATCTGCTCTTCTATCTGGCTCTTCTAAAGCTGACCCTCCACTTGATGTTCTGTTTCTTTCTAGTGAAAACATAGCCTCTACACTGTTGTAGATTAAATTTACAGTGTTTTGATCTCTGTTTCTATTGCAAACAAACCCCGGGATGAGCCTGTTTAAGTGTATTTATCTAGTTCACTTTTCTTTCTAATTTTCCATTTTTGTGTGCCGTTATTTGTTTAAATGTTAATCATCAACATTGCTTTCTGTCAAATGTTCAATAATCCTCCCAAGTAGATATAAAAACCAAAAGGGCATTTACACCTTAGGGAACTCGAAAACAAATTTTATAAGCAGACATTGCAGACAGAATTAGACGCTGTTGTATTAAGTGCCCATAAAAAATGAGGGGTATGGACATTAGAAGACATTTTGTGCCTTGGTCCATCAGCAAATCCATTAGTTATATTCACATGAACAGATCCAAGAGACATGCTGTTAGATCCTTTATCTATTGGACTGCTTTCAAGACTTTATGTTAAGAAGAATCAGCATTCAAACCCCATAGTAAACGCCACTTCTTAGAATGAATGGAATAATCCTCAAGCTCATTATGAATTTATAGCAAAGGCTCCAAAGCTGTTTGCCATTGTTCTACACTATAATATTAATAATATGATTTCTTACACGTTACTATGATATCTTGAAGTTTGGCCATGTGAAATATTTAGAACACTGCTTATTTAAATGCAAAATAGATTCTAACTATAAACCAGTGTAAATTTAATGCTAACTGTAATGTATAAGCATTAATTTAATCTAAGTATAAATCCCTTCACATTTCTTGTTCAAGGAAAATTCAACCTTGATGCTAAAAAAAGCAAATAAATTTAGATGAAAAAATAATGTGTGATATTTTCTGAAATGTTTGGCTATTTCAGCTGGAAAGATAAAATACTTCTTGAATATGATTAGTGAGTAATTTTGGTTTATTTTCATTGCTGCAGTGAAACAAATGAGGAGGTTTAAAAAGAAAACATTTGAAATATATATAGCATCATTTAGAAGACCTTTATTTTTCCTCTTTGTGTTCTCCTCTTTAGCAATTCGCTCTCCCTTCAAATGACATCATCTGCATGTGCTGCAGTTGATTACTGCACCTTAACGGGCATTATTGCCATGCATGTACATGTAACCTATGCATAATGTCATGGATGCCATATTATAAAAGTGTGCATGTAAGTGATGTGCTCTTGCTAGTGCTTGCTAGTTGTTGTTTTGCTGCCAAGGACAACATGGCAACATCTTCTTTGCCTCAATCTTGACTTCTTTTAAGAACTGTGAAACGTGTTTTGGATTTTTTTTTTATTTTTTGGTTCACAAGATTTTTATTTTTGAAAGCTTAATTTTCAAAACTTATTTTTATGTCCGAGTTTGAATTGTATTGGGAAAAAAGGTCACATTGCCATTTTAGAAGTTGCTACAGCGAGACAATGGATGGCTAGGGGAAATGGCTAGGTTCTTTCTCTCTGACTCACATCACAAGAGAGAGAGAAGAGGTTAACAGAGTGCTGCCGCACCCACCGCATGGCGAACCAACCCGATTAGGAAAGAAGTGCAGCCATTTAACAGGTTATATATAAATGAAGCGCCACACTAACAGTGTGTTTTTTTTTTTTTACAGTGGATTGAGTGCCAATCCTGCCACCAACCCCCAAGTTTTCCTTGCAAGTTGGAGGATCTGCTTACAGGGCTGGATTCACTTGTGAATAAATTACAGTACAGTGCAGTAGCCCCTTAATCCAAAAGTGTAGTTAGATGAGCTTGATTTCAATATCCTGGATATAGGTCTTTTGTCTACACTTATTTTTCACCCTAGTGTTTTGGCTCTGGTAAAATAATATAAAAAAAATGGTGAACAACTCTTTGAGGTTCTTGTTTGCAGTTGGCTTCAAAAAAGCTCTCAACTCTTAGAAAATGCTTCATTTTGTTTTCAATTTTATCTTTTTTGTTTTTGGTCCCATAAAATATGTGCATCCTCTAAGTAGTAGTTTAAAGTATTATAGTAGTTGTTTTTAAATAAACATTGCCAAAAGATTTCCTGGGGTGGCCGGTTTGGGCAAATGACAAGTGATTGGTGTCTAAGATGTGGAACTGTTGGTCCACATTGTATTTTCCTGACTGGCATAACATACCCGACTGAATTCTGTTTCATTGAGCAGTGATTTTCTTCTCCGTACGCCATGTTTTCAATCATTCAATCAACATTTATTTATATAGCACATTTTCATACAAAAAAAAGATGTAGCTCAAAGTGCTTTACAAAATGAAGAATAGAAAAATAGAAGACACAATAAAAAATAAACATAAGTCAACATTAATTAACATAGAATAAGTAAGGTCCGATGGCCAGGGTGGACAGAAAAACAAAAAAAAACTCCAAAGGCTGGAGAAAAAAACAAAATCTGTAGGGATTCCAGACCAAGAGACCGCCCAGTCCCCTCTGGGCATGTTTTAGTGTGAATTCCATACACGGCGTTATGCATGAGGCCTTAGGTCTTCTTGTAAGATATTTTCTTTTCATACTTTGGATTTATTTTTAGATTGTTTGATTTTGGATTACTTTTTCAAGTAATATTTAATAATTATTATTATTATTATAAAAATTTTGTTTTTTCTTAGGCCAGGGGTTTTATAGTTCTCTTATCCCTTTTTGATTTTTTTGGTAAGCTTGCCAATTTCTTGTGGTGGCTGCAAGTCTGTTGAAGAGTTTCAGGGTAAGGATTACTTTATTTATCTAGGTCTCATCTGGAGCCTTGAGCCCTAGATTTGAAAAGGACCGGGGTTTTGAGTTTTGCAAAACCCAGCAAATTATAACAATTGATAATTTGTAGCCCAAAAGTGCACTCTTGTAATGAAGGCTCTTTGGTCTTCTTCTTTCCAGGTTTTTTTTTTATTATTGTTTACAATATTGTGTCTAAGTTTGAATCATTTTCCTCCTTTACATGATATTATTAAAGTTTTGTTGTCATGAACATATGAAAAAGTTTTGGAACACCTCTCAGCCAGCATAATAATTTACTTCACTTTCAACAAAAATGATAACAGTGGTATGTCTTTAATTTCCTTGGAACATCTGAGTACTGTGGTGTTTTCCGAACAAAGATTTTTAGTGAAGCAGTATTTAGTTGTATGAAATTAAATCAAATGTGAAAAACTGGCTTTGCACAAATATGGGTCCCCTTGTAATTTTGCTGATTTGAATGCATGTAACTGCTCAATGCTGATTACTTGCAACACCAAATTGGTTGGATTAGCTCGTTAAGCCTTGAACATCATAGCCAGGTGTGTCCAATTATGAGAAAAGGTATTTAAGGTGGTCGATTGCAAGTTGTGCTTCCCTTTGACTCTCCTCTGAAGAGTGACAGCATGGGATCCTCAAAGCAACTCTCAAAAGATCTGAAAACAAAGATTCATCAGTATCATGGTTTAGGGGAAGGCTACAAAAAGCTATCTCAGAGGTTTAAACTGTCAGTTTCAACTGTAAGGAATGTAATCATGAAATGGAAGGCCACAGGCACAGCTGCTGTTAAACCCAGCAGGCATGGGAATCCAAGAAAAATACAGGAGCGGCATATGCGCAGGATTGTGAGAATGGTTACAGACAACCCACAGATCACCTCCAAAGACCTGCAAGAACATCTTGCAGCAGATGGTGTATCTGTACACCATTCTACAATTCAGTGCAATTTGCACAAAGAACATCTGTATGGCAGGGTGATGAGAAAGAAGCCCTTTCTGCACTCGCACCACAGAGTCACTTGTTGTATGCAAATGCTCATTTAGACAAGCCAGATTCATTTTGGAACAAAGTGCTTTGGACTGATGAGACAAAAATTGAGTTATATGGTCATAACAAAAAGAGCTTTGCATGGCAGAAGAACAACACATTCCAAGAAAAACACCTGCTACCTACTGTCAAATTTGGTGGAGATTCCATCATGCTGTGGGGCTGTGTGGCTAGTTCAGGGACTGGGGCCCTTGTTAAAGTTGAGGGTTGGATGAATTCAACCCAATATTAAACAAATTCTTCAGGATAATGTTCAAGCATCAGTCACAAAATTGAAGTTACGCAGGGGTTGGATATTCTAACAAGACAATGACCCAAAACAAAGTTCGAAATCTACAAAGACACACATGCACTGGGAGAAGTACAATGTTCTGGAATGGCCATCACAGTCCCCTGACTTGAATATCACTGAAAAACTATGGGATGATTTGAAGCAGGCTGTCCATGCTCAGCAGCCATCAAACTTAACTGAACTGGAGAGATTTTGTATGGAGGAATGGTGAAAAATACCTCCATCCAGAATCCAGACACTCATCAAAGGCTATAGGAGGCATCTAGAGGATGTTATATTTGCAAAAGAAGGCTCAACTAAGTATTGATGTAATAATTCATTTTGTGGTTCCCAAATTTATTTACCTGTCTAATTTTGTTATGATGAATATTGCATATTTTTTTGTTAATCCAATAAACTTAATGTCACTGCTGAAATACTACAGTTTCCATAAGGCATGTCATACATTAAAAGGAAGTTGCTACTTTGAAAGCTTAGCCAATGATAAACAAAAATCCAAAGAATTAAGAGGGGTTCCCAAACTTTTTCATATGACTGTAAAGTCCCAGAAACTGTAGCAAATAGCCCCACAATTGGAAGGATCCATCAACCTTCTGCTTGAAGGAAAAAGGAACAAAGACTTTTTACAATTTTATTTTACAAAAATCCCCTGAAACAACAAAGCTCAGAAGAGCACAAAAGGCCCAAAAGGAGTTCCCTTAAATAATGAATGCAATCTAAGGAAAATAAGTTCCGAAAATACAAAGGGCAGAATCAAAAGCAGAGCATAACAGTACAAAAAAAAATCAAAATAGTCCACAAAAGCACAATAATAATAATAAGAAGTGAAAGGATTCCTTGTTTCCTCAGCCATGTAGGGTTGAGAGCAGTCTCTTGATGGTAATGGAGAAGTGGCATATACACTTGTAGATACATAGAAATAACATCATATACAACGCTAATAAAACACATACAAATGAAATAAATAACCAAAGAAACTATATTAACAGTACAGTACACAAAAGAATCAAAAATGGACCAAAAAATCATAAAACAAGAATCTGAACCTCAGCCTGGGGAGGAACCCTGTTAATGTGATTCAAATGTCTGCTCCACTGCTCTTATTGTTGTACAGTCATTAACGTTTACAGGATTGCAACAGTTTGCTTCTTTCTCCAGATTGGAATCTAATCTAATAGCTATAGATGTGCCCTAATTTGGTAACAAAAGTTATCTAAAATGTTATGTGGTCAAGATTGTTGGCAAGAAGACTGCATTATAT
The DNA here is from genome assembly GCF_016835505.1 of Polypterus senegalus. Taxonomy (NCBI): domain Eukaryota; kingdom Metazoa; phylum Chordata; class Cladistia; order Polypteriformes; family Polypteridae; genus Polypterus; species Polypterus senegalus. The sequence goes on along the minus strand of NC_053163.1, from coordinate 120,007,170 downwards.
TTCACTTAGTTTTCGTTATAATACCAACTTTCTTTGTGGTCTTATCCTTGCCAGTTAAAATGTAAAGACAATAAAAAAAAATATTGAGATGTGTGCAAATTCCTTCATGACCACCTTATTAGATATATTTCCTATCCCCATCTATCATTCCATCCCTTAATCTACCTAAACTCATTTTGTTGAACATGCAAGTAAGCATTTGATGGTGTTCTTTTCATATTACAATAGTACTACTCATACTATATATACTACTACAATTATACTTGAACAGAGTAAGGAACCCTTATGGGGTACAAATTACTAATATCTTTTATAAGCTCCTTTGCCTAGCTGCTGGCAAAGCTCCATGCCCTATACTTATAAACTGTCATCTGCAAGTCAATGTACACATATCAGACTGATTTTATTTGAGCCTGCCATGACACAGACAATACCCACGGCCTTCTTCAAGCCAAGGCTCCTTATCTATGTGTGAGGTGCCTGGAGTTGTATAGGGTAAATAATACAGTATATCATTATTTGGAATACATGCATTTTATGTGTGTTCTGTGTCTACAAAGATCTGGGTAAGTGTAGGATAAAAGGAAATGCAAGGCAAAAAATGCTGAGCACATACATCAAGAAGAAACTTTTTCCATGTTATACTAATAATGATGAAAGTGTATAATGTGTGAGGACTTCAGTCTAAATATCAAATAAACACATGCACTTTTATTCAAGAATATTACTAAAGAAAAACAAAAGCATTTGATTTATACACTTCTGTCAATGAGTTAGAAACCCTAGTTCAAATGTCAATCGAAAGAGAGCTGATACGTAATCTTGAAAGGTGCAGAGGTAAGAACCAGTACTTTTTAACCTAAAGGTCCCAGGTACAAGCCTGGGCGTTCTGTGTTTTGAGTAGTGAGCTGCTATTATTATCATTATTACTATAGCATATAAGCATACATTTGATTTGAGTCTGTAACACCTTGTGTAAATTTTGCCTACTTGTAAAAAGTTAGTGCCTGTTTTTTTTATTATTCAGTTTTATTCTCTCAGTGACATTCACGTGGTACAACAAACTTGCCTCTGTAAGTTGATGCCGTTTATCTTCATTCTTTTCACAAGAGCAGCATGACCACAGTGGGTGCTGTGGCTGACGCCTGTTCAGAACTATTTGTTGCAATCAAGGATTCAATGACCTGTGACCGTGATCAGACTGAACAAAGGCAGGACCATAACAACAGACAGCTTCTTCACGGTGCTTTCACTGGCTAATAGAGTGCTACACCGCAACGCAAAGAAGAAACCTTTGATATAAACCTGTAACAGCCGGTGTAAAGTTTTGCTATACTCAAGTAACTGATTTTCTATCTATAATAACTAATGACAAAACTATCTTCACACAATATGATAAATGGGGAGCTCCGCCCCTTACTCACTTTGCTAGCCAACCCCCCCCCAGGGGCAGGCACTGAGCACCCGCTGTCTTGGTGGTGTCAGGGAGTCCCTTCATTAGAGAAAGTGATTGTATTTAAAGAGCTGGTATATGGATGAGTATGTGGGGCATGGAAGGAAGATAATTTTGTCACTAGTTATTATAGATAGAAAATCAATTACTTCAGTATTTAACTATATCTGTTGTGGTGTATGTCCGGCCGTTTATCCCGGCCAATACTCCCAAGCCGCCAGGTGGAGCTCTCCCTGCAGCATGGAGGTGCCCCGAAGACCAGCAGGGCATCATAGACATTGGAGTCTTTATCCACAGCCCTGTTGGATACCATGGGGGCCACTTGGAGACGCTGCAGGGTGAAACGATGCTTATTTACCCTACGCCCCGGAAGTATGTCCAAGTCACATGGACAAGGGGAATGACATGCTTCCGGGGTGAAGAAAAGGACTCTTTATCTGACCCGGAAGTGATAGGAGATCACATGGACTGGGGATTGGAACACTTCCGGGTCAGGGAAAAGGATTGTGGGAGCTCCCAGACGGAGAGCTGAGCTGGGTGGAAGGGTGGCAACGCATCTGGGAGTGGTGGAGAGTTTATTGTAGTTATTGTGTGTTTTATTTAATGAGTATTGTGAAGAGGAGGGTGCTTTGTGCACTGTGCAGAATTAATAAAGTCTACTTTTGGACTTTTTTCTGGTATCTGGCGTATTGGACAAGGGTTCAAGGGAGCGACAGCAACCCCTCTCTGTCACACTGTCTATTTTAAATACCAGTGAATAATAAAATGTGTAAAAAGTAAAAAAGTAAAACATTAGAAAAAGTTAAAAATTAAATTAATTTAAAGCCTCATCAAAAACAATATTATGAATTACTTTATCCTCTAACATACTGTACATTCTATAAACGTTCTGTTTGCACATTGTTTGGAATATTTTAGTCTTTCTTGTTTATTGGACATTTCTCTTTGTTCTTAATTTTTGTTTTATGCTCTTTTTTGTTCATTTTCTTTTTTCGATGTTTATTATCAGCTCTTGCCACAGTTTTTCTATTGCTATCTAACATTTAACGTTCTCAAAGAGATACTTTGCCTTTCTGCCTTTCCATTATAACTGACTGCATTGAATGGCGAGTTAACACTGAGATTGTCATGGGGTGATATGGCGAGAGGATGTGCACAGCTGGAGTAATGATTAGGTGAGTGATATAGAGGGGAGCGGCCAAGGCTGAATAAAGCAGACATAATGGAAAACTTTTTTAATGTAATACAGAGATTATCATGACACTTTAAATATGAGCATCTTGCGTTCATCTCTATCTGAATTTCTGAATAAAACTAAACAAAGAACCCTTTATGTTTTTGTGTGTGTAGCTGTGTTATATAGATTTTCCACTTCCTGAGTTTTAACTTGTTTATTACTACAATTCTTGGCCTATTATTTTGATTAGATGAAGGATAGGCTTGACTCTTTATTTCCATTCATGCCGTTTACCTTTCCTAATGCTCGGTATAATATAGAGTTAATGTTTCATCTCCTGGTCGCGTTATTATAATTAGTCTTTTAGAAATGGCCACAAGAAATTTAGAGGACAAAGTCCTGTTTAGTCAGGTCCAGTGGGAGAGTTAGATTTATTTTACTGAATAGTTCATGCTCTCTCTTTTTCTGTTTTATATAATAGAAATGACTATTTCTGTTACATTATACTGTTGTCCTGTGGTATTTATTGTGTGTGAATCATAATGACATATGGAGATGCTGTCTATCACCTGAGTTAAATAAAAACTTTTAATTTTTAAGTAAGAATTCACATGAGCAATAAGAGTAAATTAAAATTTGATTACTAGTAAGAATACAACCACACTCATTGAACTGCAGAAAGTTGATACTGAAGATTGTTAAGAAAAATGTTATAAAATTGCTGTTGGTTTCTAAAATGTAACTAGGAACACAATTCAGTAATTCAGTATATTTTGCTTGAAAGATAAATTAAAGTGTTATCATAAAGTACTTTTTTTTATTAGGAACGTGTTATACTTACTGAATGGTTTAAACCAGAATTACGGTATCAGAATAGTGTAATCGTACATTGTGCTATTTCATCTACTTTAAAATCACTGAAACGCCTTTTTCATTTATTTTCTGATATGGTATAAGCACACAAAAGGGGTAAACCAGCAGGGGAGAACTTACTCAGTGTTTCTGGTCAGCTGGGGATGCAATTGTAACTATTTTTCTTGATTGCTTTGAAGCAATTTCATGGTTTTGATGAGATATCAATAGCACAGGGAATTGCTTTCCTTACACTTTGAAGACATCTGTGTTATCAAATACAGAAACATGTATAGCAAAAGAATTCATACACAAGATAAATCTAACATCTTTAACAAAGTATACATTTCAATGAGTTTATGTATAACTTGTTGGTTTTACACATAAATCTTTATATTCTTTCATTCTACTATTTCTCATGAGGATATTGTTTGCATTGTTTAGATAAAATGTGTTTTCACACTAGGTACATGTTACAGCAGTGTTTAATGCTGTTGCTGTACACTTTTAGTAGCCCGTTTTTCATAATGCTGATCCATTCACTTTCTGTACAGAGTTTAAGACATTCTTCCAATGTGTGTGAAGCTCTCCCCGATATCATGCAGTCTTAATAGAATGATTAAAATGTGGTTTGAGGTTTAGATCCTAGTCCATCGTAAAATCTAAGTTCTTAATTTCAGGTTTGATTGGAAAAGCCTGGTGATCAAATTTATTTCTAAGACCCTCACTTTTGTCATTTCTTCCAACAACTAAAATTTCTGTTTATTCCTTGTTTAGCAGTAAGAAATAACTATTAATCTGTTCTGTAATGCTAGTAAGACACTGGAGCAGAGGGTGCAGGGCGTCAGGGTCATCAGGTACTATAGGTAATTAAAACTTTGTGTCACCTGCATAGCTGCGGTATGTCACCTTGTGTTTTGAAATAATCTAGCTTAACGGAGCATGTTGATTTAAAATAGCATTGGGCCAAGTACAGTTTCTTGCAGTACAATTTATTTGGTATCATGAACCTTCAACATATAAGCATCACAACTTACATATAATTTTCTACATGTTACATAAACCTGAAACCAGTTTAAGATACCACCAGACACATCAACTCAGTGGCTAAGGCAATTAAAATACTGTGGTCTATTGTGTCAAATGCTACACTCATTTCATTCAGCATTAACCTGCAAATTGTTAATTACATTAACCAACGCAATTTCTACAATTGAAACTTCCTGAATATGGAATTTTTTTGAAAAACTACTTTTTCTGGAATGTTGTTTAAAAAACAGGATCTAAAATAGTCAAAGTCTGACAAAAAAATCACAATTAATGAACAGTTAATTATTTCTAGTAAACTATCAATCAGCATGACAGAAACTTCTTTGGACTGGGACAAGAACATAGGTTTACAAGTTGGACTGCTGTGTTATGTTTGGTTAAATGAGCCTTCAGTATTTTATAGTGGACAGGTTTTCATTCATTTTCACTAAACTTTCTGACATTCCCATTTACATTAAGACACTGAGTTTTCCATTGTATTTTAATAGTGAAAGAATTTTCTCTGAAGCTCTCACCTTAATATAAAAAATTTCCACCTTATTGTTTACATTGCTATGTGTATTAGCACACTAAATTTCTATTAAAATGCCTCCAGAAATACGGCCTGCAATTTCTCCCAGCAGAGAACATATGTTTATTTCCACATGCCTTTGAACTCTTTGTTCTGAGGCTTAGGCAGTTCTTTAAACACCAGGACCCCATTCATAAAATAAAGCAAATTATTGTTCATAAAATGCATGCAGGATGACATTGTGTCAGGTCAGGTCTGGGAGCATGTATTGGTACAGTGCGTTGCTGCACCCACCACATGACGAAACAGCTCGGGATCCTGGTTGGCAACCTCCCAGGCAGACACACGGTCCAGTCCAACCCTCCGGAAATGACCCTCTATCTGCCACAGCCAGGTGTTATGTGGGCAACCTCTTGGCCTGGTCCAGCCGCTCGGTTCCACAACAATGAGGATCCCGCAAGCCAGATCACCCTCTGGGAATCGCGCCACATGACCGTAGTGCTGTAACTGACACTCCTTCACAATGCAGGTAATATGTCTCATTCGGGACTCCATAAGCAACCACTCATTCGACACAAAGTCAAACCAATGGTACCCAAGGATTTTCTGGAGAGACACAGTACCAAAGGAGTCCAATCTTCATCTCAGGTCACTGGATAGCATTTAGCAATTTAGAGTCTAGGTGCTTCCTGGCTTGCTGTATGGTTGCGAGACATGGATTCATTATGGCACAGTGCTTAGTTCAGTTGCCTTACGATTACTAAGTCTTGGGGTTTTTTCTCAGCCCAGTTAATGCCTATTTGTAGTTTGTCCAGTTGCTCAGTGTGAGTGTTCTCCTGTTGTTCCAATTTCTTCCCACATTTCAAAAAACATATGTGTTCTCTTAAATAGCTTCTCTAATTTGGTGGGGATTTGATTAACTGAAGGCATTATCCAGGGCTGGCTTCACATTTGCACATATTGCTCCTGTGATAAAATTCATATCATGTGACTGAGTACTAAAATAAATATAGATGAATGGATATTTGAAGAGTCAAGCTCCTACTATTAGTATAAGACATTCAAAGGTTTTGCACCATTATCAACTGACACAGTTTTTGAAATGGTCAAGCATTTTCCTGCCTGTCAAAAGACATTTAAAAATTTGGATTTAGAGATATGAATAAACCCTAAATCCCAACATAGCAACAACTCCAACTAAATGGTACCAAAAGAAAAAATATTATTACACCTCTTTCACGTTTTTGAATGTATGGCTATAGACCCTTAAAAAGACTGGAGTTTCATTACATTACCATAGAGCTTATTATGGCTTGTATTTTACAGTAAACAAATGTAGACCAAGTTTAACATCCTGTTGTCTGAGTAAAATTCAAATACTTTTGTTTCTTTAGATGCTCTTAGTCATTGTTTTTCGAATATTGTGTTCATGCATTACAGCTTGTTAGGGATTGTATTTTTTTCTTGAGAAAATAGCCTCAAGGTAACAGTTTTTTTTTTTTACTGAAGGGCAATCTCAAAGCCAGTTCATATGAAGCTATAAATCCTCCCATGAGATGTGTTTCTTCCTATCTTACATTTTGTGTGAAAAACCGGCATACTCATTTTAAAACCTGGACCAAAACATTGCCATTGAGTTTCTAATTAAGGGGCTGCTGTGCACTAAATAGCCTGCGCCTAAGGCAAAAGCTGAAATATAAAGGATGTTTGGAAACACTTTATTCTGAAGTAAGTCTTAAGTTTGACAGAATAAATGATTTATTATGTTTACTTTTTATTAGTTTTTTTTTGCACACCAAACAGGGTCATTTTTTTGCATGTTATAAACTACAAATAGGGGGAATCCACAGTCCTTCACTCTTAAATAGGGATGACTGCTAACTATGAAATAACCATGTGCATCTGCATTATGGCTACAGTGACGTGTACTTATAAAGTAGCGTGATGCTAACGTGCATGATTTCATCATTGATGTGACTTGAAATAACTTGTAAATCAATTTCAAGAAAACAAACTTTAGAAATACATATACCCAAAACAAAACACTATTCAAAAACCACTGAAAAACATGACACGTTATGGGGTTCTGTTAATATAGTATAAAATCTTTAAAAAGGGCTAGTTGGAAGACTCTGTGTATATTCAGGTCAGATAAGTAAAATCTCTTCATCCCTTGCAGGTTCAGAAGTAGCCAGAGCTTTTCCATGCTGTTTTGGGACAAAAACAAGGCTTTAACCCCAGACTTATACTATCAATCATATTGGTAGCTCAAAACTGTTAGTTATGAAACCAAAGTATCTGAGGAAAACCAACAGACAGATGTGCATCCCAGGAACCTGAAGCAGCAACACTAAACACTGAGTTAGTGTGCTTCCATTTAAGTAAATAAAAAGCTGTCAAAATACCCAAAGCATTCTATGGATTGACCTTTTAAGAATATGTTTAAAACACACAGTTTGTCAGAGTAAAGCACAAATATCAGTTCCTAAATTAACTTCATTATGTGTTAATTAAGAGTTAAAATAGTGCAGTAACCTTTATATAAGGTAGACCACTTTCTTTGTGTGCAAATTCATCAAGTACAGTTAATAATTTAATTCATAGAAATTAATCATTTAATTTTAGAGAAAGTTAAAGTAAGGTGCATTTAAGAAGTGCTAGCAGGCATTTCCTTACACAAAGCAATAATCTGGAGCAAACTATCATATCATTCAGTTTAAGCAGAAACCTTAACAACTTTTAACAAGTATCTGTATGAGACATTAAGGACAACATAACTGTTCTCTAGCCAAATGGTCCTGATGTATTGAATGGTCTCTCATTTATAAAACTTATGGTATTTTAAACAGTTTCAGAAACCAAAAAATTAAAACAAAGAACCCCACCAGGCACAGGCTTGGCACTGAGATGCTCTTGTTAATAAAGCTGCTTTGATAAACAATATTGTATTAGGTACAAAATCTAATTTGTGTCATTGTTCTAAAACCTGGCTTGGTCAATCTGACACTGTTCCTTCAGCAGACCAAATGTTTTTCCATTTCTTCATAAATAAAGAGATTCTAGGCAATTAAGTGTCCTTGGAATAATACTGCTGCTGCAAGTTTAGGCAAATTTACATCATTTTAGAAATTCATATTTGTTACTAAAACAGATTCCAGGATAATTGTAGTACTACTTTATAGACCACCAAGAACATATTCATTGTTCATGACTGAATATGACTTCTTGTTTTGCAATTTAGCTATAAACTATGATCAATTGTTGATGGAGGATTGTAATATCCACATAGATGTGGAAACTGACACTTTTAGTAAAATGTTTTACTTATCTGTTAAACCTAGTGGGGTTTTGACAGATGGCCAAAGTCATTAGTATAATCACACAGACGTAAATTATCTTTGATCACAACATAATTGTGTTTGATTTGTTTTTCCTCTTCCAAGTACAATCTAGAATGTAACTTTGCATCAAAATTTGTGCATATTTAGAGAAACTCAAACATAGTTTTGCAAAATAATCCAGATCAGTTGACATCTATTTATAATGTGACTTTGAAAGAAGCTGTGCATACAGTAGCTCCTCTTAAAATAAAAATGATTAAGCACATAAAAAAAAGAGTTGTGTCTAGTGAGAGTACTCACACTCTTGTAATGAAATGACAACAGTGAGAATGTACACTAGGTATAGATCAACAAAGCTAGAGATCTTCCAAATTGCATGGACAGACAGTGCTTAAATATATAAAAAAGCTCTCTTTATGATTCACTCTGACTACTATTTTAGATTAACAGATGACAACAGAAATAATCCTCATGTACTGTTTAGAACAGTTGTTTATCTTACAAATGGAATTCTGACCTGCAATGCAACAGACCTATAAACATCAGCAGTGCACAGTTTAAAAAATAAAATTGATTAGGTATTGGAGATCAGCATCATCTTGGTGATGGTCCGGTTTGGCTCTACCCTCCCTGATTGCTTCTGACAGCTTTTCCATCCTGTCAATAGTTATAGACCGAGACGAGCAAGGCAATTGAGGACACACAATTACAGCAATGGGTAGGTGTACTGAATCTCCTATTCAATTATCCAGCAAGCTAAACACATTCATGCAATAATTCTAGGAACCACAAGGTTATGTTAAGACTATTTAATCACATAAATGGTAGGAAAGAGTACATACAAATATAAACAAAAGAATAATAAGTACTTTTAAAGCATCATGTACAAACATAAGTTAAGTTCAGCCGAGTTTTATAACTAAGAACTTCACAGCCGAAACATCAATATATTTACATGTGAAAATGAAACATTTACTTTAAAATTCCCTGACCAAAAGTTACTTAAATAAAAAGGTATATAACTAGAAAAAGGAGGTAAATAACAGGAATGCCTTTTAAAGGGCTAACTACACACCATGCTTACTACTGCTGAACTCACTATCTACTTCCTGGCACATTGGCTTTCTATTTCATGGCGCAGCGGCAGCATTTGGATGTTTATGTAAGAATTGATAAGAAAGAAGAAAATTAGAGGTGTGGGAATTCTCATACATAGAACAGTACAATTTTTAGCATCAGATGTAGTATTGGATCCTGAAGGGAGATATGTAATGGTCATGGGAGACTTATCTAACTGTAAAATGATTTTGATAAATGTTTATGCACCTAATGTTGATAAGGAATTTATACAAAATTTATTTGCATCCATTCCCAATCTGAACACTCATAAAGTTATAATGGCTGGGGACTTTAATTGTGTTTTAAATCCACTTTTAGATAGGACTTCCTCCACAGGGGGAACGGCATCTAACACTGCAAAGATAATTACAAAGTTTATAACTGATCACAACTTATCAGATCCCTGGAGGTTTTTAAACCCAAATTCAAGAACATATTCTTTCTACTCACCAGTACATCAATGCTACTCAAGGATTGATTACTTCTTTATAGACAATAACTTCTTGCCTAAGATTAAATCTTGTAAATACGATGCTATTGTTATTTCGGACCATGCACCTATGATCTTGGAGCTGAAATTACTAAGCCCCATACACTCACCCGCAGATGGGCCTCAACCGCTTCTATTAGCTGACGAGAATTGTACGGAATTTATATCCAAACAAATCAAATTCTTTCTAGAGACAAATACATCCCCGAGATCTCTGCAGGAATACTCTGGGAAACTCTTAAGGCCTTCTTAAGAGGACAGATTATCTCATATCTTTCCCACAGAAATAAATCCGAGCGAAGAAAGTAGCAGAGATAAAAAGCGAAATTACTAAAATAGATGAAGAACATGCCAGACTACCAAGCGAGACTCTACATAGAGGAGGCAGGCTCTACATTCAGAATTAAACCTCTTGACAACTAAAGAAACTGAACAACTAATTTACAAATCCAGACATCATTATATGAACATGGAGAAAGCTAATAAGCTTTTAGCTCAACAAATTCACAAGCAAGAAGTGCAACGCAATCTCGTAATCACTAACATAACGGAGATAAAATCATCAACAGAAAAATATAATGCACACTTTCAGAGACTACTATAAATCCCTATATACTACTGAGTTTAAAGAAGACAATATACAATCTAATGCATTTCTGGATACATTACAGATACCACAAATAGACGCTTTTAGTGTGGAGGAACTTGATAAACCTCTGGCATTATCAGAATTACTAGATGCTATAAAGTCACTCCAAGGTGGAAAAGCAGCAGGCCCTGATGGCTACCCTGCAGAGTTTTACAAGAAATTCTCCGCTCAGCTAGCTCCCTCCTATTAGCAACATTTACAGAAGCCAGAGATAACCAATCTCTTCCACAAACCTTTCGCCAAGCACTAATCACTGTCTTTCCAAAACAAAATAAGGACTTATTACAATGTGCATCATACAGACCAATTTCCTTCTGAATAACGTTAAAATACTCTCTAAAATCATAGCTAGAAGGATGGAGAAAGTGCTCCCTCGTAATATCACAAGACCAAACTGGATTTATTAGGGGCCGACACTTATCTTCAAATCTTCGACGCCTGTTTAATAATATACTCAAACTAAATCAAACACCCCAGAAATATTATTATCATTGGATGCAGAAAAAGCATTCACATGATTGAATGGAAATACCTTTTACTACATTGGAGAAGTTTGGGTTTGGCCCAACATTTGTGCATGGATTAAATTACTGTATACTAACCCAGAAGCTTCAGTTTGCATCAATAACATTTGCTCAGACTACTTTAAACTAGAGCGTGGCACTAGACAAGGATGCCCTTGTCACCGCTGCTGTTTGCAATTGTCATTGAACCACTGGCAATACATTGTCGAAATACTGATCAGATAAAGGGGATTAGCAGAGAAGGACTGGAACAGAAAATCTCATTATATGCAGATGACATGGTACTGTATATATCGGACCCAGAAAATTCTGTGCCTGCAGTCTTAGCAGCACTCACAGAATTTCAAAAGATCTCTGGTCTCAGAATTAATCTGAATAAAAGTGTACTCTTTCCAGTGAATTCTCAAGCATATAATATTAGATTAGACACCCTACCTTTTATCATTGCAGAACAGTTTAAATACCTAGGGGTAAACATCACAAGTAAACATAAAGCTCTTTATCAACAAAATTTCGCCGTCTGCATGGAAAAAATTAAACAAGACTTGCATAGATGGTCAACCCTTCATCTCACACTAGCTGGAAGAATTAACACTGTTAAGATGAATATTCTTCCTAAGCTCCTTTTTATTTCAAAACATACCAATATACATTAATAAATCATTCTTTAAGCAATTAGATTCAACAATAACCTCATTTATTTGGAATTCAAAACATCAAAAGAGCGACCCTACAAAGACAAAAGGCAGAAGGCGGCATTGCTCTACCTAACTTCCAGTTTTATTACTGGGCAGCAAATATACAGGCGATAAGAACCTGGACACAAATAGAAGAACATACACAGGCTTGGACCGCAATAGAAGTAAAATCCTGCAGTACTTCTTTGTATTCCTTGCTCTGTGCTCCAATAAACACACGTTATCGGCAATACACTAATAACCCAATTGTGCTCCACTCACTTAGAATCTGGAACCAATGTAGAAAGCATTTTAAGACGGAGAAGCTTCTATCTGTGGCACCTGCAAGAGAACCACCTCTTTCAACCTTCACAAACATATGCAGTTTTAATATCTGGAAAAATTTGGAATTAACTTGCTTAGAGATCTTTATATAGACAACGTCTTTGCATCCTATGAACAATTACATTCCAAATTTAACATTCCAGCTACACATTTCTTTCACTATCTTCAAATCAGGAACTTTGTTAAACAGAACCTTCCAGATTTTCCTCATCTTGCACCCTCATCCATGCTGGAGAAAATATTGCTCAATCTCAAGGATTAGACTCCATCTCTACAATATATAAAATCATTTTACAATCCCTTCCTTTCAAAGATCCAAGAGGACCCTGGGAAAAGGATCTCTCAATTAATATATCAGAAAAGGAGTGGAAAGTAGCAATGCAGAGAATTCACTCGAGCTCCATATGCAAAGCATACAATTATACAACTCAAAATTATATATCGAGCACATCTGTCTCGACTAAAACTCTCCAAAATGTTTCCAGGGCATGATCCAACCTGCGAATGTTGCAACCAAGCCCCAGCCTCACTGGGTCACATGTTCTGGGCCTGCACCAAATTAACATTATTCTGGACAAAATTTTTAATTACCTCTCAGACAGCCTTGGACTCACAATCCCTCCTAACCCATTAACAGCTGTGTTTGGGGTTCTTCCAGAGGGGCTTAAAGTGGAGAAAGACAAACAAATTGTGATTGCATTCACTACACTGTTGGCACGCAGACTTATTCTGATAAACTGGAAGAACCCAAACTCTTCTCTTTTAAGTCAGTGGGAAACCGATGTGTTATATTATTTGAAATGGGAAAAAATCAAATACTCAGTTAGAGGATCCGTACAGACTTTTTTCAAAACATGGCAGGATCTAATCAGTAATATTTTAAAATAAGTTCTTAAAGCACAGAGAATTTATTAATTTAGGTATGTTTACAAGCCTTAAATTTAACGCCATTTGGCTTGCTCTCTCTCAGGGGTGGGTATCGATCTGTTCTTAACTCAATTTTTCTTTTCGTATAAACTTGATTGCTTTGTATGGATTGTAATAAAATTAATAGAAATAAAAAAAAAAGAATTGCTAAACAGTTAAAACATAACTGGCGGCACCAGTACACTCTGCACCTGGTATCTTTAAGATATCATTAATAAACCTGAGCCAAACACTGGCGAAAAAGAAAAAAACAGTTCTGAAATGGGCCTGTAAAGGATTTTCATTGCTTCTTGCTGAACCACCTTTATCTCCATCTTCCTTATTAATCAGTCTTTGCTGGGAACAGCCTTCATTATTATTCCCATTGGCCATTCATTCCTCTTGACTTGCTTCTCTTTCAGAATGATAGCATCACCTTCTTTGATGTCAGATCTTTTATCTTGCATTTTCTATCATGTCTGGCCAAATGCTGAGGTACTCATTTCTCCACCTGCTCTAGAATTCATCACCGTGGTATTGAACATGTTTCCATTAGTCTCTAAATATCTCACATATGCCAAAGTTGCTCTAAAATAGAAAAGGTGTGCCTATATTTTGGGTGAGCAGCATGAAAGGTGTAAGGACATTAGGATATTTGGGGTCATTTGAAACAGGTACCAGGGGGCACGCATTAATTATGGCTGTGACCTCTGCTGTTAGTGTAATTATTACTTCATGAGCAAGTCGTCCTTGACCAGATGGCAACAACCTGGAGTCGGGTATGTGTCGTGCCTTTCTGTTCATGCGTTCCCAAACTCCTTTCATATGTGACGAATGAGGCAGATTGAAAATCCAATTACATCCCTGATCTTGTAGGTACTCTTGCAGCTTCTCTCATTTTGGAGTGTCCATCCCTAATTCTTTGCAGATGCCCACAAAATTGGTACTACAGTCCAAGAAGATTTGTTTTGTTGGTCCACACAGTGCAAAAAACAGTAGGTGCAAAGGTGACAAGTTCTTTTATTTAAATCAATCCAAATATCAGTGTTCAAAAGTTCTATGTATCTCAAGATGTTCTTCTAATAAATAAATAAATAATCCAATAAAAACAAGTGAACATGGAGGTTAAACAATCCATTAAAATGAGGTTAAAATGACAGGCAGGAAGTTGTCCCATAAAAAAACTCTCCAGTGCATCCTTTCTAAAACTGACAGGCACAGCCAACTTTTCCTCACAGGCTTGGATACCTGCTACCATCATAGGCTCCCAGCACGGTGCGGAGCCTTGCCTTGCTTCACTCCTTCATCTCCCACTGCCACTCCTCAGTCTTATGTGGGAGCCCCTCACAAGCATCAGATCACTCTAACTACTCTAAACTGAGGTCCTTTTTAATCGTCACCTTGCTGTTTCTGGTTTTTCCATTTCTGATTTTGACCCCTGTCTGCCATATTGAGATTGAGCACAGGTGTGATACACTGCTACTTCAAAGGTAAAAGAGACACCTGAATGATCTACTCACCTTTTCGATCATCCAACCACCTCCATCAATTTCAGAGTGAAGCGGTGCTCACGCACACCGGCACCCTATTAGAGCCCCTTAATGGGACATGATTATTTATTTAAAAACCTGCATAATGCCACTATGCACTTATCACCTTCTCATACTAAATATTGGGTATTTCTGTAAAATGGATTTCTTTTCATTTCTAAAATGAAACCTACAGCATATTCCCTAGACCAGGGGTCCTCAATCCCAGTCCTGGAGAGCCGCAGTGGCTGCAGGTTTTTGTTCTGACCTGGTTGCTTAATTAGAAAGCAATTCTTGCCAATAAAGCACTAACAAGCTATGAAATTAAATTAACTCTGCTATGTCAGGTCATTCTCATATCCTAGATTTTCTTTCCCTTTCTATCATGCAAATGATTTTAAGGCTAAAATGGACGAGTAATTCTCAGTCCTTCACTTTTTTCTCTTCATTTTTCTTCCAAGTATTTAATTAACCCCAATAGTGCAGATAAATACACACAGGTGTAAATGTAAATAAGCTAAATGGAGAAATGCTGCTCTCTCTTGTCATTTGCATGTTATTGATAATAAGGAGCAATTAAAATAGCTGTTTAAGACAAAATTAAGCAATAAGGGCTCAAAATCACTAAAGTGAAGCAGAAGTGTTACTTTAGCAATAAGTGCTTTTTATTAAGCAACTGGGTTGGAGCAAAAACCTGCAGCCACTGTGGCTCTCCAGGACCGTGATTGAGGACCCCTGCCCTAGACCCTGTCCCACAGACCCAGTCCCAACAGAACTAGTTACAAGCTCATACCGTGTGTAAACATTTAAATTGGATGAATAGGTTATTTTGATTTTGGAAGAGAGTAAGACATTTTTTCAAACAGAATTTAAGGACAGAGAACGTCTACCACATTTAAAGAATGTATGTTATCTGAACGATAGAAGTGAACTTCTGGAATTTGTATGTGTTCCGCAGATCCAGGGACTTGGATCATTTCCTAGTACAATCGTTGTCTTTGTACAGCACGTTCTCCAGTGACCACAAAGATGTGTGTGTTTGATTGAATCAACTCCCAATTGACTCTGTATGAGTGGGTATAGGTTTGCCCTCTAATAGATTGCCTTTGATGCCTCTGACCCCAGTGACCCTCTAATGAAAACATTTGGTTCAGAACATGGATGGACAAATATAGACTAGTGTTGATCCTGGTACCATATGCAATTTATATCATTCATATAGAATGAAGTGCAGAATATTAAATGTATTAGTCACTTTGTAAATAACTATGACTTTATTGCTCAGGGAAAATTTTGGTTTTGCCCTTAATCATCAAGGGTTATAAATTTCACTTTGATATGACATCGAAAATTGCCAGCAGTATAAACACAAATTGTGAAATAAAAAGTTTATCAAAACTCATTAATAAAAAAAACTTCTAAAAAACACAGGATAAGCAGATAATTTAGTGTAATTACATACTTCATAATTAACCTTTTTTTAAAACAGTATTTTGATAATGACATGCCTGGATTAGCACATTATCTTCAGAAATACATGCTTTCAGAGCCAAGTACATCAAAAATTAACCAGCATTTCAACGAAATGCCCTTAAACAAAGATATAATTATATATTGCAGGTTTAAATAATTATACAGATTAAATGAAAAAAGTATATAATTTTGGTGTTTAGGTCTAAAAAAACAAACACATTTTAAGTATTTGTTACATAAATTATTCAAAATATAAATTTCATATTTGGCAGGAATTGTGAACATACTGTATTCCAAGCTGTTTAAAATATAAAACAGAAATCACAAATAAATGGGCATTATAAATTAAAATAAAGCATTTTTATAATCAAGAGAAAATTAGTTTATAAACAAATGAAACTCTCATTTTATCATGGAAATGAGTGGATTCTGAAAACCTTCATTCGTATAAAAACCAAGGATTTATAGGATATGACATCGAGGTGGAAATTTTGTGCTTAAGCTTTGAAAATGTAAACCCATATACAGTATATCAATTGTGTATCATGTTAACCCTGGATTTTGGATCTTATGAACTAAGATTTAAGATTCATTAAGGTTACAGACTACTATTGTGAACCTTAAGATTTTACAATACCCAATTTAAATTCTTTATATCATTTGACTTTTCCAGCGATTTTCAGCCATAGCCTTCATCCATCCATCCATCCTCTTCCGCTTATCCGA
The DNA here is from genome assembly GCF_016835505.1 of Polypterus senegalus. Taxonomy (NCBI): domain Eukaryota; kingdom Metazoa; phylum Chordata; class Cladistia; order Polypteriformes; family Polypteridae; genus Polypterus; species Polypterus senegalus. Next base: position 119,990,348 of record NC_053163.1, on the reverse strand, counting down.
GGTCGGGTCGCGGGGGCAGCAGCTTAAGCAGAGGCCCAGACTTCCCTCTCCCGCCACTTCTTCCAGCTCTTCCGGAGAATCCCAAAGCGTTCCCAGGCCAGCCGGGAGACATAGTCCCTCCAGCGTGTCCTGGGTCTTCCCCGGGGCCTCCTCCCGGTTGGATGTGCCCAGAACACCTCACCAGGGATCAGATGCCCGAGCCACCTCATCTGACTCCTCTCGATGCGGAGGAGCAGCGGCTCTATTCTGAGCCCCTCCCGGATGACTGAGCTTCTCACCCTATCTTTAAGGGAAAGCCCAGACACCCTGCGGAGGAAACTCATTTCAGCCGCTTGTATTTGCGATCTCGTTCTTTCGGTCACTACCCATAGCTCATGACCATAGGTGAGGGTAGGAGCGTAGATTGACTGGTAAATTGAGAGCTTTGCCTTACGGCTCAGCTCCTTTTTCACCACGACAGACCGATGCAGAGCCCGCATCACTGCGGATGCCACACCGATCCACCTGTCGATCTCACGCTCCATTCTTCCCTCACTCGTGAACAAGACCCCGAGATACCTGAACTCCTCCACTTGGGGCAGGATCTCTCCCCCAACCCTGAGAGGGCACTCCACCCTTTTCCGGCTGAGGACCATGCTCGGATTTGGAGGTGCTGATTCTCATCCCAGCCGCTTCACACTCAGCTGCGAACCGATCCAGAGAGAGCTGAAGATCACGGCCTGATGAAGCAAACAGGACAACCTCATCTGCAAAAGCAGTGACCCAATCCTGAGTCCACCAAACGGACCCCTTCAACCCCCTGGCTGCGCCTAGAAATTCTGTCCATAAAAGTTATGAACAGAATCGGTGACAAAGGGCAGCCCTGGCGGAGTCCAACTCTCACTGGAAACGGGCTCGACTTACTCCCGGCAATGCGGACCAAGCTCTGACACCGGTTGTATAGAGACCGAACAGCTCTTATCAGGGGGTCCGGTACCCCATACTCCCGGAGCACCCCCCACAGGATTCCCCGAGGGACACGGTCGAATGCCTTTTCCAAGTCCACAAAACACATGTACAAAACAAATTCCCATGCACCCTCCAGGACTCTGCTAAGGGTGAAGAGCTGGTCCACTGTTCCGCGACCAGGACGAAAACCACACTGTTCCTCCTGAATCCGAGGTTCGACTATCCGACGGACCCTCCTCTCCAGAACCCCCGAATAGACTTTTCCAGGGAGGCTGAGGAGTGTGATCCCTCTATAGTTGGAACACACCCTCCGGTCCCCCTTTTAAAGAGGGGGACCACCACCCCGTCTGCCAATCCAGAGGCACTGTCCCGATGTCCATGCGATGTTGCAGAGGCGTGTCAACCAAGACAGTCCTACAACATCCAGAGCCTTAAGGAACTCCGGGCGTATCTCATCCACCCCCGGGGCCCTGCCACCAAGGAGTTTTTTGACCACCTCGGTGACTTCAGTCCCAGAGATGGGAGAGCCCACCTCAGAGTCCCCAGGCTCTGCTTCCTCGTTGGAAGGCATGTTAGTGGGATTGAGGAGGTCTTGAAGTACTCCCACCGACCCATTAACGTCCCGAGTCGAGGTCAGCAGCGCACCATCCCCACTATATACGGTGTTGACACTGCACTGCTTCCCCCTCCTGAGACGCCGGACGGTGGACCAGAATCTCCTCAAAGCCGTCCGAAAGTCGTTCTCCATGGCCTCTCCAAACTCCTCCCATGCCAGAGTTTTTGCCTGAGCAACAACCGAAGCCGCGTTCCGCTTGGCCTGCCGGTACCTATCAGCTGCCTCCAGAGACCCACAGGACAAAAAAGTCCTATAGGACTCCTTCTTCAGCTTGATGGCATCCCTCACCGCCGGTGTCCACCAACGGGTTCGGGGATTGCCGCCACGACAGGCACCGACCACCTTGCGGCCACAGCTCCAGTCAGCCGCCTCAACAATAGAGGCACGGAACATGGCCCATTCGGACTCAATGTCCCCCACCTCCCTTGGGACGTGGTTGAAGTTCTGCCGGAGGTGGGAGTTGAAGCTACTTCTGACAGGGGACTCTGCCAGCCGTTCCCAGCAGACCCTCACAACACGTTTGGGCCTACCAGGTCTGACCGGCATCTTCCCCCACCATCGAAGCCAACTCACCACCAGGTGGTGATCAGTTGACAGCTCCGCCCCTCTCTTCACCCGAGTGTCCAAGACATATGGCCGCAAGTCCGACGACACGACCACAAAGTCGATCATCGACCTGAGGCCTAGGGTGTCCTGGTGCCAAGTGCACATATGAACACCCTTATGCTTGAACATGGTGTTCGTTATGGAAAATCCGTGACGAGCACAGAAGTCCAATAACAAAACACCACTCAGGTTCAGATCGGGAGGGCCATTCCTCCCAATCACGCCCTTCCAGGTCTCACTGTCATTGCCCACGTGAGCCATAGCCTTTATTTACATAATTTTAGCGAGTCTGATGCAGTCAGTAGCACGCTCTTGTGAAAATCAGTCACATATTGTGACATGCCCAGCCACTCAGTCCAAATTGTCTGTCATTAACTCTGATAAAATTGTCATTAGTTATAGGTATGAGATCTGTGTGTATGACAGCTGACAACCTATAAATGCTTATCGGGAAGTATGATGCATATAATGCAGCAACGAGGAATGAGGAACACAGATGTTTTGGATCTCACAAATAGAACAGAAGCCTAACAGTCTACAACAGAATGGAAAAAAAATGAAAAAAACATTGTTAAGGACTGTGCTATTCGCTGTCACAAAAAGGGATGAGCATGACTGCACTATAAGGTTGCCACTCAGTCAGTAAAGAAGAAATATCTGGCAGTTTACAGTCATTTTAATATACATGGTCCATTGACATGATCAGCAACTGGGGTCAGCAAATATGACATACCCCAGACTAGAATAAGAGTAATGTGACATCAACTGGAACTGCCATGGTCAATACATCAGCTAATGTATATGAACACAAGCATTCTGTTGCTGCAAGGAATTGGAATTGGGTCACCAGTCCTCACATGAACAAACTTCTTTAACTGTGGGTAAAAAGGAATAGGTAGTCAATAAAAGTAACCCATTTCTATTTGGGGCGGTACTGTTGGAACATGAGGAGCCCTGAAGATATTCCATATACACACGTGCATGACAATATGTGAACACAAGTGGGCTCAAATATCCTTGGAAACTCAACCGATAAAACTGAATTTCCTTGTATATGAGGGCAGAACAATGGGTAGGCCAAGTTTGAATCTTGGCTTGCTCACCATCTTTGTGAACTTTGTGTGCTCTTTGTGGCTGTGAAGGATTTTGTTCAGAAAAATTGTTTTTACTTTTGCATCCCAAATGCTTCCATATAAATTTAATTGGTAACTATAAATCGGCCTTGTGTGATTAAATGCAAATTGCTTTGCAATGGACAAGTTTCCAGTTTATGAATAATCCTGGACTAACTTGATTCAGCAATGGACAGATGAATAGAAGATGGATGAAGAAAGCAAAACACTTCAAACTTTATATATACTGTATGTATATAAAATCCAACGTCTGTCTGTCTGTCCGTCTGTCCGTTTTTCATGAGAGAACTACTTAACGGATTTAGATCGGGTTTTTTCCCATAATTTGTTTGAACATTCCAGTCAATTTTGTGACTTCTCTCATCACGCTAAGTATTAGAGTTCGGCTGTGGCACCGATTTATTTGCGCAAATCAGAGAGACAAGCTACAGGCCAAGGGGAGGGGGAGGCGGGATCTCAGGAGTAGGAAGTCAGGCAGGGCCCTCCTCATGCATGCGCCAGCCTAAGTTCGAGTTGCTCTACCTCTCGCCACTTGCTGGAGTGTACCTTACCTCTGCTTAGCTAGAGTTACCTGTTTGTTCACCAGACATTATCATCTAGTGATTGTTAAAGAGTAATGTTTGATGTTTTTGAAAGAGAGATCACAGCTACGTGTGTTTCAGAGGATACCAGTTCATATACACAGATATCACAGCCACGTGCTCTTCTTACCACACAGTGGACGCTCTCCCATCAGAGCTGAACATGATCAGATACAGTGGCAACATTTGACGTTGGAGCGTACCTACCTTCCGCTTAGCCAGAGATACCTTGCCAGCTTTTTACATTTTTGGCAAAGAGATCACAGCTACCTTCTCGCCCCTGCTAGCAAAACCCAAAATATTGTATATCAAGAGGCACTTGGATACAAAAGCTATCATTATGAATGTTACAGCCACCCTAACCTGACACAGACAGACAGAGACACAAGTTCAGCACAGCACACATTTATTTTCAGCTAGGGAAAGACTTTTCCTCACATCCCCAAAGTACAGCAGAGTACATACAGCACAATACACAGTCCTTCCGCCACCACACCTCCCTCACAAGCTTTGTCCTTCTTCTTTCTGACGCTGGCTTTCTGAATGGAAGGAGGCGACTCCCTAGAAGTGTTCCAGGTGGCTCATTAATTGAACCTGGAATCACTCCCAGGTGTGGTTAAAGCCCAAGTCAGGGCTCTGCAGCTTCCTCTGGCAGCCCCCATGGCACCCAACACAGCTGTGCCAAACTGCAGCTCCCAGTGTGCCCTGAGGGAATCCATAGTGCCACAGCAGCCCAGGTGGGCTGCCCTCTAACATCCTGGGGGAGGTAGTGCCTTACAGATGCCCTCTCCCCTATTCCTTCCATCCAGTTGGCATCCCAGCCAGGTAATGGCCATGGCCGCCTGTCACAAAATATATAATACTTATAAATATATACTGTATATCACATATACTGTTTATGACCACATCAACTGTTTCACAAGTGATGGGCAACATTTGTTTGTAGTATTATATAAGTTAATGTCCTTGAAAGTGTCTAGAAATTGAAAGAATTGAAACATATCTTACTCTTCAGAGTTAATAAAAAAATCGTTAAGTCAAATGACCCCTGAATACAGTCATGGATATGCCCATTTCACTGTTTCTGACACTATTAAAGAGATTGTTATGATCAGATAAGGCGGCAGTGAGAAAAAAACTGTGAAATAGATGGTGTGTATCCAGATGAAGTTCATTTCTGTGCAGCTATTGCTAACAGTAAGAGATGCGTTAGTATACCTCTGAAACCATGCTGGTATTAGTTATTTTTAAATTTCCATTAGATTATTTCCTGTATGTCACAAATATGCATTTTTTTATTTGAGAATTTTTAATAAATAAATATTAATCTGGAAAATAATATTAATAGAATTAGGGTAGCACTTGTCTCTTACTGCCAACCATTCTGTTTCATCAAAAAAGAACTTGTTATGAACAAATGTCAGAAATCTTTAACTCTTTAACACTATCAACCTGAGAAATTATTAAAACCTAAAAAAAGAAAAACACAGAAAAAAATCACACTAAATTAAAAAAAAAAACTCTTAACTGGTGCAATTTCTTGGTTTGTGTGCAAACACTTCAGTGTAGTTTTGGCTGTATGCTGCATTCAGTATATTTCCTTGTCCTTGCTTGGCTATAAATCTGGCTACAGTATATTGTGAAAGATTTTGCATCACCTGCTGTGCTTGAATCTTTCAATAAAAGTATGTAATGGCTGCCTAGATACACGTTGCACAGATGCCCTTGATTTGAGTGTATTAATTAACAATGACTCTTTTGCTCTGCACAACCATTTGCTTTTCTTCACATATTATTGTGTTTATTTATAACCTACTGAAAGCATTAAAGTTAAAAATTACAGTTATGCAAACCACGTGCATGGATTGAGACCATTTTATTACAACAGATGTGGTTCTGATTTTACAGTATGGGGAGCTGCATAACTATTTCAGGTTTGGGGGCCACAGAACTCAGAATAGAAGGATTGCAAAACAAAAATATCTTTTTGAGGCTTTCCATTTGAATTATACCGATGTTAATTTAATGAGTAGTAAAGCAATACAAAATGTGTGTTAAATGGAAGGATGACTGATGGCCCAAATAAAAGTTAGGGTGCCATGCAGGCCATCCCTTTTAATGCAAATGTTCAAGAAAACCGAACAGAAACAAGTGTTTGGTAGCACAACAGTAAACAGGCTTCTAATGTGCCATCTTAACCATCTAGGGGGCTTGTCTGAGCAGATCAGTCACGGGGAGTTCTGACATGCAGGGGCTTCTCCCTGAATTGAGATGCCCTCCTCTGGGAACATTTCGGGTTTATAGCAGTCTATAGGGGTGGGGCCTCTGGGACACTTTGGGTGGAGTTCAGTTGCCATGGAGTTCAGTTGATGCAGAGACAAAAAGAGATGACATGGTTAACAATCACACTCTTTCTCATGCTTGGTTGTATTACTTACCTTAGTAGAGTCCTCCTCAGATGCTCATGCGTGACAAATGACAAATATCTATTTGCCCATATTCACACCTTATTACATTCATTTAATACTAGCTTTGTTACTCAACTTTCAAAATCAGACAATTGGCCTCTGTTATTGTGTCATAGTTATAGTGTTATAGGGGTTGCTTAATCGGATCTGTCAAAAGTACTATGTAGCTAAACAAGTACTTCTCATTATGCAAAGTTTGTAGTTATTTTTACCATAGTCCAATATTATTAGATCACTGGAGCTTCTTATTTCTTGAGTATGTGAGTTACAATTGCCCAAAAGTAAAACATTTCTGCTTTTCATAGTGACTAACCTTGCCTTTTGTTGATGGTCAATGCAAAAGACATTTTTACAACAAACTATATTTAGTAGAATTTAACAAGCTAATCAGTAGAAATAGTAATTTTGGGTACAAGTTTTTCTGTATCGCCTTCAATAATAATGGTAGCTTGCGGTCCACCTGTAAAAGGTGAAGATAATATAATTTTTTTCCCAATTAATTTAGATTGGCATCTTCTTTAGTGAAAAATGTAATTCTCCAGTCATAACTTCTTCTGATTATTCCTAATATAATGTAAACTTATAATTTTGACATACACATCAACCAAGTATTACATTTAAAAGCTTTCTATAGTAAATTGGTGTTTCTCAACTACAACTGGGTCACAGGCTGCTGCTCATGGGTTTTACTGTTTAGAATTCTTTATAGTCTGAGGACTGATTTAGATCATTTATGTTACATAGAATGCCCAGTGGGGGCTGGCTGGTCTTGTGGCCTTAGAACTCCTGTAGATTTAGTTTTTTGGGGTTTTTTTTTCTCCAGCCCCCTGGAGTTTTTTTTTTTTTGTTTGTTTGTTTTTCTGTCCTCCTGGCCAACGGACTTTATTTTATTCTTTGTTACTTTCTATTGCCTAATCTCATTTTTATATTTTTCTTTTTTCATCTTGTAAAGCACTTTGAGCTACATCATTTATATGAAAACGTGCTAAATAAATAAATGTTGCTGTTTTTATAATGATCATGGGTCTTGAACCATTCTGACTGTTGTGCTCGATTGACCTGTTCTGACAATCATTCTCGATCCACCAAGGTGAACTCCCTCCTTGGAAAGTCGAGAAGACACTGACATGGGAAAAGCGAGTCACGACATCAGAAAGGTTGAGAAACATTGTAGTAAATGGTTCTTTTGACTGCTTCAGATCATAATTCTACAGTAAAAGAAGTTTGTTTTGGAAACAGTTTGATACACGTGTTTTTTGCTGGAACTGTCTACTTGAAGAATAGAAATATTATAGCCATCTTTACCATAGCAAATCATCAAGGGATATTAAAGATGATTTTAGGACTTGTGCATCACATTAATACATTGAAGATGAATATCTCTGCTGAATCAAACTATGTCTCTTTTTTTTTCAAAAACCTGACCTTCAATGACAATTGCTACCTCATTTTCAACAGGTTATTAAAATGTTTTGTGGGGTTTCTTCACAGTATGGATGACAACTTTGAGGTGGTTTGGAAGGAATGGTAGGATCACTTTAAAAGATTTGACATAATTGTTACAACTGTGCAATATTGCTTGCTATTGTTTAGTTAATCCAAACTTGCAGTCATTAAAAATTTCACATTGAGTTTCACCCTTCAGTTTTATCGTTGCTAAAAAAATAAATATACAAAAATTTTAGGAATTCATTATTATTATTAAGTATGTCTCTCATATACATCTGTCCTTTAACTCTTGGCATGAAACTGCTTTCAACTATTCGGTTTGGTCTATATGATGTCATTTGGAACGCACTCTGTGTGAATTATAATTGAACCCATTGGTGTTATTTTTTAGTCAAGGCAAATAATCTTTTTTGATTTGCATGTAAAACAAAACTCTCTCTGTTCATACAAATACATTTTAAGGTATATTTACGAACAGCAACTCTGAATTTCTGGATATTTTTGCATGTATTTAGCAACCACGACTCTGTTTGTCTCAGAGTACATATTTAACCAAAGACCTTTAAATTGATTTTTTTGATATTGGGTTTATACAGTATTTAGAACGACACCTGTTTTTCCTGTTTTATTACTAATATTTTGATATAATTCACTCACATCAGATATGTCAGAGAACGTACTTGCGATGTTTGGTGTAACAAATTTTGAGCTTAAGCAACATCACTATTACCAATAGATGGGCAAACATCAAAGTGACCTCCACATAAAGCTACTGGGAAGTTCAGTCTTTTAATTCATCAACCATCCTTCCCAATTTTACTACCGTACATACTCACGTTTAAGTTCTCCCACAGATAAGTCGGAGCTTGATTTTACCATATAATTTCTGGTATTTTATAATGTTGGTCATATAAGTTGAATACAGAAAACTCATGCTATTGGCCCAAGAGATTACGCCCACCTGAGAGAGTAACCACGGAGCACACTGCCTTTCTTTTTCTATGTATTGTGCCTTTGTGACCACACGGTAATACCCGAACTATTCTGAAGTAACGTTTGTACTGTTTAGTGTTTTTCGCATCTCACACCCTCGTACATGTTTATTGTAAGAGCATCCCTTATCTATGATGGAGCATTCAATCAGAAGAAAATATGAAGCTGGTTTTAAATTAAAAGTTGTTGAAGTGGCGAAAGAAATCGGTAACTGTGCTGCTGCAACAAAATTCGATGTGTCTGAGAAACTAGTGTGAGATTGGAGGAAGCAAGAAGATGTAAAAAAAAAAAATAATAAAATAAGTGTTGTATTTTTGAACAGGCGTATAAGTCGGGGTCTTATTTTATGATTGATTTTTAGGGACCTGAAAACACCCGACTTATACTCGAGTATATACAGTTAATACACATCGTAAGATTTCTGTTGCAGCCACCAATTCACAAATAATTCTACAGGCTAAAAGATTTTGTATATCATTTACATACATTACAACATCATCGTAATTATCGCCATATCTGTTATACGACAACACTTGATATCACTCCCAGTGTGTCACTACATATTTCACAATTTGAGGTCATATTACCAATCCTACTACATCAGTACCTTATCTGCACAATGATAAAAAATAGAATAAATTATTTCCATCTGCATTTATATATATCTTATGGTGTGGACTCTGCTCATTATTAATTGAAATTGATTACAATTTAATTGATCAAAAGCAATATTCAAACTGAAATAGGCCTAGGTTATGGAAACAAAAGTTTATTTCACAGAAAGTGAAGAACTAAGAGTTTAAGAACTTAAATATGCCCCAAATAAAGTTGCAAAATGGAAAATGATTGAAAGTCAAATGGAAACTAACAAAAACCCCAAATCCAATGCATACACACCATGCTAGCAAGCAAACTGAACTCATCTCCACTTTAAATCTGAGTTTTTGTATTGTATCACTATTATTATTAAATGCTTATGATTTATATTTGTTTATATGATTCATTCAAGCATTTGTTTCCATATTTTTTGTCAGTTGTATTTTCAACCTTTGATTTTGTTTTTCTGTTTTTTTTATTATTTTTTCTTTATTTTATTATGCGCCAGACAATGATGTTTGTATGTGTTTTACTTTCAGCTTTTACAAACTACAATGATATTTACAGGCTGCACTTTTACGCAGCTGGTATTATAAACTGAACTTAGTTGAATTTTATGGTTGGCTTATTACTCTAAAGATAATTTTCTTTTTTCTATAAAATCATTAGATTTCTTCTCCGTCATGGTCTGAAGCCATCAGCAATTTGTCCTTGACACTTCAACAGAGATTTAACTCATCTTTGGGTACTTCTTTCATAAATGTTATGTTTAAGAAATTTGAACTACAATTAGTCATAAACCTTCCACAACCAACAACTAACAAGAGGTCATCAAATACCAGTTTCTCTGCACTTGAACTGGAATCTGCTGTCTATAAAAGCTATTGAGCCATCACAAGAAAATCTAGGCTCTATTTTTAAATGCATAATTTTGTAAAGTGTTGCTGAAGCTTGTACTGTATATAATGTAGTATAGTAATGCATATGTAAATAACATTGAAAATGGTATGAAATACATTTGTAAATGGCATGATATTACATGTATAAAGTACTGTTAAAAAGCATGTATTTAATGTGAAACAAATGCATGTAATTGCATTCTATTTTTATTGTTATGTTTTATATAACTCACTGTTATAAATATACTAGCAAAATACCCGCGCTTCGCAGCGGAGAAGCAGTGTGTTAAAGAAGTAATGAAAAAGAAAAGGAATCATTTTAATAATAACGTAACATGATTGACATTGTCATGAGTGTTGCTGTCATATATATATATATATATATATATATATATATATACACACACACATAAACATATATATACAAATACACACGTATATACAGTACATATACATATACATCCACATATATATATATATATATATATACACATATATATATATATATATATATGTGCACAAAACCACGCTTTTATCAAGGCTTCCGTCGGGTAGTCTTTTGAAATTAAATTTTCCTCCAATCAGCAACGCGCTTTCTTCCGACTGTTAAATTTTTGTAGCTCAGATGTGTGCATCAATGTAATCGGTGTACCAGGAAATTATGCATTGACAGAAGTTCCCCTTTGCTTGGAATGCAAAGTGTGATTAAATGCGTTATTTTTTAACGCGTTATGGAGCACATGCATCAAAGCTTCTCAGCTGTGCGTGTGCTAAGAAAAGGAAAGATTTTAAAAATAACGTAACACGATTGTCAATGTAACCTTTTGTAAGTAGTGCCTGGAGGATTCAGTGTGGAGAAACTCTAGAGACAGCGTGTGTATTAACTTGTGGATTTTTCTGTGAGTATTTAGTGGCAGCGTCGCAAAGTTGCTTCCGCAAGACTGTGTTAGCTGCGGAGCTCTGCTCAGAGCGAAATGAGGTGAATGGGAGAGGAGATGATGACGTGACTCCCCCACCTGCCTTAACTGTCAATCCCCCCACAAACACAGTCTCTCTGAATTTGCATAAGCACAGCCCTTCACCTGCAATCTTAACTTAGTTACAAAGTGATCAAAACTCTCGTTTATATCCTGCGTCCTCTCATTAAACTTGTATCCCGCATTAGTCGTGGGCATGACAAACACCAGCGGCCGCCTGTCTATGAACTTAATTTAAACTTTAGGTTTACACCTTGCTTTGTTTCCGAAGTAGCAGCACTCATGAATATGGTTGTATGTGTCAGTCGCTCGCTTCATATTGTTTCGCTGCCTTCTTAATTATATAATGCATGTTTTCTTCAGCGCTTTTTGGAGCTCTTCCTTGTTTTCTACGTACGCCGTTGACAGTCAGTTCACGTGATTACGTGGGAGGCGTGATGATGTCACACGAAACTCCGCCCCCCACGGCCATCGAGCTCAACTCCATTACAGTATATGGAGAAAAATAGCTTCCAGTTATGACCATTAGGCGTAGAATTTCGAAATGAAACCTGCCCAACTTTTGTAAGTAAATTGTAAGGAATGAGCCTGCCAAATTTCAGCCTTCCACCTACACAGGAAGTTGGAGAATTAGTGATGAGTGAGTCAGTGAGTGAGTCAGTGAGGGCTTTGCCTTTTATTAGTATAGATTTATTTCATAAACAAAAATATAATTGTTTGATAAAGTAACTAAAAAACAGTAAGTCCATTCATGTACATGAATTTTAAGCCATGAATATATTTTCTAACTTGCCTTTTCTGGTCTTTATAGCTGAACAGTATTTTCAGAAAACAATCCCGGAAACTACACAAATATGTGACAAGTGCACTACCTCAAATGTAGAGACAGTATTATTTGAAAGAGGAGAACAAGAATATGAAGGATAGTCAAAGTTACACGCAGAGATCAAAAGCAAAGGTCAGTCAATCAGTCATTGTCCAACCCGCTATATCCTAACACAGAGTCACAGGGGTCTGCTGGTGCCAATCCCAGCCAACACAGGGTGGAAGGTAGGAACAAACCCCAGGCAGTGCATGGGCCCACCACAGAAAAGCAAAGGTCAACCAAATAAAAAACAAAACCCGAGAATCATGGGCAAAAACATTGTCAAAAAGCAGTATAATTTTGAAAGTGTATGCCAAAATGCTCATTTAAGAGTCTAGATCACACAATTCATTTGCAAAACACAAGCTTTATATAAGTAACATACGGTATAATGAACTCTTAATAAACACTAGTAATGAGAGGAAGGTCATCACAAAAAAAGAAAACAAGATAAAATGAGAGCTTTTATCATTGACATTCTGTTTGTGATGGTTTAAAGACTTTTCTTTGTACCATAACATCTTTATCTTTAATCTCAATTCAACTGTCTTCTGGATAATGTTGACTAAATTACTTTTTTGTTCAGCTTTTGAATATGGTTCACTTCTAGGACATTTCTACTGCTTTGTTGGGCACTCAAAGCTCTCTCTCTTGAATCACCTTGACAAAAGGCTTCTGCCAAAAGCACAAACAATCTTGGTTATACTTTCTTTAAACAGGCTGGCATAATGTTCTGCTTTGCAGTAAACAAGGTGCTTAATTTCTTCTGTCTGAGGCAATGTCAGATGGACAAATAGCCCTCCATCAAAGAGGAAACTCTTTGTTCCCATATAAACTTGCTGATGTAGGGGATTACACAAGTTTATTTTCTACCGCTACAGAAATTGGACCCTCTTTGGTAAATAGTGACTTTCTAAACTTTTTAGTTTCAGATAACAATGTAATTTAAATGGCAATGAAAATGACAACCATAATCTGGATCTCTATTAATTACCATTAGCAATTAAATTCTGCTTAACATCACTAAGTTAATGAGCCTATGAGAGAAATAAATAATAAACAGTAACAGAATCCTACGTTTTCCAAATATTATAAACAATACTATCATATGAGTTGCCCTGTGTATTTTTAAGATGAAAATAAAGTATTGTGCAATTGTAGGCAGTGGTTATGATGCAGGACTGACTCATGACATTATTGCTCAGCCTTTCTCATTTTATGACTAAGCGCTGTCTTTATATAATTATGGTGATATATATTTTCTAAAATCAGTTATGGGGAGACTGGATAGGATTTAATCTCTACTCCCCACTAGTATTATTTAAATTTTATAATTCTATAAGCATCTCTCAAGGTAATAGTACTACATTGGTTAGTGCTGGTGCCTTACGACACTAGACTCTTGGGTTCAAAACCTGACTTGGGCATTGTCTTTGTGAAGTTTGGATGTTCTCTGGAAATTTCAGTTTTATTCATGAATCTAAACTCAACTGATAACTCTAAATTGCCCTGGTTATGAGTATGTTCTGGAGTGTGCCTTATGAAAGCGTGGCCATAGCTAAGACTGGTTTCTGCCTCAAGTCCCATGCAAACTGTATGGTCCAATGCAAAGCTTGTTGAAACCTAGCAGGGTTATTTAGAGGCAGATTCTATTCAACCATAGGAAGAATGTGAAGACACTCTAGCTAAAAAAAAAAATAACAGTAAAGCATTGAGCACACTGTCGGCACTGCTGTTTGCTGCACCCTGGACTAGCCTTAGTAATTCTGGGGCATTGAAATCAAATTTTAATGTAAATCCACCTGTTGTGCTAGAGCTGGGACTTCTGAAATTCTGAGAGGGTAGGAGTATTTCTCTTAAAATGGACCTATTGTAACTAACAAAGTGAAACTTCACTGTTTATTGGGACTAAAAGTGAAAGTAAAGTGACAGCAAATGCTCATTACTAAAACTTGGTATTATAAAATCAGTCTCACTTTTATTTGATTATTTTATATTTCTTTGTCTTACAGAGGCAGCCTTAGGAGTGTGTGGGCCGGTTACGTCAGACGCTGTTACCAGTATGTGTGGACTGCATAAACTTGTGTACAAATTTAATAAAAATAACGTTAACATACACCAATTTTCTCATTACAGTATTCAGCCAAATTTTTGTAAAGATAACATGCAGACTTTATCAAAATATAATTGGGGAATATAACTTGACTAATCCTCTTGAACGGGACATGTGGACCTCAAAAGCGGGGGTCCCCTTAGACGTGGGGCTTGGGGCAGTCGCCCCACTTGCCACTCCCAATCACCGCTCTTATTGTCTTATTACCTCGACTTAAAAAAACAAGAGAAATACATTTGTCTTTCACATCCTCCATCATAGAAATGTCTTTGCAGATTTATATATCTCCAGGACAATGAGTTTATAAATGTTAGTGCAGTGTGAACATGCTGTAAGTGAAATATCTACAACTGTTGTATTTAAATTGATAAATCAAAAAAACTTAACTTATAACTGATACGTGTATGTTAAGAAAATCAAACCAGAAGATCAAAAAAGTTTCTACCATTTAAGGCTAAAATGAAACCTAACTTGAAATCAAGAAGTCAGAAGAGAAAAGGGTTTGAGAAACTTTAAAATTCAAAATGCAATTTTAGAATTTCTTTAAGAAATCCACAAACTTGGAGAAAGAAGTAACCCCGGGCGTCACTCAGTTCATGACCTCCAACACTGCCACTAGTAAATGCATAGCAAGTGACAAACAAAATTGCACTAATTAATGACACATTAAAAAAGTAGAAAAAACAAACAAAATAGTGACTTCCATGCCAAAACAAAATGGTGTTGCAGAAGAACACAGATAAACATTAATTACAAAAAAGCTGTATACAAAAATCTGCCATCACAGTGGAGCTACCAACCCCAACACTCTTATAACAATAGGCCATTTTCATGAACTCATGCTAAAATAACAGTGTGAAATAACTAACCATGACAGGAGTCAGCACGAACTGGATGGATGAACAGTTAACTCTGCTTTGCTTTTGCTGTGAATTAGCAGTCAGTGTACTTTTCTGACCTTTGACAAAGTAGAGCTGTGTATAGGGAATGAGTTAAGTAGAGAAAAGACCTTTAAACCAAAGCTGAGGTGGTGGGAGAGTCCAATTGAGGGGGTGATGCCGAGGTGGTGGGTTTAACACTTTATACTTTGTACACCATTATACAATCAAAGCTGAGATAAATAAATGCTTAAAAGTACATGTATAGCAGTTAACTTTTATTTATTATCTAAACATAAATTAATAATTTTTAAACTAGAGCATTCATTATCCATCCATCCAACCCACTATATCCTAATACAGGGTCACAGAGCCAATCCCAGCCAACACAGGGCGCAAGGCAGGAAGCAAACACCGGGCAGGGCGTCAGCCCACTGCAGGGCACACACACAGACAGACAAACCAAGCACACACTAGGGACAATTTAGGATCGCCAATGCACCTAACCTGCATGTCTTTGGAAGCCTACGTAGACACGGGGAGAACATGCAAACTCCACACATGGAGGACCCGGGAGGCGAGCCCAAGTCTCCTTACTGCGAGGAAGCAGCGCTACCACTGCGCCACCGTGCTGCTCGCATTCATTATATTATTTAATAATATAAAAAGAAATAATATTACATTATAATAATAGTTTGGTCTTATATAGAATGTGTGTGATTTTAAAATACACAAATATTTCCCTAAATTACTGTATTAAATGAATGTGAAATGTTTAATGTTTTAAAAATAACATTGTTTTTCAAAATTAATTGATCTGTCAATTTCAAATTAGATTTACTAAGCAGCAGTCATGTGGAACATTAATTGTACTAATTATACAGAATACAAAGTGAAGAGCAGCGACTATAAGCGTTGGATTCTCTCAGTAGAAATCTTATCTTTATGACAGCTTTATTAACTATGCAGTAGAAAAACAGTCTGTTAATTCATCTAGATACAATATTTACTTAGTGTTAATTACTACATAACTCCAATTTTTGTAATTATCAAAATGTAATTTAAAGTATAAAATAAGCTATCCATTTAATCCGATTTTAAGAAACAGTGCAGGGCACACTTACACACATATTCACACTGGATTAATTTACAGTTGTCAATTTCACGAAAATGCAGGTCTTTTGAATTAATGACAAAAACACAAATACGGGAAGAGACTGCAAAGTCAACTAAGTTGATTGAAAACATCAAATCATCCCATACACTTGTTCCCCTGGACACTAAAGGGCAGCCGCCCTGGCATGCTGTACTGCCAGAGGGCACTTGGACTGTGTTGGAGCCTTGTGTTGCAGCACTTCCGCCACACCTGGAAGTGCTGCCGGAAACCTGCTATATCCTAACTACAGGCACAAGGCAGAAAACAAAGCCCAGGCAGGGTGCCAGCCCACTGTAGGACATATTATTCATCTTTTTAAGAAATTGCATAAAGGGTTAATAAATGTTGGAAACCAGATAAAGGTCAAGTGAACAACAAAATGTACTCTGAAATACAAGAATTGGTTTAGGAAAAATATTGAGATGGTCAAGTAAATATAGAATGTACCAGAAGAAAGGTTGATGTAATATATAAAATGTACTAAAGGATGACTAAGAGATGACTAAGAAATCAGCAGATGACCTATAAATGAGAATGGACAGTTGTTATATGCACAGAAATTTCAAGGGTGGTGGCACAACTCAAAGGTATAAGAAGAACCAGAATCTTCTTATATAATATGCTACCATGGCTGTCCGTTTGTCTTTCCAGGATTTTAAATCACCTGTAGCTCGCAAATCGTTTGAACTATTGACCTGAAATTTGGTACACATATACAACATGACCTCTACTGTCCAATTTCACTTTCCACTTTTTCCTCTTTATATTGTTATTTTATTTTGCTGTAGAATCAACTCTCGGCAGCGGCCAGCAGGGTGGCCATGCGACGCATGCGTATGGGTGCCGTTCTCATCTCTGCCACCTTCGCCATCACTTTCCCTACCTCTTCATATCTTAAATCATTCTTGAGGCAGATTGAAGACTTAAGTGGCAGCTTAAGTGAAAAATTAAGAAAAATGTACTAAGAAATTGCAACACAAAAATTGACTTAATCAGTTTTAATGCGAAAAGATGCCGGTGAAAGAAGAGAAGAAGCTGCTCAGGAAGCAGCAAGCGCATCAACCACTGAGCAAACGAATGCTAAACTTGCAGAGAAAGAGTATGAAAACTATAAGTCAAGTGTATTCCCTACATGTTATTGTGCACTACGCCGTTACTGGTGTAATATAATAGACTTTTATTTTATATAAATCATTTGGGTGTAAACCAATGAACCAACCAGAGTAAAATGTATGCATTGATTGACACTGTATGTAAGTTCAACAATTTATAAAATGAACCTCTATTCTTTGTTTCTCGGACCATTCTGATCATTCTGACCATGCTGTAGCGGGCTGCTTTTGAAGAATGCTCCCTTCAAGGCATTTTGCTGAGCAGTAATTAAAAGATACAATTAATTGCTTTTCTCCTGCCTGATAACTAATTTGTCCTGTTAAGGGACGTTGCATTCTTTAATAAGAAGTTACATTTTTACCACAAGGGTCAGCCATTACATAGTACCCCTGGAGTAACTGAAAGTTAATGGAGTAGCATCACTTCATGCACTTCTGGGATTCGAATCGGCAACCTTCCAGTTACCAGCACAGATCCTTTAGTCAGACAGCTACCACTCTGCATTTGATATGAAGTAAAGCAGTGTACCTACAGTAGATATAATTGATTCTGCTACAAGGCAGCCTCAGAAGAAACCGCATGGGGGCAAGCCAGCAGCTGGGGATTTGTTTGTTGTAAGATTTGGTTGCCAGCATGCAAAGCACTAAAAATATTTAAGGATTGCATTATTGAAGAGTGTTTATTTACCTGTCAGGAATGCATGTGAGAACAGAACTGGATGTGTGGTTAAATTACGAGCATTGCAATCAATAGTCCAGCAATTTGGCAGTAACACAGGCAAAGGAGTGGAGGGATAATCCAATCAATTGTGTTTTATTTCAAACAAATTACAATGACACTACATCACAGCTAGCTATTCAGAAAACAGAATTAATAATTTGGAGACAAGACTTCAGCTACAAAGTTGAGCTATACTAAATACACAACAAGATAGAAATCTCTACCAGTATTCAAACTACACCAAAAATGCACAACCATAAATCACAACTAGAGGGGATAACATGCTGATGACTAAGCCAGCAGACCAGTGCTATATTTCATAGTGACTGCTTAATTATGTTGCTTTTTCAATAGCAGACTTTTTACAGGCATAGTTTACTAACAGTTAAATGTCCATCTATCCTTTCTTCCAATATCTTATCCCACTTATTCTGATATAATGTTGTGGATTGTGGGTGGCCATCCCAGCAGAATTGAGCAGAAAGCTCTGTTATGTGGGTTTGACTCAACAGGTACAGTGTGTGACTTAACAGACTTTCAACAACAACAACAACATTTATTTATATAGCACATTTTCATACAAAAAAATGTAGCTTAAAGGGCTTTACATAATAAAGAATAAAAGACACAGTAAGAAAATAAAATAAGTCAACATTAATTAACATAGAATAAGAGTAAGGTCCGATGGCCAGGGTGGACAGAAAAAACAAAAAAAAAACTTCAGACAGCTGGAGAAAAAAATAAAATCTGTAGGGATTCCAGACCATTAGACTGCCCAGTCCCCTCTGGGCATTCTACCTAACATAAATGAAACAGTCCTCTTTGGATTTAGGGTTCTCACGGAAGGACTTGATGATGATGGTCACATAGACTTTTGGCTTTTAATCCATCCATCATTGTTGGAGCATCATGATGCTTTGAGTAGGTGGTGGTGGCGCAGGCCGGAAAAAGAAACAGAAGAGAGAGTAGGGGTCAGTACAGATTTTAGAGCCACAATGAATAGTTATTATGATGAATTGAACATACAGAGTATCAGGATTAAGTTAAAGTGAAGTTATAAAAAGGCCATGTTAAAGTAATGTGTTTTCAGCAGTATTTTAAAGTGCTCCAATGTATTAGCCTGGCGAATTCCTATTGGCAGGCTATTCCAGATTTTAGGTGCATAGCAGCAGAAGTCCGCCTCACCACTTTTAAGTTTTGTTCTTGGAATTCTAAGGAGACACTCATTTGAGGATCTAAGGTTACGATTTGGAATATAAGGTGTCAGACATTCCGATATATAAGATGGAGCGAGATTATTTAAGGCTTTTTAAATCATAAGCACAATTTTAAAGACAATTCTAAAAGACACAGGTAACCAGTGTAGTGACATCAAAACTGGAGAAATGTGTTCAGATTTTCTTTTCCTATTTAGGATTCTAGCAGCTGCATTCTGCATTGGTTGGAAATGATTTATGTCTTTTTTGGGTAGTCCTGAGAGGAGTGCGTTACAGTAATCTAAGCGACTGAAAACAAAAGCGTGAATTAATTTCTCAGCATCTTTCAATGATATAAGAGGTCTAACTTTTACTATGTTTCTTAAGTGAAAAAATGCTATCCTAGTGGTCTGATGAATATGCGATTTAAAATTCAGGTTACAGTCAACAGTTACCCCTAAGTTTTTTACTTCCGTCTTAACTTAATCCTAATGCATCAAGTTTATTTCTGATATCCTCATTGAATCCATTTTTGCCAATCACTAAAATTTCAGTTTTCTCTTTATTTAGCTTGAGAAAATTACTACTCATCCATTCAGAAATACCAGTAAGACATTGTGTTAGTGAATCGAGAGAGTCGGAGTCATTAGGTGCTATTGATAAGTACAGCTGTGTGTCATCAGCATAGCTGTGGTAGCTCACGTTGTAACCTGAAATAATCTGACCTAACGGAAGCATGTAGATTGAGAAGAGCAGCGGACCCAGGATAGAGCCTTGTGGAACACCATATCGGATATCATGTGTCTTTGAGATGTGATTACCACAACTAACAAAGAATTTTCTCCCTGCCAGGTAGAATTCAAACCAATTTAAGACACTGCCAGAGAGGCCCACCCATTGACTAAGGCGATTTCTAAGAATGTTGGGATCAATGGTGTCAAACTTTGTAACTATATGTAGGTCTATTTGTCTATAGTTCTCCTATCCATATGGCAAATGAAGGGAATCCGCCAAGTATGCTTTGTAGCTGTTGCTAGCTGTAGTCATGTGTACTTAGAGGAGGTTATAACAGAATTCACAACTTGATTCTTTGACTTTGATTCTGTTTTTCATAGCTCAGTGTAAATTCTAGATGCCAAGCTTCACTGCTAAATATGAACATTTTTTAAGATCACAGACATTTAGTTATGTTTATGTTGGGAGTTTCATTCATCTAAAGTTTTCTTACTTAATACATTGGCACCTGTGCTTCATTTTTTTTATTATAGTGATTTACAAAATTTACAAATTCTTAATCAGTTCACTTTTAAGGATGTTATGATGGTGCAGAGGTTTGCGATATTCTCTTATATATTCAGTTTCCAGAATTTGAATCCCATGCTTGAGTGCTGTTAGTACAATACAGATTCTGCACACTTTCTCTAATTGTCTCTATGGGTTTTGCCTGCACATCCTTCTTTTTTCTATCAAATTCCAGAGATGTGCATGTTAGGTTCATTAATGACTCCATGTTAACCCTGTGTGGCCATATGATGGACTGGCTACCTGTGCAGGTGAGTGACTGCCTTACACCCAATATTGCTGGGATAGACTTCTGCCTCCCCATGACCCTGCATTGAATGATGCAAATTTAAAAATATTATGTCACTTATTTCAAAAGGCAGATAAGTGTAGATGGTTATGTTTTGCCAAACTATATTATCCATAGGCAAGTAGTTCCTATTTCTCTGCCACCTAGAGAACTTATTATTACAGAATTGCAGGGTTTACAGTTTTGGCTCTCCATTTCCCTGGCTGTTTAAAAGGACCTCAAGTACAGCTTCAGTTCCATGTTAAGACTACCAGTGTACTTTTTAAAACTGATGAACAGCAGATTAATTGAAAAGTGAGTGTGTTGTTCTAGAAAAGCTATAGTCAGTCAGTTTAATATAATGTTTAATATAATATAATATATGAATTTAGCATTAGTTGATGGCTAAAGACCCTCTTTAAAATAAGACTCATTCTTTATATCTACAGTCCTGGAAGATGTGACCGGTAAGACTGTATAATGTAATATACCTTAATAAAACTATAAGTGTCTGTGTGTCTTTTCAGCTGTTGTGTCTCTGTCATTCCAATAGATGGTTTATCACAAACAATAGCACTGCTTTTACAAACGCTATATCAAAAGGCACATAACAGACACATATGCATTTCATGCTGCATTGCAAATTTCAACCCATCTCAGACAGGTAGCTAGTTCATTTATAATGTAATTAGTTACAAAAAAGAAACTTAAAAACGAGCATGAAATCAAATTACATATAAGCGCACTGTATTTAAATATACAGCAGGATTAATTAAAAATGTTTTCAATTTACCCATTTTCTGAACCCTTCTGTATTAGTTTAAAGGTTATCACAAGCCAGACGCCATTCAGGCAATATCATGCACAAGGCAGGAACAGGCACAAGTATATACTGTAATGTATTTAATACAAGGTAATACTTAAGGATTGGGCACATTTATAATGTATAAAATGCATGAAACAATTTTCCTTACTCAGCTGTTTAGTTTTACATGTGCCTGGGCTGAAAATCGAATTCTTTGTCTTGCGTAAGCAATGTGTTTTCTCTATGTCTCTAAATGATAAAGAAACCAGCTGTTTTGAGCAATCGTGGTGAGTGATATTTTTCCACAATGAATTTCTTCACTCTAATTTGCATTGAGCTTCTTTTAAGTATTCCAAAATACATGTTCTCACAAAAATAATTGCTTTAGCAAATTAGCGTAGTGCACCAGGTATATTTCTGCTAGAGTTAGATGCCCTGGGTCATTTCAAATTTTGAAACTCATTACTAATATAAAAATGTCTTGTACAACTTGCATACCACCATGTAGGTAATTTACAATTTCTCATACTCTTTTGAAAAAAAACATAATTTTATTTGATTACTACAGGATGAAAAAATCAGGATATTTAGGAGACTCAGAGACAGACCACATAATACCCCAAATGCTAATTCAGGGGAGTTTTTGAACAGAGTATTTTAGCACATGATCTATAGAGCTACATAGAAAGTTATCAAAATATTATGTATAATTGCACATACTGTTTCTGTTGAATACTTCATTTGTTTTATTACATTCATTTTTGTCTCACTGATAGAATGGAACTGTGAAAGTAACCCCTGAGGAAGACAGGAATATTTCAATCAATCAGCTTTTATTCAGTCACAGATGAGCACATGGATTCATGCATTGCATGGCAGAAGAGCTTTTCAATCAGCATTTTTATATTTTCTTCCTTCCCCTTCCCCTTACTTATAAGAAAGCATAATATTGTTTGCCTAAGCATTTCATTTTATATTGTGCAAATCGGCCAATCATTTCTGTTTTGTGTACTTGTCAGAGGGGTCCTAAGAAAGCAAAGATCATCTTTCCTGTGTGTAACAGACGTGCTCCTAAAGAGGAAGTTGTCCTAGGTCAGCTTACTGCACCCTGTCTTATGACAGACTCCTGTATGAATAACTTGCCATTATAGAAAAACAGCTTTGTCAGCTTTTATCCCTTGTGACAGTTTAGGGTTTTCCCGCACCCTTGTACCCTCAGACCACACGTCAGACACCAGATAAAAAGTCCAATTATTATTTATTATAAAAATAAAGTGCACAAAGCATGCTCTTCTCCACAATTCTCAAATAAACAAACAATACTCCAATAACCAATCCTCTACTCCCAGACGCTTAGCCACCCTGCCTCCCAACTCAGCTCGTCCGTCTGGGATTTCCCATAGTCCTTTATACTCCTTGACCCGGAAGAGTTTGAGCCCTCAGTCCATATGATTATCCAACATTTCCAGGTCGGTTAATTCTCTTTTTCTTCAGCCCAGAAGTATATCATTCCTTCTATTTCCGCAATCGTGAATTACTTCTGGGCTATATGGGAAGTATAAGTCCCTGGGCCTCCCTGCATCATCCTCCAGTGGCCCCCATGGTATCATGCAAGGCTGTGGTGAAAAACTCCAAGTTCCATGATGCCCTGCTGGAATTCGGGGCCCTTTCATGTTGCAGGGATGGCTCCATCTGGCGGTTTGGGGGTTTCGGGCTGGGATACACGGCCGGCAATCCCTCACACCCATCACAGCTTTTTTAACCCTTTCTTTCACAGAACCAAACATGCCCGCCTGGCATTCTACAGATATGAGCAATCAAGTGTGTAAAATGGCCAGTTTCGCCATCAATATGGTATCCATATTACTAACATGTAACATACTTGTGAAAATAATTTGGGAATATTTCACATAGTTGTGGTTTCTTTTAAAACAGCTTAAGAATGGCAACAAAAGACATTGCAGGCCTGTTTTTAGGACTGAATGGCAATGCTATAACTAGACACTGTGGGAAATGTGATTTTCCTCCTAACTACCAGATAGGAAGAAAATATGCAATGAAACTCTTTAGAACTGTCAGAAGAAGGTGGATGGAAGCATTTTGTTTAAGGAGGATATAACAATACATTTGCAAGCTAGTTCAAAATAATGCCCAATCAAATCTTTGAAACAGATTTACCCAAAGATGCATGGAAACAACCTCTAACCAACCTGGCTGAAAGTTTTTTTAACATGTTGGGTCTCAATATCTTTGCTTTCTATTACTGAATGCACTTATTAAATGGAAATTAACAAGCTACACCAATACAAACTGTTTTCCACCTTTTTTTTCTAAAATGAGTATTGCAGGTGACACTGAAACCCAGAATAAAAATTATAAAATGTAATGTGTTTCAAAATAGACTTAAATAAAAGCTTTCAGTACCAATGATCCTGAGGTTGCTCCATCTGGTCAGAAGGGGCAAACTTCACACTTTCCAAATGAACCAAGTTTAGTCTCCTGCTTTTCATTTAAAATCCAGTCTTTATTTATTTATTAAGTTTCCCCTGCCCTGCCGGCTCATCTTTTAACTCCTAATTAAAATATCTTAAGGCCAGGAACAGCTTTTTTAAGCCCCATCCTGGTCTTCTCTATTGTCCATTTGCTGTCCATAATGGACACCATTATCCACCTCAGCATGAAGAGAAACTCAGTATTCACCAGTGTGGGTCCTAACTTGACTAAACTGTCATTCCCAATATAGGTGCCACCTTATCACCCTTCTGCCCCATTATGTGTTGAATCATTTTTTGTTGTATAAAACAGTAATCTCATGATTTTAGTCTAACATAAGAGCTTATTAGTTGATAATTAAACATTTGCAAATTTCGATCTAATTTTGCATAAGCATTTTAATGGAAAATATTTCATGCATAAAGTGTAGATATTGTCAACTTGAGTGTCTCCAAGGAATACAAGGACACCCATGTCTATAACTAATCATGATAAGCAGAGACCCTGAAGTAGTGCTCAAATACCGCTTTATTGCAGGTATTCTTTATGGTAGAGTAAAAATTCTTACCATAAGATATTTGACCACATTATTTATTGTATTTTTTGTTTTTTATCAAAAATTTAAAAACAAAAAGCATCTTAAGCAAATTTTCTGTTCACTTGCCTGGTTGAGCAAATATCAACCATTCAATTTATCCATGTTTTTGTTTAGTTGTTCTTTAAGACAAAACATAAGTATAGTGTTTAATTGTCAGTAAGGATGAAATGTAAGGAGTGTACCAGAAGACGCTCCACTATTCACTTCTCAGATCTAACCCAGAAAGGAGATCTCTGACAACTGGTATATATGGCCATGCCAGCCATGTGCCAATAGACTACACCCTTGGGATCCTCATCTTGGCGTACTCATCCAGTCATGGCTTCCGATTCCCAGAAGATGGAGAGCAAGATGGTGCTCCATCAGGCTTGGCAAGCTGTGCTTGTTCTCATGTGAATTCAGATTAGAATGGCCTGACAACATGACAGCTACAGAGAACATTTATTGGACAAATTCTTTTTTAGTTAAGTCTCTAATCAAAACAGTAGTCATAGATAGGAAAACAAGCATGCACATGTAAGGTAAGGCAAAAGGTCAAAAATAATAAACACTACACAATCAGACTAAATTCTTTTGCAGCGGTAACAGAGTGCAATCCAAGAACATAATGTTCTAGCCTCAGGTTCCATCTTTTAATCTTTTATTTTGTCATTTATTTACCTTGTCAACCACCGGAGTGCGTATAGCTGCCCTAATCCGACACAGACAGGCAGGACATAAGTTTCTTCACACAGCACACCTTTATTTACAAGTAGGAAAGTGCTTCCTTTGCTCCCCACAAGAACACAATGTTGACAACACCAAAGCACTGTCTTTCTTGCTTCCAGTCCTTCTTGCCTCCACTCCTCCTTGCAGGATTTTTTTTCTTCTTCCTTCTGACTCTGGCCTTTTTCTGGGAGGTGGCTGGCTCCTTTTTTAAGCCACAACTGGAAGAACTCCAAGTGGTTCATTAGGAAGGTCTGGAATTGCTCCCAGGTGTGGGCTCTGTAACTCCCACAGTTCTCACAGTTCCCCCCTTGAGGCCTCCATGGATCCCAACAAGGCTGTGTCAGCAAATAGTAATTCCCATGCAGGCCTGCGGGAATCCGAGGTGCCATTGCAATCCAGTAGGGCTGCCAAATAACAGTTCTGGGAAGATAACACTGTTTGGAAGTCCTCTCCTCCAGTCCTTCCCTTTCAGAGGCATCCCAGCCAGGTAATGGTGCCTGCTGCCATTCATCACATTTCTCCCCGTCAAGCCGAGGCTTGTAGGACAAGGCATCCTGTCCTGCGAGGGTAGTCTGTCTCCAAGAAGGGTTCTTGGCATCAACCTGCACCTGGTCCCCTCCTGAAACAGGAAAACACAGTGAAAGGGAGACATTATGTCACCCTGTGGCACCTAAGACAACAGTAAAGGGGCAGTGACTCCAAGTATGGCCAGGCTGACAGCAGTCAAAACAACGTAGCCCATTTCTCAAGCTTCGTCTGCTTCATGAATGGAAGCAGAATGGAAACTTCTGCACCATCTGAGGTCTCCTTGTCACTCCGCCCCTGCGGAGCCGGACTTTCTGACACACATGAGCACATGGACACACGCGCCACCATGTTAGGGAAGGTGTTCCTTTTCTTGTAGTTCCCCTTTCTGCTCTGGGGTGCAGCGGCAGTCTGGGTCTCTCTATGGGACAAAGAGAGACCCCATGCTGTCTGCCCCTCTTTTGACTTGAGCGGAACTGTCGTCAGTTTGCTTGACTGTGCCTTCAGGGCACTGGCACATGCAAGCCAGTCCCTCTCATGTAGAGCTGTTGTCTCTGCCCTCACTGCACGATCAGTTATCGGAACCCCTGCTACTTGACACAAATCAGAACCATCCCGGGTCAATTTGCCCTGGGTTCCAGTATTCTGTACAGTACTGATGCTACTTACCTGTATTGCCGCATCTACAGTACTGACGTGGAGTGTCGAACCTACTTAGATACTCCTTCGCCCTCTTCAGTGGAGTTTTGGCTGTCCACTCCAGTCCTATGATCATTTTGCTGAAATTATCTAACACTTGTAATAAAGAGCGCACAGG
The DNA here is from genome assembly GCF_016835505.1 of Polypterus senegalus. NCBI lineage: Eukaryota > Metazoa > Chordata > Cladistia > Polypteriformes > Polypteridae > Polypterus > Polypterus senegalus. The sequence goes on along the minus strand of NC_053163.1, from coordinate 119,963,524 downwards.
CTGGAGAACCCTATCCAGCTCCCAGATATCCCACAGTTTCAGCCAGTGGAGGAATCATGCTTAAATCTTCCTTCCCAGCCGGCCATTCATCACAATCTTTATTGGGCATACTGTATTTGAGCATTGACTTCAGAGAGGAGATCTGCCAGATGACTGAAAAATTGCAAACTTGACTCCAGCCTACAAAAAGTGAGACAAAATGCATTCCGGTAATTAAAAAAAATAAGGTTTACTTCTACAACATGCAAAATTATGGAAACCATAATAAGAAATAAAAAAGGTCCATTATAAAACTCCACCGTGGGCAAGATAATTTAAAAAAATGTATCAAAAACATTTAACTTTAGAACTGCATATATACCATGTTTGTGAAGAAATAAGTTCGACTTGAAAACTACCAGACTTATTCTGTAATTGACTGAATGTTCTCCTCTGAATTGTAAGATTTATGTTTTTATATATATTTTACAGTGGTTTGTCAAAATGTGGCTTTTGATCTTGCCTTTAACTTTACGGGAGTCTTTAAATTCTTACCTATTTCTCACAGCTCCCTTCCAGCTTCTTGGCACCTAGTGAATGGCTTGCATGACAGATCCATACTCTGCTCTCTGGTCTCTCCGCTCAAGCTGATGACAGGGGCTTACACTGAGCAGATGACCTCCTCTGAAGGCACAGTAGAGGTTTCACGCTATCAGCCCTCAGGGGGAGGAACAACAACCTCACTGCTTTAAAAAGCCACCTCAAACTCTACAACTAAGTTAAGAACTGGGAGGAAAACAGTGACAAAATGGAACTTTAATAGATACTACATTTAGAGGAAGAAAGAGACTAAACGAGAGCATTTTGGAGAAAGCTTGCTTTGGTATCTGACAGATCAGAGGAGGAGAGTAAAGTCATGCCCTATCATGACACAAGTGCTCAAACTTCATTTTAACAAAGAGCTATTTGGGGCAGCGATATACCACAGAAAAAAATCATTTTGATGTATCCCACTGAAAGATGTGTGTGTTATGGATAAAGTTTGGTAAAAGTACATGTAACTAGATTAGAATAAAAGCTTTGTTGTTAATGATTACATGTTGCTCTTTTCAGGACATTCATACACTGATTGTTAGCTCTTTTGCTTTACTGCCCTGTTCTAGATGCACCCATGCAATTAAAGTTTCCTCAGAAAGTTACAGGATTAGTTTACAAGTTATGACCATGCTGCTCACTAAAAAGCACTCCTTGCACAACTTGTGCAGTTAGTGTGAACAGCGACTATGCCTGCCAATAAAAGGGATGTATCTGAAGGTAAGAGGTGTGAGTGGCAGAGATCCTTTAATTGTGAATCAGAATCATAGATCTTTAAACAGTTTAAACAGCACTTTAAACAGTTGACCAAAAAAATATACAACAATAATCTAGAAAAAATCGAAACAAACACAAAAATTAACCTTTTATGAATAAATAATAGATAAATGCCTTGGCTCAAACAGGGTGTCTTAAATGTGCTGTATATAAGCCTTTCTGCATCTCTTAAACAAAGTGATCCAAACAAAGGGTGATGTGTTCTATGTAAAATTTATATGAGCTGTACTATTGACAAATAAAAAATTAATACAGGTTTGGTTTGAGATACACATGCATATTAATAAGTATTAAGGTAAGGGTAATTGAAGTTTCTACATTAAATGATAAAAGCAAAGCATTCAATGCTAATGTATCCCAAGAGCTGTCAATTAATCAGTCAGTCTTTATGTAATAGACCATCAATTATGTGGACAAGAAGTTAAGTTGAGTAAATATATGTACATATGCAGTACATATGTACATAACATATATATTGCTAAAAGATACAGAACAAATTAGAAAGGTTTGGGGTGACATCATGATCCCATACAGTATACTGTATTATAATTAATAAAATTATTAGGCTTTTCAGCAAAAATGAATGCCCTTCAGGACCTGAGTCTAACATAAGACAGTACAAGATGGTGACACTTACGGCTGAATGCCAGCCAGGCAGTAAGAGACAGGTCCAGGACGGATACCGGAAGTGATATCTTTTATGGTCAGTCTGTCAATCATTTAGTTTGTAGAGGGAGGAAGAGAAGAGGCATTAGTATACACCGCCACATTGAATTACCACCACCAGAGCCTTTAAGCTGTCCCCAAGGTGTACATGTATGACAAAATATACAAACATAACTGGTAAAATAAAGGAAAAACCAACAAAATTGTCTTTAAGTACACTGAACTACAACAAATGTGCCTCATTTTGAGTTCATCTAATATCTGAGCCTGTACTGAAGGGCTCTAAAATATTTTTTAGTGATTTTACAGTGGTGGAACAAGTGTCCCTGGAGCTATTCTAGAATCTCAAGTGATCATTTGAATTAAGTTCTAGTGAATGGGACAACCATGGTACATGGTTTACATTGTTATCAAGGTCTGCAAAACGTATATTGATGACTTATAATCTGTGGACAGGGACATTGTCATCCTGCAAGATCTGACTACTATGAAGATGAAAATTTTGAACCACAGGATGAAAGTGATCATTTGCATTTATGTATTTGGCTGACATATTTATCCAAGGCAACTCACAACATTTGCAGTACAATTGGTTACATTTATTTTGATTTTCCAATTTGAGTACAGGCAGGTGAAGTGACTCGCTCATGGTCACACGGTGTCAGCTGGATTCAAACTCACAACCTCAGAGTTCAAAGCCTTATTACTACCTGACACAAATCATTCAGGAGTGCTTGGTATTTATTTTCATTAATCTTGGGGATTCAGTGAAATTAAGCCATGCAACAGATTCCACAGCAGAGCCTCCTAACCAGTTCACTGATAGGCATCAATTTATAATTCAAAAGGAAGATAACAATTATTGTGGCATTAAATGAGAGCAGAGAACATTTTTTTTAGTTTATCAACTAAACCTTTTCTTCTGGAGACCATGATGTCTTAGAAATTTCTTACTCAAGTTTAGGGTAAAATTACAGTATGGCAAAAAACTACTTTATACACCGACAGTATTCGTGAACCCTACAATCCATTGTCCATGTTTAACCAAGGACTTCTTGAGGAGGTTGCTTCATACTTAGAGCCTTGAATGTTCAAATGGTACCCCAAGAAGAGAACTGATGCTTTGTGAAATTATCTGTTACTATCCATCCATCCATTATCCAACCCGCTATATCCTAACTACAGGGTCGCGAGGGTTTGCTTGAGCCAATCCCAGAGCACAAGGCAGGAAACAAACCCCAGGCAGGAAACACACACACACATACTAGGGACAATTTAAATTCACCAATGCACCTAATCTGCATGTCTTTGGACTGTGGGAGGAAACCGGAGTACCCGGAAGAACCCACGCAAACACAGGCAGAACATGCAAACTCCACGCAGGGAGGACCCAGGCAGCGAACCCGGGTCTCCTAACTGCGAGCACCACCATGTCGCCCCATCCAGTAACCAACCTGCTATATCCTAACTACAGGGTCACGGGGATCTGTTACTATGTTTCACAAAAAACAGTTCCTGAACATGAAAGTATTTCATTGACTTAAGTAATGTGGGTTTGACATTGGGAGAAAAAATTAAGATTTTATCAATGTAATCAAGGATATAGACTCTAAAAACATAAGGGAAAATGTCATTATAATATGATAGGAAAATGACTAGGGCATTACCAGGTACAGTATTAGGTGCTGTTATAAGTCTTCTTTCACTCACTATCTTTACTAATGAGAATCAAGTCTAATTTGGTGAAAAGTGTGGAGTCAGTGATTTGATTGGGTAGTAAGTAGAAAGTTATTTTTATATAGCATTCTGTTATCTATACAAAGCCAAAATGAACCATCATTCTTTTCACCAAAAATGAATCCAGTATTGCTCTGTGGTCGAATGAAACCATTTCTCCAAATATTCTCACATATAAAGTCTCAGGCCATGTTTCTTAGTATGGGTGCTCCTTGTGATGAAAAAATCACTCTCCTTGTATGTGTCTTTTAAAGCTTTATTGTAATCCTGTCTGATATGTATTGCTTTGTAAATCATTATTTATTTTCTTTGGTTCCTGTATGTTTCTTTTGTATATATTTCAGTTTTAAAGGACAAAAGATGCTGACAGAGAGGTGCAAATTGTTTTAAGGTGGGACGGATCTATGAGTTTTTTCGTAGGCTCTGGTAATTCTAGTGTTAAACAACGTACATCCAGTAAAAAGCCTTCAAGAAAGCTCACCCTTGTCGTTTTATGTGGATGTGCTGAGATGTTTAAGCTCTCTGCTGACGTGTTGCACAGACAGTGCGGAGTGCGGCAGAAAACTCATTAATGTCTGAGGGTCTTCCATTTTTGTTCCCAAGAACATTTTCCAGAAGTGGCTTATTTAACAATATTTTAGTAAAAATACATGTTTGGTATTTTGTGAACATACAAACAGATTACTTGATTTACGTGACACAAGTAATTTGGGTCTTTTTCATGAACATTTTTGATTCTGTTTGCTGTTGTCCAGCTTTGATTAAAAAAAATTTCTGTACCTTCACTACAAACTACATGGGGTAAGTAACATATAAAAAGTATAATTTTTTGGGGGGACAATTCCTTTAAACTAACACCTTGATGACTTTGTGTCACAGATTACAAGTTAAAGTTTTATAATAAATATTCAGGATTCATTTAAAAATGCCTGCTGATTATGATAGCAAGAATATTAACATCAGGAACCTTATATTTTTGTCATTGGTATATATATGGAAGGCTGCACAGATAGGCATTCTGTGGTGTTAGTGTTGACACAATTATAGTTCAATAGCAGAACTGTAAAAATGATTTTGAAGTGACACAGTAAGTTGAAACACAATATCGATCCAGAAATTGCTGTAAACCCATAATTTTTTTCAAATCATTAATGACGTTCCTAAAAAGTTTTTCTGTCACATTATTATATCAGTCATACTGCTAGTGGAAATGTTTCCACTTTATGTATGATCTGACTTAGTTAATAGTCATTGAAAACAAAAGAAATACCGACCAGACAGTGACAAAATTCATGTGCACTTATTAGACTGAAACTGTCACTGCCGTGTTTTACTCGGAGTAGATGTCTAAGAGTCTGGCATCCTGTAGTTGCTCTGCTTTTGCCAGAATGAGATTAATCTGTGAGCCTCAAGGAGCTACCTACTGTTTAATATGGTACTTATCTTGATTTTTGGTTGTAACGAGTTCTCTTCACATTTCATTAAATCTGTCATTTGATAGACACATCTTTCACCTCCCATGGAGTAGGGAAATCTCGTTTGTTCCAGGAAAAAAAAAATTGGGAATGTCAAAATCTGCCTGAGACACCCTTGTTTCCTTCTAGATATGCCCCTCTGTAAACTTGCCACCTGCTGCATGAGTAACACATTTAAGGATTCAGTGAATCTAATTCTTGAAATTGCTTACAAGACAAATGGAGCTTTCATGATGTTCACAATTTAAAGTTGATTGCCTACAAGAATTAATGCACCTGTCTAGTGAGGAATATTGCAAAAAAGCTTTTAATATGAAACGAAGTACCAGGCACAAAATGCAAATGTCCTTTGTCCACAGGCATTCCTCACTTTTGTTTATTATAAATCAGTACTTGCATCTGTGATATTTTACGGTTATTTTCTTTTCACAGCCTCCAAACCCATCCACCGTCATAGTCGTTGCTTTTTCCATGTTTAAAAGTGATATGGTTTGCAGTTGATTATGTTTTTCTGTTTTCCTCAAAGCTAAAATCTCTCAAAGCTTTTATTAGCTCTGTTTTATAATCCAATGTTAAGAAAAAATCAGTGCCTTTATTCTTATTCAAAAAATCAGTTGTGTTCCACATGCCTATTATAAACCACGTCTTGCATATGACAAATCTCAAAAAAAAATTGTAGGAAGAAGAATTTACAGAGATGGTAGAACTGGCATCTCATAGCATAACGTCTCCATTAATTTAATTCTGTGAAAGACAGGGCATCTTTTGCGTGTGGGTTACATGTTTTGCTTGTTTGGGTGACTTTATCACCTTTGATTGAGAAATATACAGCATGGTGAAATCATGACTCAAAGCTAGTTATAAGCATCATCTATCTATCTATCGTGCATCCGGAAAGCTTTCACAGCACATCACTTTTTCCACATTTTGTTATATTACAGCCTTATTCCAAAATGGATTAAATTCATTTTTTTCCTCAGAATTCTACACACAACACCCCATAATGAAAACGTGAAAAAAGTTTACTTGAGGTTTTTGCAAATTTTTAAAAATAAAAAAACTGAGAAATCACATGTACATAAGTATTCACAGCCTTTGCTCAATACTTTGTTGACGCACCTTTGACAGCAATTACAGCCTCAGGTCTTTTTGAATATGATGCCACAAGCTTGGCACACCTATCCTTGGCCAGTTTTGCCCATTCCTCTTTGCAGCACCTCTCAAGCTCCATCAGGTTGGATGGGAAGTGTCGGTGCACAGCCATTTTAAGATCTCTCCTGAGATGTTCAATCGGATTCAAGTCTGGGCTCAGGCTGGGCCACTCAAGGACATTCACAGAGGTCCTGAAGCCACTCCTTTGATATCTTGACTGTGTGCTTAGGGTCATTGTCCTGCTGAAAGATGAACCGTCGCCCCAGTCTGAGGTCAAGAGCGCTTTAGAGCAGGTTTTCATCCAGGATGTCTCTGTACATTGCTGCAGTCATCTTTCCCTTTATCCTGACTAGTCTCCCAGTTCCTGCCACTGAAAAACATCCCCACAGCATGATGCTGCCACCACCATGCTTCACTGTAGGGATGGTATTGGCCTGGGGCCTCATGTATAAACGGTGCGTACGCACAGAAATGTTGCGTAAGAACTTTTCCACGTTCAAATCGCGATGTATAAAACCTACACTTGGCGTAAAGCCACGCACTTTTCCACGGTACCTCATGTCTTGTCGTACGCAAGTTCTCCGCTCGGTTTTGCAAACTGGCGGCACCCAGCGTCAAAGCAGTGCTACTGTTCTTGTGTGATTACTCATTATTTTCATGACGCGGCTTTATAAATACACAGAAACTAACCGCATATTGTTTATTAGTGTAATGCATCTGATTGTAATTAATTCGTAACAATATAATGGTCCAGGGAACAGCCATAGTATTCCAAATACCATAACTGCTTTAGCATTGTTACTCTCACTTCTTCTTCTTCTTCTTCTTCTTCTGCTTCTTCTTTCAGCTCCTCCCGTTAGGAGTTGCCACAGCGGATCATCTTTTCCATATTTCTCTCACTGCACCACTCGGAGTATTTATATCACTGTATCTGAGTGTGAATCACAGCAGCAGCTGATCGGAAAGAGAATTATCGGTATACGGCATTAAGCACACACTGTCTCTGCCACGGCAAAACGTTTCAAAGCCTTTCCTGTACGGACCTCGCGGTTCAAAACAGTTTAATCCCAAGAACTTTAAATGCAGCCAATCAAGTGCTCCTTGTAGAACTGTTTGTACTTATAAGTACAATCACCCCACTGTAAACTTGCACTATAGTTATAATATCTCACAACCTGAGCCACTTTATAAAGCGCGTACATATGATGACCATATCATTTTTAAGGTGAAATGCAGCAAAATATGTTTGTTAAATTATACAGATAAAACTTTAACTTCATTTAAATAATCTATATTCTTCACTGGGAGTGTCTTTAAGGATAGAATAATTAAACATGTACTACGAAGATATTTCAATGTTCTTTAAGCGTTTTGAAGAATCGGCTAAGCTTACAGATGGCTTAACGTCTATTACAGAGCTGATTGTATGGCGATCGGTTACTTGGGGAAAGAAAAGCACTGACTGCAGTGACGGCTACGCCAATATATATTGAATATAAAACAGAAAGAAAAATAACAACACAGCTAAAAGCAGCGACAAATTTCGGCAAAAGTTAAATGCTTGTGTCATGAGCACGAGGCGGCTAGTGTCTGCAACATATGTGGCCATCCACCGTGCATAAGATACTTTACTGACATTGGCGGGCGAAGGAGCCAGCCACCGATTCTTCCTCTGCCCAGTGCCACCACAAGCTTAGAGCCGCCCCTGAGTACTGCTGCAATAAATTATTTCATCGAAGTGAAACATGTTTAATAACGTGCTTTAACTCCTATCATCATGAAAATGACATCACGTATACATCTCAGTATTTTAGTTATTCAGAGAGCTGTAATATCACGAATGTAATGGATTCTGTGTCCAGTTGGAGGAAGAGAGCCGGTTTAAGAAACAAGTAGTGATTCACACACATAGAGCACATAGAAAATCAAATACAAAACAAAGCATTTAACGTGCTACTTTAATTACGATGTGATTTTAGAAACTGGTTAATTAAACAATTTTAAGATGAATTTCATGATGTTCTACTTTAATGACAAAATAAACTACGTGATTAAAGTGGAAATGTCGAGATTGAAGTGGACATTTCGTGCTTTTTCCCCACCGTGTGCCTTTTTTCTCTGTACCATAATAAACTTTCATATGACACTCAGACAGTGGGCTTACAACTCGGGTTTCCACGGCGACTTTGATATGTGTGTTCTTTTTTATTTCCGGCACTGTGCGATTTTGTGGATGTGAGCTTCTAATGTTTCTCCAACACGCTATATCACTCGATCAACTTCCTTTTGTTGATTATACCACGGCTTATTTGAACAAATAGTATGTTTTTTTCTTTGACTCCACTTGGTATTCGCTGAAATTCTTATATTTTCCCCGTGCTTTTCCCATTGTCTTTTCACAGAAGGCTGCGCTTAAGGGCGATTTATATTGATTTGCATATTCACATTGGCGTAATTCTGGGAGGATTTAGGGCGTTACATAATGCGCGTGCACAAGCGTTAGTTTTCACGCTGATCGGGATTTATGTAGTGGAAGAACGTGGAAGTTGGAGTACGCACAGATTCCTGCATCTGGATTTTTCTGTGCGTAAGCACATTTCGGCTTTTGTGCTTACGCCATGTTATAGTGCGAGTTCTACGCACAGCGTTATACATGAGGCCCCGGTGATGAGCGGTGCCTGGTTTCCTCCAAACGTGACGCCTGGCATTCACACCAAAGAGTTCAATCTTTGTCTCATCAGACCAGAGAATTTTGTTTCTCATGGCCTGAGAGTCCTTCAGGTGCCTTTTGGCAAACTCCAGGTTGGGCTGCCATGTGCCTTTTACTAAGGAGAGGCTCCCGTCTGGCCACTCTACCATACAGGCCTGATTGGTGGATTGCTGCAGAGATGGTAGTCCTTCTGGAAGGTTCTCGTCTCTCCACAGAGGACCTCTGGAGCTCTGACAGAGTGACCATCAGGTTGTTGGTCACCTCCCTGACTAAAGCCCTTCTCCCCCGATCGCTCAGTTTAGATGGCCGGACAGCTCTAGGAAGAGTCCTGGTGGTTTAGAACTTCTTCCACTTAAGGATGATAGAGGCCACTGTGCTCATTGGGACCTTCAAAGCAGCAGAAATATGTCTGTAACCTTCCCCAGATTTGTGCCTTGAGACAATCCTGTCTCGGAGGTCTACAGGCAATTCCTTTGACTTCATGCTTGGTTTGTGCTCTGACATGAACTGTCAACTGTGGGACCTTATATAGACAGGTGTGTGCCTTTCCAAATCATGTCCTATCAACTGAATTTACCACAGGTGGACTCCAATTAAGCTGCTGAAACATCTCAAGGATGATCAGGGGAAACAGGATGCACCTGATGTCAACTTTGAGCTTCATGGCAAAGGCTGTGAATACTTATGTACACGTGCTTTCTCAATTTTTTTAATTTTAATAAATTTGCAAAAATCTCAAGTAAACTTTTTTCACGTTGTCATTATGGGGTGTTGTGTGTAGAATTCGGAGGAAAAAAAATGAATTTAATCTATTTTGGAATAAGGCCGAAACATAACAAAATGTGGAAAAAGTGATGCGCTGTGAATACTTTCCAGATGCACTGTATTATATACTGTCTTTTATTATCTATTTATCTATCTGAGTACCATGGAGGAGTACCAGAGGGTGACTCCTTGCCCAAATGGGACACCGTGATAAAAGAAACCTTTGCTGGAAGGGAGGCCAGTATGTTGGAAGGGCCAGGAGAGACAACAGCATAAGGGTACTATGTCCCCCAATATGCTTGAGGGCAGCGTCCCTGGGAATTGAGTCCCCTTCGTAAACCCAAAGGGCATCATGAGAATTGGAGTTCCAGAACACAGCCCTATGGATAGGCGCCGCATAGGGATATGGTCCCTTCTTTGTGGGACTCCCGTCTGACCAGGAAGTGCTTCCAATGGACCATGTCCTAGGCCCATGATTACTCCAAGGTCAAATATAAAAGGAGCCACATCATCTTAATCAGGCAGTCAGTGAACAAGGCTTGACGAGAGACGTGTGAAGGAAGAGGATTGCTTTCTGGGCTGTTTATACTTTGGTTGTCTTAACCTGTGTGTGGAAATAACACATTAATAAAAAAGGGGCCATATTTGAAACAGTGACTGGTTTGGGTATGATTATGTCTGGGGTTTGAGCGTCAGTGACATCCCCTACAGGTTATACTATTTATCTATAATCTGTTGTAAAGCACTTTAAGATATCTATCTATCTATCTATCTATCTATCTATCTATCTATCTATCTATCTATCTATCTATCTATCTATCTATCTATCTATCTATCTGTATGTCTGTTTGTCTGTCTGTCAGGTAGGTGGCAGAACACAGCCCTGAACTAACGGAGTGGAAACATGTTTCCTTTTTAAGCATCCACTGTGTAATGGCTGCACAAACCCCAGGGATGCAGTAAACTCAACATCAACATGACTGTATAATTTGTAAACCGTACCACCCCTACTTGTACACTTAAGTTCAGACCAGTCCACCCCGTGGTCTACTAAGCCTGGAAATTGACAGCTGAGTTGTGGCAAAGGCTTAATTGGCATGGGAAAAAGTGGTTACTACTTTGGTGGGCAACGGAAAAAGCCACCCCACCAGTTAGGCAGACCTAGACAGGAAGCTGACTTTTCTTCTGTTACATTTCCTCTGGTATTTTTTGATTCTTTTCTCTTTTGCAAAGCAATCACAATCAAATTTCAGGAGATTTTATAAGATAATTCCCATCTGTGGGTGACTAGAAAAGCTTTCTAGAAGGGTGGTGACCCAGACCCTTGCATTCATTATTACCAACAACAACAACAACAATAACATTTATTTATATAGCACATTTTCATACAAAAAAATATAGCTCAAAGTGCTTTACAAAATGAACAATAGAAAAATAGAGACACAATAAAAATAAAATAAGTCAACATTAATTAACATAGAAAAAGTAAGGTCCGATGGCCAGGGGGACAAAAAAAAAAAAACTCCAGACAGCTGGAGAAAAAAAAATAAAATCTGCAGGGATTCCAGACCATGAGACTGCCCAGTCCCCTCTGGGCAATCTACCTAACATAAGTCAAACAGTCCTCTTTGTATTTAGGGTTCTCATGGAAGGACTTGATGATGATGGTCACGTAGACTTCTGGCTTTCAGTCCATCAATGTTGGAGCATCATGATGCTTTGAGTAGGTGGTGGTGGCGCAGGCCGCCACCACAAAAACCGGAAAAAGAAACAGAAGAGAGAGTAGGGTCAGTACGGATTTTAGAGCCACCATGAATAGTTATTATGATGAATTGAACATACAGAGTATCAGGATTAAGTTAAAGTGAAGTTATAAAAAGGCCATGTTAAAGTAATGTGTTTTCAGCAGTGTTTTAAAGTGCTCTACTGTATTTGCCTGGCGAATTCCTATTGGCAGGCTATTCCAGATTTTAGGTGCATAACAGCAGAAGGCCGCCTCACCACTTCTTTTAAGTTTAGCTTTTGGAATTCTAAGGAGACACTCATTTGAGGATCTAAGGTTACGATTTGGAATATAAGGTGTCAGGCATTCCGATATATAAGATGGAGCGAGATTATTTAAGGCTTTATAAACCATAAGCAGAATTTTAAAGTCAATCCTGAATGACACAGGCAACCAGTGTAGTGACATTAAAACTGGAGAAATGTGTTGGATTTTCTTTTCCTAGTTAGGATTCTAGCAGCTGCATTCTGCACTCGTTGCAAGTGATTTATGTCTTTTTTGGGTAGTCCTGAGAGGAGTGCGTTACAGTAATCTAGTCTACTGAAAACAAAAGCGTGAATTAATTTCTCAGCATCTTTCAATGATATAAGAGGTCTAACTTTTGCTATGTTTCTTAAGTGAAAAAATGCTGTCCTAGTGGTCTGATGAATATGCGATTTAAAATTCAGATTACAGTCAACAGTTACCCCTAAGTTTTTACTTCCGTCTTAACTTTTAATCCTAATGCATCAAGTTTATTTCTGATAACCTCATTGAATCCATTATTGCCAATTACTAAAATTTCAGTTTTCTCTTTATTTAGTTTGAGAAAATTACTATTCATCCATTCAGAAATACCAGTAAGACATTGTGTTAGTGTATCGAAGAGTCGGAGTCATCAGGTGCTATTGATAAGTACAGCTGTGTGTCATCAGCATAGCTGTGGTAGCTCACGTTGTAACCTGAGATAATCTGACCTAACGGAAGCATATAGATTGAGAAGAGCAGCGGACCCAGGATAGAGCCTTGTGGAACACCATATCGGATATCATGTGTCTTTGAGATGTGATTACCACAACTCACAAAGAATTTTCTCCCTGCCAGGTAGGATTCAAACCAATTTAAGACACTGCCAGAGAGGCCCACCCATTGACTAAGGCGATTTCTAAGAATATTGTGATCAATGGTGTCAAATGCAGCACTCAGATCTAAGAGGATGAGAACAGATAAATGGCCTCTGTCTGCATTTACCGCAAGTCATTTACTACTTTAACAAGTGCAGTTTCTGTGCTGTGATTTGTTCTGAAACCTGACTGAAATTTATCAAGAATAGCATGTTTATTGAGGTGGTCATTTAACTGCATAATGACTGCCTTCTCTAGAATTTTACTTAAGAAGGGCAGGTTAGAGATGGGTCTAAAATTTTCAAAAAGAGAGGGGTCAAGGTTATTTTTCTTGAGCAGGGGTTTAACTACAGCAGTCTTAAGACAGTCTGGGAAGACCCCGTATCTAATGACAATTACTATGTCAAGAATATTGTCAATTAGCACGCCTGATACTTCTTTGAAAAACCTTGTTGGTATTGGGTCAAGGACGCAGGTGGAGGGTTTCAGTTGAGAGATTATTCTATGTAATTCAGGTAAATCTATCCTGGTGAAAGCATTTAATTTGTTTATAATGGAGTACCGGGGCTTTGGAGGTTCTGCAGTGTTGGGGAGATATACTATATTTATCTCTAATATCATTAATTTTTTGATTGAAAAATACAGCAATGTTCTCACAGGTTTCACTGGAAGTATTCTGGGGGCATTCCTTTGTGTTACCTGGGTTTAACAGACGATCAATTGTAGAAAATAAGACTCTGGGATTACTAGCATTGTTATTTATAATCTTAGAGAAATAGCAGCGCTCTCAAGACGGACTGTGTTATTGTATTCTGTTATTTTAACCTTCAATATCTCATAATGGATAGTTAGTTTAGTTTTCCTCCATTTACGCTCAGCTCTACGACATGTTCTTTTAAATTAGACACTCTTTGGGTCTTCCATGGAATAACAATGCTAGAAGATTTTTTAACTGTCTTTTCAGGTGCAACTATGTCAACAGCAGCTCTTACTTTAGAATTAAAGTTTTCCACTTTACTATTTACATTATCCTCACTATTATAGTTGGCACTATAAACGGACTGATTGCTTAGAATGTTTGTAAGTTTTAAAGCTGCTGATGAGTCAAAGAAGCGTTTTTTAACAATATGCTTCTCATGAGTGTTTTCTATCTTTATTTCTATATTAAATAGTAGAAGGAAATGGTCTGATAGACCGATATCAATGACCTGCTTATATCAACTTTTAGTCCTTTAGTAATCACTAAGTCTAACGTATGACCTGCTTTATGTGTAGGTTGATTAACGAGCTATCTCAAATCAAAAGAGTCCAGGAGGTTCATGAATTCTTTTACTTTTTGGTCACACTGATTGTCGATATGAAAGTTAAAGTCGCCACTATTAAGAGTGTGTCATAGTTCGTACTTAAAATTGACATTAAGTCAGAGAATTCCTCAAAGAAAGACGCATTATATTTAGGAGGCCTATACACGGATAATACTAGAACGCAAGAATCTCCATGAATAACAATGGCGAGATACTCAAAGGACTTAAATTTACCAAAACTAACATCTTTACATTTTAACTGGCTCGAGTACATGTTTGCCAAGCCACCCCCTTTTTTCCCTGGTGGTCTGCACGAGTAAAAGTGTAATCCGGAGGCGTACATTCGATTAAAACAGCCGCGCCGTCTGAGCTAAGCCACGTTTCACTTAGTGCAATAAAATCAATGTTTCTATCTATACTAATAAAAGGCAAAGCCCTCACTCACTCACTCACTCACTCACTCACTCACTGACTCACTCACTCACTCACTCACTCACTCACTCACTCACTGACTCATCAATAATTCTCCAACTTCCCGTGTGGGTGGAAGGCTGAAATTTGGCAGGTTGATTCCTTACAGCTTCCTTACAAAAGTTGGACAGGTTTTATATCGAAATTCTACGCGTAATGGTCATAACTGGATGCAGTTTTTCTCCATTTACTGTAATGGAGATGAGCTTCAACGCCGTGGGGGCGGAGTTTCGTGTGACATCATAACGCCTCCCACGTAATCACGCAGTACATAGAAAACCAGGAAGACCTCAAAAAAGCGCTCAAGAAAACATGCATTATATAATTGAGAAGGCAGCGAAACAATAAGAAGCGAGTTCTGCTACTTCGGAAACAAAGCACGATGTAAACCTACACTTTAAATTAAGTTCATAGACAGGCTGCGCTGCGTTTGTAATTTAGTGCCTGCCCATATAAGGCCATCCGTCAGCGGCAATCCAATAGCAAACTGCCACGGGTAAATATTCACGGGTGAAGGACTGTGCTTATGGAGAGGAAGATGAGATGGTCAGGGTGGTGTTTGACACAAACTCAGCGAAACTGCCAGAGAAAGTTTTAAGTGCCAGGACTAAGGTAACATTAAATAAAGCTATGGACATAGCACGAGATGGCACCAGCACAGCTGGGAACCTTCGATGCAAGTACACCGAGTGGCTCACGTGAACTGATGCAGTGCACAGATAAAAGCAACAGTTCCAAAGAGCTGAACAAAACCGAATTACACAATTGAAAAGGCAGCAAAAATATGAAGCGTCTGATAAGCATATTCATAAATGCAGCTACTGTGGAAACAAAGCACACGGTGGAAAAGTCAATGTCCGCTAAAGGAAGACAGCGTAAAAAAACCCGTGCATGCAGTTTGTCACATCACAGATAAAAAGGAAGACGAGCTGTTTATTGATGCAGTAAGGAACTAATCGATGAATGAAACCTCTTATCTTTAGACGATTGACAAACACGGAATGTAACTTGAACACATCGTACAAATACGAGCCTGATTGAAAGAAATAATGATAATCAAATCCTTGATGACAGCAACATTCAATAACACTCACAAAACAATTACTGTATATTGACAATCATGTTACGTTATTTTAAAATGTTCCCTTTTCTTTTCATAACTTCTACTTCTCCACTGCGATACGGGTATATATATAAATGTATATCTATAGCCCGATCTACAATACATACTTTAGCATAGACAAGCGGTGGCAATTGTAGAGTCTTAGCCTCTAACGCCGACATTGAGGTTGATTCCGAGAGGGATGTACTGACTATGTGCGCGCTACCGATTCATTTTACCTTCCCATCTCCTTGGTTTGGGACGTATGAAAAATATTAGGTTAACGCAGAATCATGTTACGTTATTTTTAAAATTTTCCCTTTCTTAGCACAAGCACAGTTGAGAAGCTTCGATGCATGTACTCCATAACGCGTTAAAAATAGCGCATTTAATCACACTTTCAATTCCAAGCAAGCGGGAACTTTTGTCAATGCATGATTTCCTGGTACATCCATTACACTGATGCACACATCACAGCTACAAAAATGTTAGAGTCGGAATAAAGCGTGTTCCTACGACTGATCATTTCGACTACCCGAGCCTTGATAAAAGCATGGTTTTGTGCACACTGAAAAGCAAGCAAAATTAGATGCATTACAGAAAGCGGACTTTGTGGCTCTTACTGGGGATCATTGGACTTCCGTGACCGTTAGTAATTCTAAATACATCTAATTACAAAATGTTCAATGATCACACTGTTTTAGCCTAATGTACAAAATAATTTTGGCTAATGTTACTCAGAGTTTAAAGAGTAAGCTGGTCAAATTACCTTTTATGTTTCTGACTTATTTTTTTTAAGAAGAAAAACTGCACTTTATGGTGAAATTTTGGTTATTATTATTTAAAGACAATACTATTCTGAAAATGTACTTAAAGTACTTAAACTACCACTTTATTTTTAAGTCTGCCCAATTTTAACCAGGGATGATATTTTTGTTTCTGTTTTGAATTCAAATGCAGTTTAAAAGCTTTTTTTCAGAAATTAAAACAGCTTCAGTTTACAATATTCATGTCCATGTCTATTATTTGATTCTGTAAGCCCACTAAAACCGTTTTAAATAAAAAAAAAACATTTGCGATTTGGGGCAAATTTACGTGTCGATTACATACGATTAATCAAGATTAATTCTTACACAGCCTCTAATTAATTGGATTAATTTTTTAATCGAGTCCCACCTAATATATATATGTAGATATATATATGTAGATTTGTATATATATGTGTATATACAGTATATATGTAGATATGTATATGTTGTATATACAGTATGTATATATGTGTGTGTGTATATATACAGTATGTGTATATATATGTATATGTATATATATGTATGTGTGTGTGTGTATATATATATATATATATATATATATATAGCAACACTCATGACAATTACAAAACAATTACATTGTCAATCATGTTACGTTATTATTAAAATGTTTCCTTTTCTTTTTACTTCTCGCTGCCAATGCAGCTATTTTGATATATATATATATATATATATATATATATATATATATAAATAAATAGATAGATATGACAACAACACTCATATCAATGACAAAACAATTACATTAACAATCATCTTACGTTATTTTTTAAATGTTTGCTTTTCTTTTTCATAACTTCTTTAACACGCTACTTCTCCGCTGCGAAGCGCGGGTATTCTGCTAGTCACTAATAAGATTGTTTATAAAAAATGTCTTGTTAGTTAAAGCTCTAACATTTAATAGTGCCATATTTAATGTTTCGGAGGGGCAGAGCTGAATTTTATGCGCGTTATTGGTATTTGGAACAAAAGTTATTTTTGTTAACGCCGCTCTTTGTGTATTTTTTATGTAATCTACAATCTGTTTTTATAGTTTTAATGCATTGTAGACCGAAAGTAGTAATTGCAATGAAATTATTGGTGTTTATGCCGCACTGACTAGATTTTTTACGTACATCAAGATTGGTTATTAGATCCTTAATGTTGTGCACTTTAACGGAAGACTGTGTTAAGCCATTATGTCCTATCAAAGCAGTAGCATTACGTAAGGGGTTAAAAGTAGAAGTAGACAGTCAAGATAGACGAATTACCTTAGCGATGTTTTTGGAGAGGACCCGGGCACCAAATCTATTCAGATGCAGTCCATCCCGCTTGAAGAAGCGCTGCCTTTCCCAAAAAAGGTCCCAGTTGTCAATAAACCCGATGTCTTGAGTCTCGCAGAAGCCTTTCAGCCAGTTGTTTAAACCCAGCAGACGACTGTAGTATTCATTTGATCGTCTGACGAGAGGTAGTGGACTCGAGATGAAAATTTTTGTCAATGGGGTCCTCTCCTTCGTGTCTTTAACTAAGGCTGCGAAGTCAGCCTTGAGAACCTCCGACTGTCGGTGCCTTATGTCATTTACGCCAGCGTGAAAAATAAGGTATCCAACTGCCCTCTTGTGCTTCTTGTAGTTGTTCGGCGCCCGTCTCATCGCATCTCGGACTCGAGCACCGGGAAAACAAGAAACAAAAGATTTTCTATTAGGGCATGTGATATTGAGGTTTCGTACAATCGAATCACCTACCACGATTACATCACCCAGGGGCAAACTGGGGATGCGGAGAGGGTCGAACCGGTTCTGGATTGGGATACTCGCCTGTGCCGATGGATGTGTTCTAGCCTTGAACCCCTGCCTGCATAGCTGAAACCCGCCGAGGTCTTCATCGGCGTTGTCGTTGCTCCTATGAGGTGCGAGGGTGAAGCTTACTTGCCCTTGGAATTGAGCGGCACGAGGTGGGGTTGATGTTACGTCGACTTCAGATGTCGAGGATGGTTTATCCAGCAGCCGAGCCTTCAAGTCTTTGAGGTACTTTCGTCTGGACAGGAGTTTCTGAATCTGTTTGTTGAGTGCCTGGAGTTCTTCGACGACGACGACAACGCGATTCATCTCACTGTCGGCCATTGTCTGCTTCAACTTCCGCTTCGTGACCTAGGAAAAAAAGAGAGAAAGAATCAAACTAAAATAGACTCTACCAGGCTCTCTACAGCTTACACTTCTCAAAGGACATGCAGGTAAGCCGTGTAAAGTTACTGTTTCTATTTAAGCAGGATTTCCAGGTGCTTGTTCTAATGAAACCAGTGGATCTGTGATGCAAAGACATTTTATAAAACTTCTGTGGAAAGCCAAATTAACATTTATAAATGTCTCCAAATGAATCTATAAATAAAATCCTGGTCGCGTTTAGACATTTCAAATGGACTTAAAGATATCTGGAAACCTTTTTTTGCACTTAAGGATTGCCAGACAGAAAAGGAATGACACAAGCCAGGCAGAGTTTCAAGCTCATAACTGCAAAAAACAAAGAGTGATAAAAACACAATGCAAGTTAAATAAATGCAAGGTGGAGAGTACGAGGCAGGTATAACAGTCTGTAATCTTGTATAGTGTTAACGCTTACAGGGGTGGAATTGAAGAGTCACATAGTGTGGGGGAGGAACAATCTCCTCAGTCTGTAGGTGGAGCAGGACAGTGAAAGCAATCTGTTGCTGAAGCTGCTCCTGTCTGGTGATGGTACTGTTCAGTGGAAGCAGTGCATTCTCCATGATTGACAGGAGCCTGCTCAGTGCCTGTCGCTCCGCCAACAGATGTCAAACTGTCCAGCTCCATGCCTACAATAGAGCCTGCCTTCCTCACCAGTATGTCCAGGCGTGAGGTGTCCCTTTTCTTTATGCTGCCTCCCCAGCAAATCACCGCGTAGCAGAGGGCACTCTCCATAACCATCTGATAAAACATCTGCAGCATTTTATTGCAGATGTTGAAGGACACCAGCCTTCTAAGGAAGTATAGTTGGCTCTGTCCTCTCTTGCACAGAGCATCAGTATTAGCAGTCCAGTCCAATATATCATCCAGCTGCACTTCCAGGTATTTATAGGTCTGTACCCTCTGCACACAGTTACCTCTGATAATCAGGGGGTCCAGGAGGGGCCTGGGCCTCCTAAAGTCCACCACCAGCTCCTTGGTTTTGCTGGTGTTTGAGTCGCACCATTTAACAAAGTCCTTGATTAGGTTCCTATACTCCTCCTCCTGCCTACTCCTGATGCGTTCCATGATAGCTGTGCTGTCAGCGAACTTTTGCACGTGGCAGGACTCTGAGTTGTATTGGAAGTCTGATGTATATAGGCTGAGCAGGACCGGAGAAAGCACAGTTCCCTGTGGCACTCCTGTGCTGCTAACCACAATGTCAGACCTGCAGTTCCTGAGACGCACATACTAAGGTCTGTCTGTAAGACAGTCCACGACCCATGGCACCAGGTATGAATCTACTCCCATCTCTGTCAGCTTGTCCCTAAGGAGCAGAGTTTGGATGGTGTTTAAGGTGCTAGAGAAGTCCAGAAACATAATTCTTACAGCACCACTGCCTCTGTCCAAGTGGGAGAGGGATCGGTGTAGCATATAGATGATGGCATCCTCCGCTCCCACCTTCTCCTGGTATGCGAACTGCAGAGGGTCAAGGGCGTGGTGGACCTGTGGCCTCAGGTGGTGAAGCAGCAGCCGCTATATGGTCTTCATCACGTGACGTCAGAGTGACAGGTCGGAAGTCATTCAGCTCATCAGGACGTGATACCTTTGGGACTGGGGTGATGCATGATGTTTTCCGAAGCCTTACTACTCTGCCTTGTTCCAGGCTCAGGTTGAAGATGTGCTGCAGAGGACTCCCCAGCTCCAACGCAGAGGACTTCAGCAGTCGTGGTGATATTCCATCTGGACCCACTGCTTTGCTGGCACAAATTCTCCTCAGCTCTCTGCTTACCTGGGCTGCTGTAATTGTGGGTTGGGGGAAACTCTCTCCTATGCTGGTTTCAGCAGAAGGATGGGTGGAGGATGCAGTACTCTGAGGTGAGAGTGGGTTAGGGTGCTTAA
Source organism: Polypterus senegalus (assembly GCF_016835505.1). NCBI lineage: Eukaryota > Metazoa > Chordata > Cladistia > Polypteriformes > Polypteridae > Polypterus > Polypterus senegalus. The sequence goes on along the minus strand of NC_053163.1, from coordinate 119,943,018 downwards.
ACCTGTTAAAGAAGCTGTTCATCAGTTTTGCTCTCTCCACGTCTCTCTCGATGGTGGCACCCCGCTTTGAGCTACAGCAATCAATCAATCAATCAATCAACATTTATTTATATAGCACATATTCATACAAAAAAAATGTAGCTCAAAGTGCTTTACAAAATGAATAGAAAAATAGAAGACACAATAAAAAATAAACATAAGTCAACATTAATTAACATAGAATAAGAGTAAGGTCCGATGGCCAGGGTGGACAGAAAAAACAAAAAAAACTCCAAAGGCTGGAGAAAAAAATAAAATCTGTAGGGGTTCCAGACCAAGAGATGTGATGATCTTCATCTCATCCCACACTTCCTTCATGCTGTTATTCTGCAACTTCTGCTCCAGCTTTCTCCTGTACTGCTCCTACGCCTCCCTGAGCTGGACTCGGAGTTCCTTCTGCACGCGCTTGAGCTCATGCTGATCACCGCCTTTAAAAGTCCTTTTCTTCAGGTTCTTGATGTCACTTGTAATTCATGGCATGTTGTTAACATAGCAGCGTATTCTTACTGGAACTACAATGTCCATACAGAAGTTAATGTAGTCAGTAGTGCAGTCAACAACCTCCTCAATGTTCCCACTGTATGATACCTGCAGGATATCCCAGTCTCTCAGAGACTGCTCTGTCTCAGGGGACCACTTCCTGAATGAGCGTGTGGTTGTAGGTAGCTCCCTCACTCTCTGTTTGTAATGAGGCTGAAGCAGAACCAGGTTATGATCTGCTTTCCCAAGCGCAGGCAGCAGGGTGGCGCTGTGTGCATCTTTAATGTTTACTGTAATGCATACAGTAGGTCAATAGTCCTAATTCCCCGGGTGTTTCAATCCACATACTGGGAGAAGGCAGGTAAGATTTTGTCCAGTGTCACATGGTTAAAGTCTCCAGAGATTAGCACAAGTGCCTCAGGGTGCTGTGTTTGTAGTTTAGCAACAGTGGCGTGGATGATGTCACCTGCTATCTCCACGTCTGCCCGAGGAGGAATGTAAACAATAACAACAATGACGTGTGGAAGAAATATAAATGTACTAATGTCATGGAAAAGCAATACACAAGGAAAGAAGAGAGAGCTGCAGCCTCAAAGGAAAGTGAAATTTCTGCAAGGATGCTAGAGATCAGACAACACAGCAGATGCCAGGGGTGCCTGGCCCTCCTTACTATAATGATTTTGCAGTTTTATTAAGTTTAGTTATTATTTTTGTTATTTTCTTTGACCTCTTGCAGACCTGCCACATTGTTACATCATCACCTGCTTCTCCTTGCGTCCAAGATACTTGATTATAACACACACAAAAAAAAACATCTCTCAGTGTTAGCCACCTCCTTTCAATCATAATAGGCAGAACCTTGGGTGTTTTATTGATTGCAATTTTTGGTTAATGGTTTGGGCTTTGGTGCTTCAAATTTATTGTACTTTTTTCTTTGAATTTGATCCTTTCCATCATGGCAGTTCATAATCTTGGACCTTTTCAAAGTAAGTGATCCTGAGATGAAAAGGGTGGTCAATAAAATGTATCAAAGGCAAAAGGATCAGAGAGCCTTACAAAAGCAAATCAATGACTTATCCGCATCTGTTCAGTAGATTGTCTTGGAATTTAGTAATATGCAACAAAGAGACTTTTGGTTCAACTCTTCCTCTTGAGAGTGTTGTTTCTTGAGAGCCATCAATTCCTCACCATAGAAGATTTGCAGAGGATCAGCCACAAACCTACCCGACTGACTGTTCCAGGGTGTCTTTCATTATTTTACTGCTGGCTGATAATCCACTAGATTGGACATCGGCTTTCTATGATTCTAACCAATCCAATGTTTTTTGCTAGAGTTTGTTTTATTTTTTGGAGAGAAATCAAGGCAGTCTTTGATCAATCCAAGTGGAAGAATGTGGCTAAAAATAAGCTATTGAATTTTGAGCAAAGAAATCAATGAATTAGTAACTACACAGTCACATTTAAAACAATTACTGCTGATGAAGGGAGGTAGGAATTGATCTTCGTTTCTTTATTTAGGAAAGGACTGTCCAAGAAAATTAAGTACAAATTTGCCATCCATTATGTAGAGAATTTGCTAGATGGTTTGTCTTGCTTTAAAGAGTTTTATTTCCAATATTGCACTAATTACTTCACTCAGAAAAAAGACCTTATGTAAATTTGAAAGGATGAAGGATGCTCAGAAAACATTGGAAATTTAAAAAAAGTTAATGTCGTCAGTAGTTCTTGGGCATCCAAACATCTCTCTAATATGAAATTAAGGTAGATGTATCTAGCATTGGTGTTGGGATGGTTTTGTCTTGAAGGTTCACAGACACTGGGAAATTGCATACTTGTTACATCTCTTGAAAATAAACTTGTACAGGTGAAACAAAGAAATTTTAGGTATCAGGTTTAGGTTTCACCACTGGTCGGGAAAAGCTGAGCAACTGTTTTTTATATTTACAGCAATCTTTTTCTGATATTCCCACTTTTACAATTTTTATATTTGGCTGAAGATAAAGAAATCAAAAATAACGCCCTTTCTAGTCAATTTGGTTCTGACAAATTAATTGAACCAGAGAATATTCTTCCCTGCAAAGAGTCTTTGTGGCTGCTATCATAGATGGCCCTGTTGTTTTAATTTCTATGATCACAAATGCTGATTGCACTTTCAGTAATGCTCCAGGGTTGGTTATGAAGAAAATGTTCCTCCCTTAATTTGGGAAGAGGTGTTGTATTGGACTTAAGATGTGTTGACCATCAAGGAGCTTCCCAATGTATTGAAAATATTCATCAGCATTATAGGAAAACATGTTAGGTGTCTTCAAAAAGTATCCTCTTGCCTGTGAAGTTTGCAATAGAGCAAAACTACCTCCATTTACAGGATAGTACAACAATTTTCAAGCCGGTTAATCATATTGTAAAAAGTACCTATTTTGTTTTAAGTAAAAAGTTGACCTCTGCCAAGGAGTTAGCTGAACTTTTTACCATTGAGATCTTATGCATTTATCTTACTCTTAAATTATTATTTTTGGAAAGAGGACCCTAATTTACTTCATGGTCCAGGTACTACTTATTCTGTAGAGTGGGAATCCAGTTGAACCTCACCTCAAGTTATCATCTGGGGCCTCATGTATAACGCCGTGCGTAGAACTCGCACTATAACATGGCGTAAGCACAAAAGCCGAAATGTGCTTACGCACAGAAAAATCCAGATGCAGGAATCTGTGCGTACTCCAACTTCCACGTTCTTCCGCTACATAAATCCCGATCAGCGTGAAAACTAACGCTCGTGCATGCGCATTATGTAACGCCTCAAATCCTCCCAGAATTACGCCTATTTGAATATGCAAATCAATATAAATCGCCCTTAAGCGCAGCCTTCTGTGAAAAGACAATGGGAAAAGCACGGGGAAAATATAAGAATTTCAGCGAATACCAAGTGGAGGCAAATGAAAAACATACTATTTGTTCAAATAAACCGTGGTATAATCAACAAAAGGAAGTTGATCGAGTGACATAGCTTGTTGGAGAAACTTAAAAGCTCACGTTCACAAAATCGCACAGTGCTGGAAATAAAAAAGAAGTCACATATCAAAGTCGCCGTGAAAAGCCGAGTTGTAGCCCACTGTCTGAGTGTCATATGAAAGCTTATTAGGGTACAGAGAAAAAAGGCACACGGTGGGGAAAAAGCACGAAATGTCAACTTCAATCTCGACATTTCCACTTTAATCACGTAGTTTATTTTGTCATTTAGTAGAACATCATAAACTTCATCTTAAAATCGTTTAATTAACCAGTTTCTCAAATCACATCGTAATTAAAGTAGCACGTTAAATGCTTTGTTTTGTATTTGATCTTCTATTCGTATGTGATCTATGTGTGTGAATCACTACTTGCTTCTTAAACCGGCTCTCTTCCTCCAACTGGACACAGAATCCATGACATTCGTGATATTACAGCTCTCTGAATAACTAAAATACTGAGATGTATACGTGATATCATTTTCATGATGATAGGAGCTAAAGCACATTATTAAACATGTGTTTCATAAGCCTCGTGCTCATGACAAGCATTTATCTTTTGTCGAAATTTGTCGCTGCGTTTTTAGCTGTGTTGTTATTTTCTCTTTCTGTTTTATATTCAATATATATTGGCGTAGGCCCAAGAGTCCTTGCTTTTCTTTCCCCAAGTAACCGATCGCCATACAATCAGCTCTGTAATAGGCGTTAAGCCATCTGTAAGCTTAGCGATTCTTCAAAACGTTTAAAGAACATTGAAATATCTTCGTAGTACATGTTTAATTATTCTACCCTTCACGACACTCCCAGTGAAGAATATAGATTATTTAAATGAAGTTAAAGTTTTATGTGTATAATTTAACAAACATATTTTGCTGCATTTCACCTTAAAAATGATATCGTCATCATATGTAAATACGCTTTATAAAGTGACTCAGGTTGTGTAATATTATAACTGTAGTGCAAGTTTACAGTGGGGTGATTGTACTTATAAGTCCTAACAGTTCTACAAGGTGCAATTGATTGAGTGCATTTAAAGTTCTTGGGATTAAACTGTTTCTGAACCGCGAGGTCCGTACAGGAAAGGCTTTGAAACGTTTTGCCATGGCAGAGACAGCGTGTGCTTAATTCCGTATACCGATAATTCTCTTTCCGATCAGCTGCTGCTGTGATTCACACTCAGATACAGTGATATAAATACTCCGAGTCGTGGAGTGAGAGTAATATGGAAAAAGATGATCTGCTGTGGCAACTCCTAACGGGAGGAGCTGAAAGAAGACGAAGAAAAAAAAGAAGTAGAAGAAGGAGAAGTGAGAACAGTTATGGTATTTGGAATACTATGGCTGTTCCCTGGACCATTATATTGTTACGAGTTAATTACAATCAGATGCATTACACTAATAAACAATATGCGGTTAGTTTCTGTGTATTTATAAAGCCGCGTCATGAAAATAATGAGTAATCACACAAGAACAGTACCATTGCTTTGACGCTGGGTGCCGCCAGTTTGCAAAACCGAGCGGAGAACTTGCGTACGACAAGGCATGAGGTACCGTGGAAAAGTGCGTGGCTTTACGCCAAGTGTAGGTTTTATACATCGCGATTTGAACGTGGAAAAGTTCTTATGCAACATTTCTGTGCGTACGCACCGTTTATACATGAGACCCCTGAAGAGCAATGGCCAAACAAAACAGGTTAACAATGATCTTGAAAATGTTTCTTTGTTATACTGTAACTTCCTTCAAGTCTGAATAAAGGTGTATGGTACCTTGGCAGTTATATAAAAGTTATATAATTCTTCCATTAAAATATCTCCCTGTGATGGTGCAGGTTGGCTTCACTCTCCCACCCCTTTATTGGGAGCCTCATGAACTTCATAGCATCGATAACGTAACAGGATGAGCTAGGCAGTTGAGGACACACCACAAAGCAAGGTGTAGGTTTATACAAGGGCCAAGTGCTTTTATAATAAACAAACCAAAACCAGTGTTCAAAAGTGCAGTGCAAAATATTCCCATCAATAAATAATCCATGAAAAACACTGAGCGTCTGTGCAATTAAGATCCACAATTTAAAACAAAAATAAATCTATCAAAGTCATCGGGTCCTTGTTACATATGACAATCCAAGTGGAACACCCTCTTCGTCTCCCACTCATTGCTCAGCTGGCAGATACACTAACAGCAGCATTGGCCACACCACTCAGAGTCAGTTGTTCTCTCGTCTTCCTTCTTGCTCGCTCCAGCCTCCCACAGATCCCTATTTAGGACTCCCACCATGATCACACCTGCTACAAAACACTAAATCAGTGAGGTCAAATCACCCCTTGATGCTGATGCTTCACTCCGTCGGTTAGACATCCACCGCATTGCCTTTCCCCAGTAGCTGGCTGGCACGTCCTGCCACTCCACCTAACACTGTCCACACAGCTCTTGTCTTTTTTTTCTTCTGTTTTTCCTTCTGTCTCATGCAGGCTCCTTTTATGCAACTATTGTAATGAGATGCAGGTGCAAACACTCTGCACCCACTGAGGAATTAATGAGAGTGAAGTGAGTTTACAGGGTGACAGACATTTAATTTATAATCAGAATCAGGAGACATATCTTAGTAATAACTGGAATGCAGAGGTGGGTAGTAACAAGTTACATTTATTCCATTACATTTACTTATTTTTTTTTTTTTTTAAATTGCACTTCTAAGAGTAGGTTTACCGCACTTTTTACTTTTACTTTAGTACATTTGAAAAGAAGAAAAAACGCTGCACTTACTCCGCTACATTGGGTAACACTTGACTCATTACTTTTTTCCATTTACACATTACACTATTTTTGCCAGAGAGAAGTCGCCAGTGGATCTACTGCATGGCTGTTTTACCAATCAGACATAGCAACAATAATCACATGACTCCGTTTCACCAGTCAGACATAGCCATGCAGTCACATGACCACACACAAACTTCCTGCGTCTGCAGGCTGCGAGAGACTTTTTAGTCATGCGGGCCTCCTGTTCACTGCTAAACGGCCACAGCTTCACTACAAGAACCTTGAGAAGCTTAACCATCACTTAACTGAGTGAAGAATAAGCACATTTTAACCAAGCATGCACAGACAGTCATGGTAAAGTGAGACTTCTTGTAACTGCACAAGCTGCATTGTTCTAATGTTATTTTCTATCAGCTGTGCTATTTGGAGGGCAAGTGTGTGACGATGTTCCCTACAGACTCCCTCTTCCCACATGGGAGTCTGCTGAACCCACAACATGATAGTTATGACCAAGATGAGCTGACATTTGAGGATAATTCACTGATGAGGCCAGAGGATGGTGGAAAAAGTGCTCAAGTGCTTTTATTAAAAACCAGTCAAAACAAAAGTAAAATCAGCAAAAGTGTCAATGGTGCAGTGTTCTAAAAAACAGTACATATATAAATCCATAAAAATCATTGTGAAAATAAATCTGTTAAATATCCAAGGTTAAAATGCAGACTAACTCCTCCTGATCTCAGCCCACCTCCTCATTCTCCTGGCTCACCCATTGCTCACATAGCTGGCAGAGACTCGGCAGCCACAAGCTCCTTTCAGGTGCCTCCAGGCATCACGGCCAGACCGTACAAGGCCGGTTCTCCTCTCTCCTCCCTTCTTCCTTTGTGCTCACGTTGTTGGACCTCGGAAGCCTAGGGAGGGCACCTGCCTTGCTCGCCACACTCCATATATATACTGTATATACACTATCATCTCCGTGGCCCTTACTCACATCCCGCAGGAAGCCAATGAAGCAATTCAGAACGATGGTGCTACTTGCTGCAACTACTTTATTAACTCCCTGCGGTCGTGCAATTGCGTCCACGGAGAGTGACATGGCTTTAGGGATTTGAAACTGGCCGATCTGCAACACCACAAAGTGAATATACAGTATTATACTGTCACTGTAAGTAGTTTGCACTGTTCAAACATACATGTTACCTACTGTAGGTATCGACTTCAAAAGCTTTGTTGTGAAAAACTGAGATTTGGAATTTTGTGTTATTTGTGCATCTTTATTTTGTAAAGATGTTATTTATTTTTACTCATTTTTTATTTTATTATTTGGAAATCACAGAATTTGCACATTATTTTATATTTTTGCCTGTTTTATTACAAAATTTCTAAAAAGTAAATAATTTATTATTTTCAAATAGTTACTCAGTACTTGAGTAGTGTTTTCACCAAATACTTTTTTACTCTTACTTGAGTAGTTTTTTGGATGACTACTTTATACTCTTACTTGAGTACAATTTTTGACTACTCTACCCACCTCTGCTGGATTGACAGAAATTATTAACAAAACCCAGGATTATAAACTGAAATTGTTGTCTATTAAACAACACAGGTCACAAAATAGTTCTGTCCACATTAAAAAGAAAGTGAGGCCACATTTTAAACTTCATTAAACTGTAATCTTATGAAAACACATGTAACCACTAGATTCCCTGTCTTCTGAAAATGACAACTCAGTAATTTTTAGATGCCAATGGGTTGCTAAGTGAGACATCTGTCTAAGGGTAGTATCCTGGAAACTGGCTCTGTAACGTATTGGTGATTACACCATAGGAGGATTGGGCCTGTCACTTACAAATTGACCCTACCAGCTGGTCCCTGAAGAAGAAATATTTCTCTGCCTGCCTCTGCTGAGTTAAATATTGAACAAGAATTCAAAGTGCAGAAAGTTCTGGAATTTTGCAGATATGGTTCTGGAGTATTTTATAATGTGGATCTTAAAAATCGGTCTGTGATTTTTCATGCCTCCGGGTTTTTATTACAATTTAATTTGCACTACCCTACTAATCCAGATGGTCATGTCCAAAGTGTGCACTGTAGAGGGAGTGTTATACAATAATTCTGGGGATTTGTTCATGGTAGTTATTATTTTTGTTTTTCTTTGGTCATTTTCTGGCTATACTTTTATTTATTATTTTTATGCCATTGGTTTGTTTTTTACTGGTGCTGCTATTTTTTTCGACCACCATTGAAAATATGGTGGTGCATAATGCATTTCCAGTACTACAACTTGAAGCACAGAGATGAGGAACAGTAACTTATTAAATATTTGTCTCACAATAGACAAATTGACTTGAACATTTTGTGACCGGTGGCCAGGAAGATTGAGAGGCAATGTGAAATTTGGGGTACCACCCTGGTAACCCCGTTTATTTCTTAACTTAAAAGAAAGCTGAAAATTATAGCAGAAACAGTCCTGACAATGACATAACACATGCTTAAAAAGAACCTTTAATGGTTGTAACATAAATCTTGCTTGTAAACACAAAATTGCTCGTTCTAGCTCCTCTCACTTCTGAAGTCCTCTCCTCTTATCGGGATTCCAATTTTTATGACCCTGGGACCAGAAGGGGTGTAACTTTCTCCTGACCTTACTGTCAGACTTGGTTGTCCTTAACGGGCGTGTTTTCTGGGCTGTGGTAAAAGGAGAGGAGCCCATTAGTAACAGCGCCCCCTCTCGCTTGGTAGTGGAACTGCTTACCTTGGCTGAGTTGTTTGGGGAACCCTGTGGCCCTCATGCATGACAACTTGCTCTTAAAATAGAAAGGGACTGCGTTTGGCATTTTAAGTATTTACATGCTATTAGACTGTAGCTCTTTTATTTCTTCTGTCTTCTTGATAAGGTCAGGAAATAAAGTGTATGATCATTACAGGGTGCTCTTAATCCAATGTAATCAGCGATTAAGGACAACCATTTTTTACCAAGGCTGTGTATATTATAATGCCTTTAAAGTGTCTTTTTTGAATTTTAATAAATAGTTTTAGATATACTTCATATTGTAGCATTCTTTGGCAAGCAGGCAGCTGTAATAAAGTAATGTGCATGGATCTACAGTATATACAGGGTGAGGCAGAAAGGACGGACGTCTTTGAAATGGCTAGGACTCGCCACTAGGTGGAATGACAGATGTTTTATTTTCTTTTTAGATGAAGCCATGGAGCTGTGGATGATAGAATACTGTGTTTTTGCGTACGACTGTTTTGTCAAGAACAACCAATCTATTACCACAGTTCAGCGCGAGTTTCGTTGCCATTTCAATATCCACAGAAATAAAGCTGTTCCCGCTCGTAACACTATCCTACGTTGGTTTAAAGCACTTTGTACACGAGGTACACTAATGAACAAAAGACCACCAGGGGCTACACAAACAGCATGTACCCCTGAAAATTTGGAAAGTGTACAACTATCCCTTCTGTGCAGTCCAAGTCGATCTGCTCAGAAGCATTCTTCTGAACTTGGCTTCAGTAATCATTCGGTAAGGCGTTTTTTGTATTTAGACCTGCATTTCCATCCCTACAAATTGTCAAATGCTATTTCAATATGAGCTCAAATCTTTCAATAAATTTCTTTGTAAGAAAAAATTAACAATTTTGTGATTTTGTAAAAAACATCCGTCCTTTCTGCCTCACCCTGTAGTTCAGGTTTTTACTACCCTAAATTAACATTCTGTGGGCAGTGCTAACCCATTGGGGTGCCAGGTACCAAAATATTAATAAGAACTCTGCTATAACTTCCCTTGTATTGCTGTAAGCTGTAACCTTGACATACGTTAACAATGGGAAGTATTTATAGATTACAAATGCAGTCACCCATCTGATCTGAAGTCAACTTTTATTTAGTTAGAAATATACACATGTGTGGAATGGTTTTATTAGCACACTAGATATCTGAAATAAATATAAATATACTTTTTTATGGGTCAGAGCAGAAAAGCAAAAGCTTTATCTTGTTTCTTAATATCACTTATGGGCAAATGTACCTAATATCGTGGGCAGCTGGCCTACTGGAGCAAATTTCCCTGTGGTTACTAAACAGACAAGCTGCAGAGGTGTATGAAGATGAATACAGTCTTAAAATGTAGGAGTGGACCATCTGTTTCATTGTATTACAAATGCAGAGCAGCTATATTTAATACTGCAATGTTTTCTAGGATACATATTTTAATTTTAATTGTATTCATTTCAAATTCTAAAAAAAATCTGTAAACTTTATGTAACAAGTGAAGATGAAGAAAATGGCTTCAGTAATTAATAGGAAGGAGGATTATTACATAATGGGTGATTGTTTTCTTAAGAAATCCGTTCATTGTATTGCTCTGAAAAAAGTTATCATGACTGCAATTAATGTTATCACAGAAAATGTTCTAATGGAGAAGTATGGCCAACCTCTCTAAGGTAGGTATGGACCAGGAGCAAGTGTCAGGGTTTTACTGGTGCTGCAGGTTTATGCTGAAACCCCCCACAACTGTAAATATGATTCACTGAGCATAAAAATGGAAAGATAGGTGATTTTTATATGTCTCTTGTATTAACAACTTAGTTTAAATAACTCATGTTCCTGAATTTTGCAAACCCTGTCATTTAACAAAAGTTAAATGTAAGTTTTAACACAAATGAATCTCCAACTTTCTTTTCACACAATACATTTATAAACTGAAATAGTTAATTAGAATGACAGTGTCTGCCTAACCTCTTTAGTATGTATGCTAGCTAACATGGCATTTCTTCCTCAGTATGACCTTCAGGATCCTTGAGTGCCTTATGGCATCTTTTTTGTAAGTTTGCTTCACCTGTTTCATACTGGGCAGCAGTTGCATCACGTCATGTTATATCACTTCCTAAGCTACTTGTTAAGTTTAGCTTGTTTGCTAAAAATTGCTTGTTTCATAAACATACAAGTACATCAATATCTCTGTAAAATTCTGACAGACCAGTTAGGAAACTTTGCAGATTTTCAGTTGGATATCATTTTCATTTATTGACCATCTTATCTCTTTTTGACACCTGAGGCAGTCAGAGAAAGAACAATTAGTTTAAATTTTATTTAGAACAAATGCCAAGGGGCACCCAACCATTTTTGTTTAATCCACTGCTTGAATAAAATGATATCTACTATTTAATAAAACCCTAAGGTCTCTGTGTGTGTGTGTATATATGTCCAGATCCTCAGTGCAGTATAACTGGTCAGTATGTCTTTGGTGATGCGATTGAAAAGAGGAAGTGTGATACATACAAGTAGGAGTAAAGGTGTAGGAAGCATGCTGAGAGTCACATTTAAAGATAAAGCATTAAAGTGTACAGGAGGCAAGCAGGGCACTTTGTAATGCCTGAGTCTGAGAAGTACGATTTGTGGGAATGCACTCGAGAGATTGAGTGTCAGGTAGGAGAGGTTCAGACACTTGATGGTACAGTAGAAAGATGCTGAAGGTACACGTACATCAAGAGATATCAGATATTTTTACATTTATTCTACTAATGCAACTAGTACTTTAATAAACTGAGGACACCCTCACTCCCTTAAAGAAATCAATTCAATGTCAAACCTGTCTATTTACACTCTGCCCCTTTCCTTGCACTGCAAGTAGTGCCTTGTGATTTTTTTCGTCTGTCCCATCTATTGAACTCTTTGAATCCATTTCAGACTAGTGAAGACCAAATGCTGTTCCAGAAGCATTGAGTGTAATGCAGGAGCCACCTCTGAATGAGTGGCCAGTCCATTGCAGGGCACACTAGCCTATACCAGTGCCAAGCTCTTCTAGAAATGCCAGTTAACCGGATGACTTGATCCAAATGGAAAATGAGAAATTCAAATCTGGTGTTGTAATTTCATTATCGGGAGCTCCTTTACTTATGCCCCTGAATAGATCTTAGTGTTATAACCTCTTGCTGTTAATTTGTAACAGTCACTTTTGATTACATCTGCAGTTTTGATTTGTCTGCTGCTTCCTTTCCTGGTTTCTAACCCTGCCCATCATTTGACTTAATTTCTGCCACTTTCTTGCTGACTATTTTCTGGTTGCAGTCCTCTATGTTGCATCCTAATGATCTGGTTTGTTTATCAAAAAATGCATGAATTATGCCACAATGCACAATGGACTTGGACAAGCTTATTTCCTGCATAAATTATGTAAGAACATAGATGCCCATTAATGTACTACTCCTGGATCTCGTAGGATCTTCAGATCAACTCAAAACCCTTGGTACCTTCCTGGTGGAGTTTTGCTCCTGCAAATGTCTACTTTCACCCTTTGACACCAACCTTGCAGATAGTCTTGGCAGCACTGTGAGTACTGAAAGGTACTCCTGGTGGTTTTAAATTCATCTACATACCCCTGGACCTTACCTCACTTCTTCTGATACCCCTATACCTTATTTCACCTCCTCTGATAACCCTGGACCTTACCTCACCTCCTTTGATGCAGAAATACTTTGTCTTCAGCCCTTAACTAGATTACTGCAATTTCCCCTTTAATGGTTTTCCTGTTTGAAGGGTTAATCAACTGCAATAAGCTGAAAATCCCTACTGCAAGAGTTCTGACATTAAACATTCAAAGATGACATATTGTAATCCCCTTCCCTGACTCGATTACAATGCATAACTGTATGGTATTGGTTTGATGTTCAAAACTCTCCCTTTGATTTACAATGTTAATTTTAACATTGCAAATTACCGTTCATCACCAGTTTATAAACCTAAAACATCACAAAGATCACCCAATGTTACCCTTCTTAGAATTATAAAGACCCATTTAGCAACTGTTAGTAAGCATACATTCACCCTTGTGGCTCCTACCCTTTGGAACTCTGCCACTAAGTCTATTTATAAAACACTAAGGGTTACTTTTTAAAATCTTACTTAAAAATGCACATCTTTCCTCTTGAATTTTATTCAGCTTGACTGTAACTTACTGCATTGCTCTGTAACAACTGTATTAACCTGATTGGCAGTACCACCTCTGTCACTTCCTGTATTTAAGTTTAATGCTCACTTGTCAGTTACTTGTGCACACTATTAATATTAAATGTAACATGTTATTTAAAACAGTTGTATTTACTGTTTATTTTGAAATATGTCCTTGTTTGCTATGTAAAATATACAGTATGTACTTGTTATATTCTGTATATGATGCTATATAAAGTAAAGATGGGACAAAAAAATGTTCCCGTTGACAAACCCATATAGACACATGAAGAAAAATGAAACTCTACCCAAAGAGCAGTCACAGGATTCAAACCCAGAGTAATAAGTCCATTAGAGAGTAGCACTAACCATGTCACCTCCAATTAATATTAACTGCATTGAAATTCTAAGTCATTTCCACTTATGTAGTCATTGCAAAGAAAAGGCTTAAATAACTAAAAAAATGTGAGAGCAAAATTTTAATATGTAAGATCAGGAAAACCCTGCAGCATGGAGCACCAGTCCATCACAGGTCTCTTTCACACACACCCACACTCACACAGAGAGCCAACTTAGAATCGCTAATTAACCTGACATATATGTCTGTGGAATGTGGGAGAAAAACCTGATTACCTAGAGAAAAAATCCACACAGACGCCGGAAGAGAGTGAAAACTCCACATACTGCCTAGGTTCAGAGTTCAGACCCAGGACATTGGATCCATAAGGCAGAAGACCAAAGCACTGCACCACTAGAGTATGTCACCCCCAAACAAGAAATCATCTGCACTCAATTAGTTTAAGACATTTGAAGAAGAAAATGAATCATGTTAGGCTGTCTGGAATCTTTTACAATGAAAGTGTAATTGTAATAGTGTCCACTTGCATTCAGCTAAAGAAACCTTTTTGTCTCAAATCCCTGACACTTGGAGGAAGATTATATACTGTATGTTATAAAATGCTTTTCTTGAAATATCACACTGTGGTGGGCTGGTGCCCTGCCCGGGGTTTGTTTCCTGCCTTGCTCCCTGTGTTGGCTGGGATTTGCTCCAGCAGACCCCCGTGACCCTGTAGTTAGGATATAACGGGTCAGATAATGGATGGATGGCTGAAATATCACATTGAAAATGTCTGTAGTATTAGGGTGTTATACCATGGTAGCCATTATGAATGTAGTGAAAAATCAAGCAAAATGACACCTTTTATTGGCTAACTAAAAAGATAACAATATGCAAGCTTCTGAGGCAGCTCATTTTGCTTGACTTTTCACCACATTGCAAATGTTAAGGGAAATATTAAGTAATGCCCCAGCTAAGCTGGGGCTCTAAGCAGAAGCTTCTTCTAGATAAAAGACCAAGTATAGAAAATATAAAAGCAACATGCCTTTATTAACATGAAACAATACCAAATACAATAAATTATAATAGAAAATAAAATAGATAGCAAAGTCTGAATATAAACAGTCATAGAAAATCTTATTCAAAATCAGAAATGTCAAGGGTTGGATGCTGTTCTGGATAACTTTTGGTTTAGCGGCTGGTGTTATTCATAAGTTACATTTTCTGACGTCTAAATCGGTTTGGTCTCACATCTCTTGATCTCTGCCGTCACTCCCTATTTTGCTCTTCGGTAGTTTAGTTCATTTTTTGGTCCATCAGACGAGCCATATTTATGCTAAAATGCACATGTGAGGTTTCGGGACATGTGACATTGAACACATTGGATTGGCTTTATAGTCCTGATCAAGAATGACTCTGATTTAAGTGTTTGATCTTTTAAGTACTTTTGCAGTCCTTCCTTTTTCAAGCTATAATTTCTAGTCCTATTGCCTCCATCCTTTACAGGTTCTGTGGCACTGTGGTATTTACTGGCCTTGTTTTCTCTTCACCATTAAATTGTAAACCGATTAACACAGACTAGTACAACATAGGAAGAATGTACAAGAAAAATGTTTGCAATGTCTGTAATTTAAATCCTGCAAATTCAAGTCACCCTGGTTTGTTTAATAATTAAAATAATTACATTTTAATATAAACAGTCTACAGATCAAACAATTAAGATTTTCCACACCAGAACAGCTTGCTTGTAGGGTTGTTATGGCCAATGGATATTTATTTAGACAGGCAAACTTTAAGCAATGTTAAATGGAGATTCTGGGTATTATGGTCCACTAGGCAAAAAAGACAGTTACTGAGCAAATTGTGTTTGTAAGAAAATATTAAAACAAGAGGGATAAAGGGACGGATACTTATTGTATTTATACCTTCACGAGTTCCATTTCACATTCTAAATTGTGAAGAAATGAAATGTTATCTACCTGGTTTCTGATGTGACATACTTTGCTGCATTTTCCTTCTTTTTCAGATTTGGAAACTCTGTGGGGTTACAAAAAACATGGGGTATACTTTACCTTTCTTGATGACATAAAGTATAATATTGACAACAGAACAATGTCTGTATTTAGGATGGGATGAATAATACTTGGGAGGGTCCCTCTGGATGGGGAAGAACTGGAACATAAAATTCACTAGATAAGACTGCTTATTTCTTCTTGGAAATGAATGGTTTGATTGGTTGATGATGATGATGATTAGAATGTAAAGGAGAGAGGAAAAGATTTTCCTCTTTTACTAATTACATCCTATAGGATTGGTGTTGGTATGGCAATAATGTTTGCAACCAATACAGACTAAAAACATGATGTTTGAACATTGCTATGGTAGTTCTTGCATCAGAATACTGATATTTTAGATGACAAAGCATCCCAAATCTGCTCTCCTGGGTGATTTACAGCTAAGGAAGATAGATACGAATGTCTAAGGGAATGTCGCCTCATCCACTGTCTCCATTGTCACCCATCAGTCTGGGGTTTACCAGCTGATGTTGTCCAAGTAACTGATAAGACTACGCTATACTGTTGATAAATTTTATGACCTGTAATATCATGTG
This sequence comes from Polypterus senegalus, assembly GCF_016835505.1. NCBI lineage: Eukaryota > Metazoa > Chordata > Cladistia > Polypteriformes > Polypteridae > Polypterus > Polypterus senegalus. Next base: position 119,926,835 of record NC_053163.1, on the reverse strand, counting down.
AAAGAATTCAGCCCTCTCGGAAATAATGTGCCTTTGACCTATGGTCACATCTTAAAAAGTTCACACAGATAATGGAAGGAAGGAAGTATAAGTTAAGTCTTATTCACATGTGGTAAGCTTTCAAAATCAAACTACTGTATATTGAACTTTCATTTTTAATGTGAAAGATATTACTTGCCAAATTTATTCATCTACTTTATCCCAAGACTCATGAAGCATCTTTGCTTTTAAAGAAACTTTGGCCTTGAAAAAAGACAAGCAGTAAATTACAAAGTCTTACAGTGACATGCCTGTCAAAAAGAGTTGGGACACTTATTTGATAGATGTTCATGTCTCTCCATTGCTTCTGAAAGGTCAATTGTGAAAGGTGTTAATCTTAATCTGTATTGATGTTTATAATGGTAGCAGTTGTAACCTTTAGTCAGTCAATATTGTACAAGATTTATTGATTTTGTATGGACAAGTTTTAACCTTGTTGTCTGCCTTTTCTGGCTCAGTCTTATTTCAGGCAACTACAGTCACATATGCACAAATTTTGTTTTCAATATTGCAATCAAACTGATTTCCAATCTGTACATAACCTTGGTTAAATATGCATGTATACATAAAAGAACAGGACAACTAAGCAGCTTAATAGCATTTATATCTTCATGATCTTTCTTTCCTGTACATTGAAGAAATGTAAAATCATGCATAGTAAAATGTTCACTGGCTGATGGACTGATCCTAATTTCACAAAATGAAATGTGACATAATGAATCAGGCATTACATATTAAACCATAGGTTTGCCAATTCTGTCTGTGCCATTGACTGACTGCCTAACCTTGTGCAACTTTCTTAAGCCTTGTTCATGCTGCACTGTTTAGATATCCATTAGAAATATACAGTAACAGTTGGTGCTCTCAATTTATACTTATTTTTCATATATGTTCTGTAGCAGTCTCATTACATTTTTTCCATGTAAATGAACAGATCATCAAAGCATTTCTTAAGGACTTTAAAGTAAAAAAAATATATCCACATGTTGCTGAGCAGTTGTGGAATAACACAATCACCAACCAAACTTCTCGGCTGCAACGTAAAATGGGAAAATGTAGTGTCATGAAATGTACCTGGTGCAGCAGGCTGAGGGTGATTTCCCTGTGGAATGAGAGAAGATGCTGTTCATAAAAGCACCTTAAAGATTATACTCAGGAATGAGTTTTGACATATTTAATATAGGTAATGCTTGTACATCCAAACTGAAATGCAAATATGATCGGTGCCTTTGCCTACCTTGTGTTTTGCCATCGACCAGTGAACTGGTTCTTTTAAATGGCATGTAGTAAACACTACCATGTATAAAGAAGAAAACAAATGCATTAAAGTTTACTTTAGCATATGCATGTGTCTCCAAATTTGATTTAAGCAGTTGCAAAAAGACAAAGCTTTTGAGGCCTTCTTGCATAAAATCAAGTTATATTTTTTTATTTTTTATATAAAACAGCTCTGTTTGCTGTAGCTCATGCTCATTTAAAGTATTTGTCAATGTAGTATGTGAGTAAATTCCCAAATGCCCGAGTTTACAAGGTTTTGCCCTTGTGTATTACTTGTGTATCTAATAGGATGGCTTACTCACTTGCCCACCATCTGAAGCATTGTATCCAAGCAGCAAACACAATTTTATTTTCTCTTTCACCTCCAGATCGTTATTTTCCTTTCTCTGTTTCTCTGGCCATAGTACAGAATCTCTCTACCAGCTGGGACCTCTCTTGCTTTGGCACCATGTGCTGCTCCCTATCAGACTTTTGTCAAACCTTTTTGTTTCTAAGCTAAAGGTCAGGCACTCTTGACCATCACCCACTCAATACACTTCTTTGTTGTCCTAGGAATATTCTCCTGAGGCAACACACTCTTTATTTCTTTTGCTCTGATGTCTTTTGCAGAGGCACAACATCTTAGACTTTGCAGCCTCTGCCTGTAAACAGTAGCACTGAAATAAATCTCTCCTTGTTCTATCATAGATTTTGTTGTTTCTCTCTCTCCAAACTTGGAAACTTTCTCCCACACTATGCCAAACTGCTGTCATCTTTGACCCTTGCAAGGCTTTCACCATTGAAAACACATAAGATAAATAATAACAAGCCAGTTTTGTACATTGATAGATTTTTTTTTATAATACAAAAGCATAATATTCTCAAACCCTGTTATTCCAGTTTAGGGTTATAGGAGCCAGAGCATATCCTGCAAGGAACAAAGCAAACCTAGACAGTCCATTGCAGTGCCCACATACCCACCAACAAACACTTTGCCAAACTAGACTCACCAAATAAACTAACAAGCATGTCTTTGGGAAGAAGAAAGAAATACCAGAGTACCTTGCAAATGTTGGATGATAGCAAGGATGTACAGAGTTCAAGCTCACAGGAGGCTGGATCAATGAAACAGAACTTCTAACTATAGTGCCACCATGGAACCCAAGCTTTTATAACAGAGTAAAGTTTATTCTTGATTTGGAAGTATATGGTATATATATCTAAATTCCCATTCCTTTGGTCTGCAAGATGGCAGCAGTGTATGCCCCAAGTCATCTGCTGTTCTGTTGGTCTGTTTGTGGATTGCCTGTGTTTGCTTTGTGTTAATTTTTTGCTGTGAATAACATCTCATTTCTGCCGGCCTATGATCGCAAAGCCCTCCTTGACATCTCTGCTGGGAATCTGAATGATAGGTAAACATGCTCTTCCTTTCATTTGTTACGGCTATCCTATACCACATACCCTGTGATCACCACAAAACGTGGCAGACAATAGGGAAAACAGTGGGGTGTAGTTGCAAAGTTCAGGGCTTGTCTGACATTCTTTTCTCTGATGATTTATCCGTGGGTGCAGATGAGATCTTGGCAGTTTTCTCACCTGGCACTTGCTTGAACACATGTATGAGTGGACTCTACCTGTCGTTTCAAAGTATCCCTTTCAGCTGCACCACCATCGGCTACCTCATTTTTACAGTTGCAGAACTGATTCAGGACATTTTTGCCCGCTGTGCAGTGTGTCTCAGTCGGGATGGCTCTCGTTAATGCTAGATCACTATATTATCACTATCACTATACTATCACAATATTTTTTACTGCCAAAGGTTTCTTATTTGTGACTGTGACTTTGCTGAGCATTGGTGAGTTAAACCATTTTTCTGAACTTGTGCCCCTGGACTGTAAATTTTGCAGTTCTCCCAGGGCTACTGGCCGAGACAGTTTTAAAAAGCAGTTTTCACTGCCTGCTTTTAATGGTAGACACTTATTCTAGTCTTGAATTGTAACTGCTTGAAATGGAAAAACCTAACTGTGTACTTAACTCTGTACTTTGTACAGTCGCTTTTCAGCCACCTAAATTTGTTAAGGATTCAATTCAAGAATTCTTCTCCGGAATTGTACCAAAGTATGATAGCTTTTTATTTTTCATTTATGTTATCTGACAAAAATTCAAGTTTAGGACTTTTTTAATCTTATTGACTCATTTAATCTTGTTCAGTCAAGAAGGGGTTCTTCACATAAGTGATGGCACGCACTGGATTTCGTTTTATCATATGGAATACCAGCTTGTAATAGACAAGTCTGTGAGACTTCATGTTTGTCTGATCATATTCCCATTATAATTGAGGCCCTCTTCTCATTACAAGCTGTTAAACCTTGTGCCCTTACTCTCTACTCTTGCATTATTAACCCTGCTACTGTCAGACAGTTCGGTGATGCCTATAAAGATGCTGGCTCAGGCCTATGCTATAGGTAGACCTTACTCACTAGTGCTGAGGACATTATTATTTGGTTCAATTCTACTTGCTCCAACATTTTTGATTCAGTTGCTCCACTGATGGCTAGGCATGCTAAATCTATGTCTGAGTGATTGTTAAATGATGCCACTAATACCCTTAGAGAAGTATGTAGGTGAATGAAGTGCAAGTAGCAAAAAGATAAGCTTTAGCTGTCTTATGATATTTTTAGGGATTTTTCTTAAATTAAAAGAATGCAATCAAGGAAGACAGAACTAAGTACTTCTCAGATATTATTACTAATAAATGTCATCAACCAGGAGTTGTGTTTAACATTATTTACGCTGTTATTAATCCTGCTGTTTCTGCAAGCCTTGATACATACTGGTCAACATGTAAAAAATAAAGATTCTTTGTAGACAAGGTTGCTGTTACCAGAAATCACATTGCACCACCCACTCATGACCCATCTGTCCTTTTGACTTGCTCTGCTGTCCTGACACAGACTCTCTCCACCCTGGCAACTCACACTCACTTAAGTCTTTATTGAATTGTGTGGAGGACATCAAGTCTTGGATGTTGTTAAATTTTCTTGATATTAATGCTAACAAAACCAAGATTGTGCTTACAACTGTAAGTATTTTTGATCATAAACTACATATCAAAATTAAGTATGTGCAAAGCATACAATAATTCAACTCAAAATTATATATCGAGCACATCTGTCTTGCCTAAAACTGTCCAAAATGTTTCCAGGGCAAGATCCAACCTGCGAATACTGCAATCAAGTCCCAGCCTCACTGGGTCACATATTTTGGGCCTGCACCAAATTAACATCATTTTGGACCAAAATTTTTAAGTGCCTTTCAGACAGCCTTGGTGTCACAATCCCTCCTAACCCATTAACAGCTGTGTTTGGGGTTCTTCCAGATGGGTTTAAAGTGGAGAAGGACAAACAAACTGTGATTGCATTCACTACACTTTTGGCACGCAGACTTATTTTGCTAAACTGGAAGAATCCTAACTCTCCTCTTTTAAGTCAGTGGAAAACCGATGTTTTATACTATTTGAAACTGGAAAAAATCAAATATTCAGTTAGAGGATCAGTACAGAATTTTTTCAAAACCTGGCAGGATCTAACCAATAATATTTTAGAATAAGCTCTTAAAGCACCAAGGAAGCAATTATCTCCGCATTTCTTTTTCTTCTCCATTCATCTCTATTGGCCTATTAAACATCAGTTTAGGTATGTTAAAAAGCCTTAAGTTTTACCCTGTTGGCCATGCTCTCTCTCTCAGGGGTGGGGGTCAACTTGTTTTCCATCCATCCATTTTCCAACCTGTTGAATCCGAACACAGGGTCACAGGGGTCTGCTGGAGCCAATCCCAGCCAACACAGGGTGCAAGGCAGGAACCAATCCCGGGCAGGGCGCCAACCCACCGCAGGACACACACATTCACACCCACACACCAAGCACACACTAGGGACAATTTAGAATCGCCAATCCACCTAACCTGCATGTCTTTGGACTGTGGGAGGAAACCGGAGCACCTGGAGGAAACCCACGCAGACACGAGGAGAACATGCAAACTCCACACAGGGAGGACCTGGGAAGCGAACCTTGGTCTCCTAACTGCGAGGCAGCAGTGCTACCACTGTGCCACCATGGCACCCTCAACTTGTTTTCAATCCTATTTTTTGTAAAAATTGATCGATTTGTATGGAATGATTACAATAAAATTAAAAAAAAACAAAGTACAGCCTTTAGAGTTAAAGATGCATTAAATGCATGAATATTCCTATTACTATATAAAACAAATCTCAAAGATAAACATTCTGACAGCAGGAACTCTCTCCCGAGAGTATTAAAGAGTATCACATTTAGCAGCTAAAAAGTGATTATGAGTCTCAGGGTACATAGGTATATGAAAATTAGATTATCACAAAATCTTGAGATAAAACTGAAATCTGTATCTCCAGATGTGTTTTTATTATATTGCCTTACAACAGTGTCAAATTTGTAAATCAATTGTGGCCTAGTGGTTCAGTGGTTTAACACTGCTGTCTGACAACGCCAGAATCCTGGGTTTTTCTCCCACATCATAAAGACTTGCATGTTTGGTTAATTTGGTAAACTGGCCCAGTCTAAGGAAGTGTAAGTCTGTCCATAAATCTGAACTGTGAATTGTTTATTGTGCAGTGGCAAAAGAAAAGGTGGCAGCAGCTCATGACTATGAACTGTAGCAGATGGTCCTTGGACATATGGATTACAGCATGGGTTTGTCAATTTTAAGAAAACTAGATTACTTAGCATATCCAATACTATTCAAAAATCTTAGGCTACCTAAGAAAATTATTCTTCAGGCTGATATGTGGGGATTTAAAGATTAGAAAACACACAAATACACATTAGTACAATAAAAATAACAAGAACGACTTCTGTTTTCCAAAAAATCATATCTTGCAAAATGGCTACAAAAAACCCCCCTTAATGCAGCACAGGCATCACATGTATTTTTAATACAACTGAATCAAAATAATGAGGTAGTGAGTATTTGAACAAAGTGAGCTTGCAATTTCATGAAAAATTTAGATGTGTTGGATGGCAACAACAAAAACTTTGGTACCTTTAGAAGTGACTTTGAAATTGCTAAGCTAACACAGTTTTGCTAAACAAAACCAAAAAAAAATCATAGTTTGGTATCACCAAGGCTATAATTAGTAAGCAACAGAACACCAAAACAGACCTTGAAGATGTCTTGGTGAAGATGTCTTCTTGTTCAATCTGTTGTCTTAATAAATACTATGAAACGGTGCAAATTAAAGACAGAAAAGGCTTTGGAGTACCAAAAAAGCTGTCTGCACGTGACGAATGGTTACTTCATTAAAGGACAAATTGACAATGAAAATGCGCTTACTTAACATCTGGCATCAACGTGCATGCTTCAGACATACAAATAAGTCTTAAAAATTTGTGTCATTCATGCATTGAAGCTAAAAAAACACTGTAGAACAACACCAAACAGAAGATATTACAATTCACTTTAGTTTACTTTTGAATAATGCTCTTCACTGAGTGCAAGTTCAGGGCTTTATAACAAGTTCACAGGTAAATTCATCCTTGAACTTTACAAATTACTAATTACATATTACATTACCTAAAAGATCATAAAAATGGAGTGATAACCACGGTCAGTAAGGTTTACGTAGCAATTAGTGCATCTTTGGAATATCTTCCCCAACGCACTTTTATGTCAGAAGAACAGTTGTCGAAAAGTGCATTAAGCCCTGTTTGTGCCCTTCTGTAGCATGGTGAAGGCTCAGTCTTGATTTAGTGGTACATTTCAAACAATTTTCTATGGGACTGATGAAATGATGACTACTGAGAAATATAAATAAGTTTTGTTTCATTGTGCTATACATGTACTTTGCAGGAATTTGTTTATCAACAAAAGCATCTTTTTAACTTGACAACAATGTCAAACACAGTGTGAACACAATTAAGACCTACTTGGAGCAGAAGCTGGTAGATGGAACTGTAGCATCAATATATATGTCAGGGCTCAGGTCAGAACTGTGCTAAAGGGCCCGTCTTCACCCTCTTGATGTATTGGCCATTTAACAAAATTGTTACCAACAGAACATTTTCAATACATATTTTATAACAAACCAAACGCAAAACATTATAAACACATCTTATGTAACATTTCATCCTGTAAGATGCTAGGGGTTGCTATTGCCCCTTTAAACCCAACAGACAGACACACAGGACACAGGTTAAAAACACCAAGAAGTATTTTTCTTCTTCTTCTTCTTATAAACACTATGCGACTCTTCAATTCCACCCGGCGGAGTAAATGCTAACATTTTTTTCATTTTTATTACTATTTAATTTAATATTGTTTCTTTGTAGCAGTATACTGCTGCTGGATTATGTGAATTTCCCCTTGGGATTAATAAAGTATCTATCTATCTATCTATCTATCTATCTATCTATCTATCTATCTATCTATCTATCTATCTATCTATCTATCTATCTATCTATCTATCTATCTATCTATCTATCTATCTATCTATCTATCTATCTATCTAAACAGTACCCTAAGCACCACAGCCACAATAAATCAGCAAATAAACACAATTCTCTCTCTATTCTTTCTCCTCCACACCTTCCAGCAAGCGATGTCCTCCTCCTCCCAACTTTGGCTCACTTGCTGGGTCTTCAGCAATCCTTTATATAGTTCTTGACCCCTTCTGCTCTTCCGTTCACGTGACTTGATAGCGCATCTAGTTCAGACGGAGAATTAAAGTTCTTTAATCAGCACTTCGGGGCTTCCTCTTCGTGACTTCATAGCACTTCCGGGCTATAAGGGAAGCACGACTCCCCCGGTCCTTCCATAGCACCCCCGGTGGTACCCACGGCTCCAAATAGGGCTGAGATAGTGAAATCCATGTCCTAGGATACCCTGTGGGAATCCGGGGCACAACTATACTCCAGGGGAGCTGCCATCCAGCATCCTAGGGGAGGCAGTGTCCAAAGGTAGCTGCATTCCCCTATCCATTTCTATCCTCAGGTCAAATTCAAAAGATTATCAGCTTGTGTTTTGTAACAATGCAAAACAAATGCAGCAAAATATCTTTTTAACATCATACAAATATAGTAAATAACAGTTCCTATCTTACTGCAATAATTGTTACAGAATTCACCTCTGAAATTTCACCTTTGACCCACAAGCTCCCAGTGTGACAAGCCTATCAGACTGATCAGTCTTTACTGGTACATTATTATGCATAAGCAAGTAAACTGGCTTGGATTTCAGACCAATGTCTTTAACAGGGCCACTCATTCAGCCACTATGCAATAAATGAAATGTGCCTGAAGTGGGAGGCTGCTTTTGTCCTGTGGTGTTGGGGAACTAGAAGCAGGGAGCAGATTTGTATAATAGCTTGACTGGTTTAAGTCCATATAAATTCTTCTGTAGCTCTCTACAGCTGTCACCACCACTCTTGCTGATATTTTTATAAGAACAATATACAGAGGCAAAGAAGAAGGGTTCCCATTTCCCCCGAACCCCCACCCCCCATATTGATGCCCCTTGATGGAACTGGAGCTTGGCCACTTTCAACCTCTCTGGATTATGCAGAGGTATCCTTGGTTTCTGTAAATTCAAAGCTGAAATCTTAACAGAACTGAAGCTGAGTGGGACCACTTGTACAGGGAAAAGAACAAAAGGAGCCAATGTGAAAAAGAAGAGTTATAGCAAAACCAGGAAAAAAGCTTTGAAGAATTTACCACAGAACTATTTGAAAAATTAGGTACCAGTGGATCAAAGTGACTTCATTTAAGTTATCATTGTAAACAAGGCTAAAAAAACACTAACGTCAAAAACACATGACCTTCTTGTAGTGTTTGATCATATCAGATTAATTTTGTGGTAACTGTTTGAGATTGTTTTCATGAGCATTTAAACATTTTCCACAGAGCTAATCAGGAGGTTTGGTGGTCTAAGACTTTTTCACAGTACTGTACATAGGAGATAATATATATGTTATGGCCAAAACCCAAAGTTCAGCCAGTTCCCGAATTGGCTGGCCATTTCGCATTTTGGCCGTGAGGTGTGGCCAAAGTCCGAATTACTAGAAATGACCAGCGTATATGCTACTTTGGCCAGCCATTTCATAAAGTGGTGAGAACTCCCTGTCCAAAATCTGATGTGCTGATGTAAGACTGTCTGCTCAAGGTGCAGATGCTTAAAAACAGATGCAGATTCAGAAGTGTGTTTTCCATTCTGCATGAGAAACTGCTCAAGGCAGGTATTGTTCAGAAAGCGGGCGCCACTTCAGACGGCCTTCCCCTCGCCCAAACACTAACCTTAAGGTCAGTAAAATAGGACCCTAATGTTAAGTCACTATTTTAGGGCTAAAATGATAACAGAAATGTGAAATCTACCTATATACGTAATCTTATTTATTGTGAAACAACCAAGTGACACCCGCTTTCTGAACAAGAGCCTTCAAGGCTACACTTAATGCAATTGCACTACTAAGTGCTCAACAAATCGTTGTTCATGCCTTTTTTCTTCCAATTTTGGCCGATCGCCCCGTGCCATTTCGCAAACTGGCTGACCAACACTAACACAATGTCTTACTGGTATTTCTGAATGGATGAATAGTAATTTTCTCAAACTAAATAAAGAGAAAACTGAAATTTTGGTAATTGGCAATAATGGATTCAGCGAGGTTATCAGAAATAAACTTAATGCACTAGGATTGAAAGTTAAGACGGAAGTAAAAAATTTAGGGGTAACCGTTGACTGTAATCTGAATTTTAAATCGCATATTCATCAGACCACTAGGACAGCATTTTTTCACTTAAGAAACATAGCAAAAGTTAGACCTCTTATATCATTGAAAGATGCTGAGAAATTAATTCACGCTTTTGTTTTCAGTAGACTAAAATACTGTAACGCACTCCTCTCAGGACTACCCAAAAAAGACATAAATCATTTGCAACGAGTGCAGAATGCAGCTGCTAGAATCCTAACTGGGAAAAGAAAATCCGAACACATTTCTCCAGTTTTGATGTCACTACACTGGTTGCCTGTATTCAGGATTGACTTTAAAATACTGCTTATGGTTTATAAAGCCTTAAATAATCTCGCTCCATCTTATATATCGGAATGTCTGACACGTTATATTCCAAATCGTAACCTTAGATCTTCAAATGAGTGTCTCCTTATAATTCCAAAAGCTAAACTTAAACGAAGTGGTGAGGCGGCCTTCTGCTGTTATGCACCTAAAATCTGGAATAGCCTGCCAATAGGAATTCGCCAGGCAAATACAGTAGAGCACTTTAAAACACTGCTGAAAACACATTACTTTAACATGGCCTTTTTATAACTTCAATTTAACTTAATACTGATACTCTGTATGTTCAATTCTTCATAATAACTATTCATGGTGGCTCTAAAATCCGTACTGACCCCTACTCTCTCTTCTGTTTCTTTTTCCGGTTTCTTTGTGGTGGCGGCCTGCACCACCACCACCTACTCAAAGCATCATGATGCACCAACATTGATGGACTGAAAGCCAGAAGTCTACGTGACCATCATCATCAGGTCCTTCCATGAAAACCCTAAATACAAAGAGGACTGTTTGATTTATGTTAGGTAGATTGCCTAGAGGGGACTGGGCGGTCTCTTGGTCTGGAACCCCTACAGATTTTATTTTTTTCTCCAGCCTTTGGAGTTTTTTTTTGTTTTTCTGTCCACCCTGGCCATCGGACCTTACTCTTATTCTATGTTAATTAATGTTGACTTATGTTTATCTTTTATTGTGTCTTCTATTTCTCTATTCATTTTGTAAAGCACTTTGAGCTACATTTTTTTGTATGAATATGTGCTATATAAATAAATGTTGATTGATTGATTGATTGATAAGTAAATACCTAATAATGTAAGCAAATTATTGTGAAAATTACACACTATTACTTTGGTATATAGTAAGTACTCCTTTGTAATGCCTAGGTGCACAGATTGTCAAAAAACAGCACCTGAAGCCAAAGAAAATTTAGGAAAACTTCCTAATGAGCTGTAACTGCATGCTTTTTCTGTCACATTCACATATGGGTGTCACTAAAGTTTTTCTGGCTTCAGATTAGGCAGAGACACCCCACTGAAAACCAGATTTAGCATAGGTTACCTTTTTTAGAGCCTCTGCTGAGATTGTCCATATTGCTTTGTAATAATTTCAGCTATTATTTTGATCAATCTAATTCACTCTTTTCTTCCCCAACTCCTGACATTTGATGAAATATACACATTTTGGAGTTGAGCTATCACCATCAATAATCAAAACATTGTCAGATCTTTGTATTCTAATTTTCCGAGATACTGAATTTGGGACTTTCATTAGTTGTCAGTTATAATCATCAAAATTAAAAGAAATAAACATTTGAAATACACCACTCTATGTATAATGAATCAATCTAATATACAAGTTTCACTTTTTGAATGGAATTACTGAAATAAATCAACTTTGTCATGATATTCTAATTTTATTACCGACACCTGTACAATTGCTCCTTGCTGGCTGACCTAAAAGAGTAGAAATTTTTGAGACTTACTATTGATCTATTTACACTTATCAGCCATAACATTAAAACCACTTACATATGGGCAAGACTAAGGATAAGCAATTTTTTGAGTTCTATAGTTTTCTACATGAAGACAACTGGTAGTTTGTTATAAGCATCTTGGAGAACTTGCTAAAGATCTTCTGGAAACACTGGCTGTCTATCTTGCTTGTGTCTCTGCAGTTAATCTCAGACAGCCTTGATGATGTTGAGAAATAGGGCAGTGTGGAGGCCATACCATCAGTTGTGGAACCCCTAGTTCTTTTTTGCTGAAGAGAGTTCTTTATGACCTTGAAACTGAGTTTGAGGAAATTGTTCTGAATGATTCTGAGTTCTGATGGCATTGCAGGATGGATAAGAATGTAATTATACTATTCAGCTTTGAGGATTTTTTTCATTTTGACTAGATCACCAACTCAATTTGCAGTTGGAAATCTGCAGTGAATCTCCTGAACGCTTCACTTCACATCTATGTTGTACTCCCCAGCTCTTCAATGGATGAATTGTCCTCTGTTTGAGCCTAAACATTTCAAAGTTTGACTTATTAGTCCAAAGTATGTGTTGCCAATAATAGTACCCTGGTCTTTATGTTTGTGTGAATAGGAGAGACATTTGTTTTTATTTCCACCTCAGAGGAATGTTGTTTGCAGAACAACACTTCTGGAAAGACTTCATCTGGACTACAGAGGTGTATATTTTGGTTCCAGTGTTTTTTGTTAGTTCACAACTAATAGCAGTATTGGACATCTTTCGATTTTGAAAGGAGATCAATTTGATATGCCTCTTGTCTGCTACACTTACTTTACATGGACAGTCACAAGGTTCTGGTCCTCAGCCTCACTAATTTCTTTGTGTTTCATCAGAAGAGCTTGGACAGTACATCTTAAGGCTCCTGTCAGCTGCAAAAACTTTTGCTTAGGAGTGACCTTGCTGATCATAACGTGTCTTATTGCTGTGAGGCAGCCCCCTTGATAGAGCACCCGGGTGTGGTGGCCCCAGCAGGACTGAGATTCCATGCTGCAAACCTGTGGCCGTGCAGCAAGCCGGGGGGCTGCCCTCTGTCATCCTGGGAGAGATATTGCCCGGTGCAAGTTCCTTCCCCAGTTCTTCCATTATGGAGGCATCCCGGCCAGATAAGAATCTAGGCGGCGGAGTGCGCTGACTGTCTTTCTCAGTTCCCTACAGACCTTTCCCGGGAAATCCTGCAGGGTTGTTACCGCTGCCGCATGGGGGAAGAGGCCGCTCTTCAGAAACTGCCTCTTAAACAGTATTTAATAGGAAACAAACACACTCTTACACCTCCTCTTTGCGAGATCAGCTGTAGGCTTGCCATGCAACATGATCCTTGTGCAGGGCTTCAAACATTTAACAGACTGAGCCGCAGCCATCCTGAGGTCTCACTCTGTCCTCTCTTACCCTAGACTCCCTCTGCTCTGGTCGCTGCTTTCGAGCCACTGTAACCCCTTGAACAGGAAAACTTTGTGTTTCTTTGACCAGGAGTTGGAGCCAAGGATTCACGTTTGACAGCTGTTCCTATATATACACATATACACACTCAAAATGCAAGTGACAGACAGAAGAATAACATGTTGTGCAAAAATTCATAGCCCCTTATATTAAGTTCTCTTTTGATACCGCCCTATTATTCTCAGAAATGTTTACTGTTTCAGTTGGTATAAAATTTCCACTCCTACAATATATACTAAAGTAATTAACTAAAGAAAGTAATTTCATGATACAATTATTAACAAGTATTCCTTTCTGTCACACAATGCTATATGTTCATTATGTAACTCAACTGAAATATTCTTTCTGCATTTTCTCTCATTACCAACCTGCAGTATATAAGGATGTTATTATGAATGATCTTGCATCTCTGAAGCATTTATATTTTATGCCTCCATTACAGGATTTGCTGTTCAGTTTATCACACTTTGTAGAGAAAATATTATTTATAATGCTTTTAAAGTAAGTCATATTGACCTATTTCAATTTGAAACTTAGCTGGAGAAATCCAATACACTTATTTATCTGCCAGACTTTTATTTTCAGTTCATTCCCTTTGTTAATCTATTCTCAGACTTTTCTCAGACACCTTTGTGAGGGTTCTCGAAATACTATGAATCTTTTGGCATGTCTAACTCTCAGCTATTAATTTAATATCCATTTGTAGAGTAATCCAGCTTAATACAGTTTCAGAGTCCCATCCTGAATATTATCTTTAAAGTGTAATGTTCCCTCACTGTAGCCCTCCACACTCACAACACCACAAATAAGGAAAAAGGTAAAAAAAAAGTGACTTTATTATTCAACAAAATAACCAAAGCTGGGCAGACAAAAGGCTTACCATAATGTAAGAATAAACAAAAGCAAAAGATTATATGGTGTTGCTCTCTATAGAGTAACTTAATGAATTTGATCTCCTGGTTATATAGAACCTATTAGAGTATCACACTAAGTGCTACGTTTACATCACATTTCTCTTTTTTTCTTTCTCTAAGCCAGGACTCTCTACATTCCACTACATCTAAATCAACCAGTTCTTTTCCCAACACTGCACTCGCCCATTTTTTGTGGGTGAACTTTATGTTTAAGTCAATTATGTCCAAGCCTAAGAACGACATCAGGGTTTGTGTGTCTATTTATTGAAGGGACAACAGCAGCAATTACTGCCGTTGAAGCACTTATTGCTCAAGCAAGACTTTTATACTTCATTTAAGTTGTCTTGCTTATTAAGATTCCTCACCCTAATTTGCTTAATTTAGTCTTAAAAAGGCACATTCACTACTACTTATTAACAATGAGATGCAGATGACAAAGGAAACCGCAGTTCTCTTTTCACCTGTGTATAAACTTCATCTTCTTTCAGCTGCTCCTGTATAAACTGCATCTTCTTCCATATCTTTCTGTCCTCTGCATCTTGTTCTGTTACACCCATCACCTGCATGTCTTCGCTCACCACATCCATAAATCTTCACTTAGGCCTTCCTCTTTCCTGGCAGCTCTATACTTAGCATCCTTCTCCCAATATACCCAGCATCTCTACTCTGCACATGTCCAAACCAACGCAATCTCGCCTCTCTGACTTAGTCTCCCAACCGTCCAACTTGAGTTGACCCTCTAATGTACTAATTTCTAATCCTATCCATCCTCGTCACACCCAGTGCAAATCCTAGCATCTTTAACTCTGCCACCTCCAGCTCTGTCTCCTGCTTTTTGGTCAGTGCCACCATATCCAACCCATATAACATAGCTAGACCTTCCCTTTCACTCTTGCTGATACCCATCTGTCACAAATTCCTCCTGACACTCTTCTCCTCCCATTCTACCCTGCCTGCATTCTATTTTTCACCTCTCTTCCACAATTCCCATTACTCTGTACTGTTGATCCCAAGTATTTAAACTCATCCACCTTCACCAACTCTACTCCCTGTATCTTTACCATTCCACTGACCTCCCTCTCATTTACACACATGTATTCTGTGTTGTTCCTATTGACATTCATTCCTCTCCTCTCCGGAGCGTATCTTCACCTCTTCAGGGTCTCCAAAACCTGCTCCCTATCATCGCTACAGATCACAATGTCATCAGCAAACATCATAGTCTAATCTTGTCTGTCAACCTGTCCATCACCATTGTAAATAAGAAAGGGCTCACAGCCGATCCCTGATATAATCCCACCTCCAACTTGAATGCATCCGTCACTCCTACCGCAGACCTCACCACTGTCACACTTCCCTCGTACATATCCTGTACAACTCTTACATACTTCTCTGCCACTCCCAACTTCCTCATACAATACCACAGCTCCTCTCTAGGCACCCTGTCACATGCTTTCTCCAGGTCCACAAAGACACAATGCAACTCCTGGTTAAATTAAATACTTGGAAAGAAACTGAAGAGAATAAAGCAAAGGACTGAGTATTGCTCATTACGATACTTCATTGTATTGTACAATGACAATAAATGTATCTTGTGTGCATTTCAGGCTACACATTATTTGGATAATCTCCTTGGAAAGGAAATAATCTGTGATATAAGAATGAAATGACATGGCAGAATGAAAAAAAAAAAATAAGTCATACAATTAAATAAGATTCGTTTTTAGAAAGGATTGGTGTCTAATTAATCAACTGGGTTAGAACAAAAACTTGAACCACTATGGCCATTCAGGGCTGACTTTGCAGACCCCTGCTTTAGAAAGTCTTAATTCCCACACATGCTTCAAGAAAAGTTAATGCCATTTCACTTTAAATGAGAAGCCCTCTTAACGGCTTTAAGAAATTCTGGAACATGGTAACCTTGACTGTCATTGCCTGCATGAAAATGATTAATATATGTTCTGCTTTGAACAGTAACTAAAATAAAAAAGTATAAACTATTGGGTCAATACAAATGTTTATTAACCAAATATCAGTTTGTTTTTTAAAGGTAAATGGAATAAATGTGCTAGTTTTCTAAATTCAAGCACCCTGCAAAGTTGTACAAATCTAATTAAAAGTGTAGGTCATAAATTAAACTGTTGAAGAATAAAATAGATAACAGATATAATTTGGTTAACAGCACTCAATTACATACATTCAGTGTCTGTTAATGAACATTACAATTAGTTTATCACAGGGAGAAAATGGTTTAATTTTGTGTCTTTTATAGCTGCTTTTGACTTATTCACTTTCTAATTTATGTATCGAGAAGCAATTTGCACATGCAGGAGACCGGGTTTGCATATGCCCTTCACAATATCTAAAGGTGTTTGACATAGTAGATGCCAAAAGTATAATATCTGTTATATTTTATATGATTATTTAGCATCATGGTGGGCATTATAAAAGTAATGACAGTCTAGTGAGAAACACCGCAGGACATTCCTGCAGTAGAGTCAGGCACTGCTGTTTTGAGCATCAGTTTCACACAGCCTGACTTCTTCTATTATTTGTACATGTAGGGGTTTCTATTGTTTCCTAGGGTATTGCAAAATAAAATAGAATTTTAGGTAAAACTATGTTTATTAGCAGATATATTGTTTTTTTCTTTTCATATCTGCTAAAATTCATCTTTTGAAAATGAAATGTCTTAATTGAACAGTTCATTTCATCAATCTGTAAAGGTACTGGGCAGCCTAGGAGGAAAAGTGGTCAGCTATACTGCCTCACAGCTCTAATGAAACTCATGGCTTGTGTGGAGTTTACATGTCCTCTAATTTTCAAGAGAGCTTCTTAGACTGAATTGTGACTCTTTAATTGGTGTAGTGAGAATGAAGGGATAGGTAAGCTTGTGTGTGGATTGGGGTTGGCTCCTGCAGTGCACCTGATGCTGTTGGGAACAATAGGTTCAAAAAATAGGTGGCCAGTTGGATAGATGCATGTGTTTAAAAAACAATCAAATGAATCCATAGATGCCTTTACCACAGCGTATTGAAAATACAGTTCAGTGTGAGAATTCTAACCGTGTTGAATTGTTTCACTTTTAGTGACAAAATGGAACATCCTAATCGAATGATTTATAAAAGGTTGTTGCTCTCGCACCTCAGTACCAGTACCATAATTATACCTTAGCAAATAACTGATAATTTCTCACCCTGTTTACAAGCTGCTTCATCCTCCAAGCCTGTACACATGCACACTACACTACTCCCCCATTTCCCGGTGTCAGAGGCAACCTGAACATCACAATATCCCCACTATCAAGCATGTGGATTCGGATGTTTTTGGATCATTTTTCCTAGATAAACATAATGGTAAGGTGGTTAAACAGTAAGTACACTGTCATATTGCCTACTTTATTGCAGTTAAGCAAGTAATTACACTGTTACAGGAGAAAATGTAAATTGTTGTCTTATGTCTGTTCTTTTATTTTATTTCTTTGCTCAGTTCAAACCATTCATAATTGCACAGCAATACACCCATCAAATAACACTGATAAACTGCATTTTATGTTCTCCAAGGCCTCCAACTATATAGCATTGACAATTGCTTTATTAATTCTCTGATGCTCTGTAAAGGATTTGCTAATGATAATGGCACTTTGCAGTTAAAATGATCCCTCACATCACCAGGGAAGAGATGACATTTTACTTTGCAGCATGTATAAATTGGTTCCAAAAAAAGCCATGACTTTTGCAATAGCGAAGCTCAATGCATGACCTTTTCATAAGCACTACTTTGGAAACAATGCTTTTTCTTGCTTGAACAAACCTGTAAGCTCAAAAATGGCTAATCCTCCTGCTACTTTATCATTTTCATTTACAACATTTAATTGTTCAAAAACTGTTTTGAAATACTTAATGGACTTCTCTTGAAATTGTCTGGTGGTATTTGTATGTACAATGTTTTACTCTAATGCAGAGATTCTTAATTTATTTATACTTAGTGTAAACCACAATTGGCAGCTTTTGTGAAACAAAACAAAACTATAAATGACTTAAATGTTTTTGAGTGCTTAGGTTTAAAGTCAATCCAACATAAATCAAAAGTCACACCTAAAGTCTCTAAAGATACAAAATAGAAAATAATTGTAAATTTCAAAACAAAATTGTTACATAGTTGGAGAATTAAAAATAACAGAATAAGCAAGGAAAAGATAATAAACTGTAAATATCCAATAATTAACTAAATAAAATTGGCAAAACTAAGAACATAATTAAAATACAAAATATAACTCAAAAACAAAAGGTTTACAGTGAAAACACCAATTACAAATGGCCAAAATATTAACAAAACCCAGCATGAAAATCAAAAGATAGCATGAAGGCAATCAAGTGGAATATAAATATAGTGCTTCAGATAACACGTGAAGACTGTAATTGTATTCTGATTTACTAAACAGAAAATGGTGGAAAGTAGTGATTGGCATTATAATTCAGTTTACATATACAGTTCTCTTAAACTACCCATTTACGTGAATAGATTATTTTGATTTATTAATAATTAAAAAAAAAAATAAAGGGGAGGCTTAGATGAATCTATTTTCCAACCCGCTGAATCTGAACACAGGGGTCTGCTGGAGTCAATCCCAGCCAACACAGGGCAGGAACCAGTCCTGGGCAGGGTGCCACCAATCCACCTAACCGGCATGTCTTTGGACTGTGGGAGGAAACCGGAGCACCCAAAGGAAACCCACGCAGACACGGGGAGAACATGCAAACTCCACACAGGGAAGACCCAGGAAGCGAACCCAGGTCCCCTAACTGCGAGGCAGCAGCGCTACCACTGCGCCACTGCGCCACCGTGCCGCCCGCTAGATGAATCACAAATTATTATTTATTTAAAAATAATATATTATTTTTATATAGTTAATATGCTGAAAATTCATATACTTTTAATCTCTTTGAAAGCATGAAGCATGACCAACATAATAAAACAGCATAATTAAAATAAGACACTAAGTCTGAGAATCATAAATGAGAAATAATTGTGTGACACTTTCTTAGGTAATGATTCAGTTCATGAATCGAATGAGAATCATGTGACTCGTTCTTGGGTAATAATTAAGATGAAACTAGAAAGAATTGGTGAATGATATATGCTCAGTGCAAGAGCCAAACAAAGTGCATGCTAATGTAAAGTTCAAACCAATATAAATGCTAATTAAGAAATTATAATCTATACTAATAAAAGGCAAAGCCCTCACTGACTGACTGACTGACTGACTCACTCACTCACTCACTCACTGATTCATCACTAATTCTCCAACTTCCTGTGTAGGTAGAAGGCTGAAATTTGGCAGGCTCATTCCTTACAGCTTCCTTACAAAAGTTGGGCAGGTTTCATTTCGAAATTCTATGCGTAATGATCATAACTGGAAGGTATATTTCTCCATATACTGTAATAGAGTTGAGCTCGAATGGCGTGGGGGCGGAGTTTCGTGTGACATCATCACGCCTCCCACATAATTACGTGAACTGACTGTTAATGCAGTACGTAGAAAACCAGGAATCGCTCTAAAAAGCGCTGAAGAAAACATGCATTATATAATTGAGAAGGCAGCGAAACAATAAGACGCGAGCGAGTGACATATACAACCATATTCATGAGTGCTGCTACTTCGGAAACAAAGCACGGTGTAAACCTAAAGTTTAAATTAAGTTCATAGACACGCTGCCGCTGGCGTTTGTCATGCCCACGGGTAATGCGGGATACAAGTTTAATGAGAGGACGCAGGATATAAACGAGAGTTTTGATTACTTTGTAACTAAGTTAAAATTGCAGGAAAAGGGCTGTGCTTATGCAAATTCCGAGAGACTGTGTTTGTGGGGGATTGACAGTTAAGGCGGGTGGGGGAGTCACGTCATCATGTCCCCTCCCATTCACCTCATTTCGCTCTGAGCTGAGCTCCGAAGCTAACGCAGTCTTACAGAAGTGACTTTGTGACGCTGCTACCAAATACTCACAGAAAAATACACAAGTTAATACACACGCTCTGTAGAGTTTCTCCAAACTGAATCCTCCAGGCACTACTTACAAAAGGTTACATTGACAATCGTATTATGTTATTTTTAAAATGTTTCCTTTTCTTAGCACAAGCATAGCTGAGAAGCTTCGATGCATGTATTCATACCGCGTTAAAAAATAATGCATTTAATCACACTTTCAATTCCAAGCAAAGGGGAACTTCTGTCAATGCATGATTTCCTGGTACACCGATTACATTGATCAGCATTTCCCGATTCATTTTACCCTCGCACCCAATTGGTTTGAGAAGAAGTATGAAAAAATATGAGGTTAACAAAGAAAAACAGATCACCAATTGAATCTTTATGAATAATCGATTCGCCATCAATAATTGTTTTGGTAAAGCCATACTCAGTGTAATCCTCCTTCCATTTTATAAATTTTCCGCCACTAGCCATGATTAAATGAACATAAAAAAGTAAGAGCGAAGCGAGGGTGACTTATTCAGGCAGGCAGGCGACAGCTCAATAGCTCGAATTTGGATATAAGTAGATTCTATTTAGTCCTTAGAAATATATCTTTCTAGTTTCTATGGTAAAGAAATAGTTATGCAATGATGACTAAATCTAACTAGACTTTTATATTCAACTTTTGACTTTATATATTCAGAAACAAGTTTAACTTTATATATACCGACACTGACATTATGTATTCAAGTTTTGACTTTATATATTCGGGAATGACTTTATATATTAAAGTTTTGACTTTATATATTCTGACGCTGACTTATATATTCAGAAAATCAATGTATTTGTCTGTTTGGCACCCCATAGTATATGTGTCTGTGTATATATGTACACATGTATGTATATATATATATATATATATATATATATATATATATATATATATATATATATGCCAGCAACACTCATGACAATGACAAAACAATTACATTGTCAATCATGTTACGTTATTATTAAAATGTTTCCTTTTCTTTTTAGTTCTCTGCTGCCAAGCACGGGTATTTTGCTATATATATATAGATATAGATATAGATATAGATATAGATAGACATATATATATATAGATATATATAGATATGACAACAACACTCATATCAATGACAAAACAATTACATTAACAATCATGTTACGTTATTTTTTTAATTTTTCCTTTTCTTTTTCATAACTTCTTTAACACACTACTTCTCCGCTGCGAAGTGCAGGTATTCTGCTAGTTTTGTCATTAAAGTAGAACATCATAAACTTCATCTTAAAATCGTTTAATTAACCAGTTTCTCAAATTACATTCGTAATTAAAGTAGCATGTTAAATGCTTTGTTTTGTATGTGATCTTCTATGTGTGTGAATCACTTCTTGCTTTTTAAACCGGCTCTCTTCCTCCAACTGGACATAGAATCCATTACATTCGTGATATCACAGCTCTCTGAATAGCTAAAATACTGAGATGTATACGTGATATCATTTTCATGATGATATGAGTTAAAGCACGTTATTAAACATGGGTTTCACAGCGCAGTGATTGTGTGTGACCTTCGATAAAATAATTTATTGCAGCAGTACTCAGGGGCGGCTCTAGGCTTGTGGCGGCCCTGGGCAGAGGAAAAACCGGTGGCCCCTTCACCCGCCAATGTCAATATGGTATCTTATGCACAGTGGATGGCTACGTCCGTTGCGGACACTGCATAGCCGCCTCGTGCTCATGATACAAGCATTTAACTTTTACCGAAATTTGTTGCTGCGTTTTTAGCTGTGTTGTTATTTTCTCTTTCTGTTTTATATTCAATATATATTGGCGTAGCCACCCCTGCAGTCCTTGTTTTTCTTTCTCCAAGTAACCGATCACCACACAATCAGCTCTGTAATAGACGTTAAGCCATCTGTAAGCTTAGAGTGTTGATTCTTCAAAACGTTTAAAGAACATTGAAATATCTTCTAATTATTCTGTCCTTCACGACAGTCCCAGTGAAAAATATAGATTATTTAAATGAAGTTAAAGTTTTATCTGTATAATATAATAAACATATTTTGCTGCATTTCATCTTAAAAATTATATCGTCATCATATGTAAATAAGCGCTTTATAAAGTGGCTCAGGTTGTGTAATATTATAACTGTAGTGCAAGTTTACAGTGGGATGATTGTACTTATAAGTACAAACAGTTCTACAAGGAGCAATTGATTAAGTGCATTTAAAACTCTTAAGATGAAACTATTTCTGAACCGCGAGGTCCGTATAGGAAAGGCTTTGAAACGTTTTGCCGTGGCAGAGACAGTGTGTGCTTAATGCCGTATACCGATAATTCTCTTTCCGATCAGCTGCTGCTGTGATTCACACTCAGATACAGTGATATAAATACTCCGAGTGATGCAGTGAGAGTAATATGGAAAAAGATGATTCGTTGGGGCAACTCCTAACGCGAGCAGCTGAAAGAAGAAGAAGAAGGTGCAATGAGAGTAACAACGCTAAAGCAGTTATGGTATTTGGAATACTATGGCTATTCCCTGGACCATTAGATTGTTACAAGTTAATTACAATCAGATGCATTACACTAATAAACAATATGCGATTAGTTTCATTGTATTTATAAAGCCACGTCAGGAAAATAAGGTGTAACCACACACAGGAACAGTAACACTCCTTTGACACTGGGTGCCGCCAGTCTGCAAAAAAGAGCGGAGAACTTGCGTACGACAAGGTATTAGGTACCGTGGAAAAGTGTGTGGCTTTACACCAAGTGTAGGTTTTATACATCGCGATTTGAACGTGGCAACATTTCTGTGCGTACGCACTGTTTATACATGAGGCCCCTGGTCTGGAACCCTAAAAGAGATAACCCAAACTCAAATGGCATGGATTCTAGGCCTCTATAGGCCCAAATAACTCTCCTGATTAAACAACTGTGAAAAAGTAATCAATATTCCAAAACTACAGAAATCCTCTTCAAGGGAAAGGCAAAAATCATAACAATCCCTGGCTTCCCTAGTAAAAAAATACCTTACTACAGTATATTAATAATGTGCTACAATTTTTAAAAGTATAACATAAACATAATTTTTAAGTGCATTTTTTTTTCAAACACACTTTAATTGTAATTATATATACTTAAAAACTATATTTAAATGGAAATGCATTTTAGTCTACAGTTTGGTGTATTTTTTGTATATTTTCAAAAAAATGTTATAAATGTAAATGACATTTAGTGTACTAAAGCATGCTTATTCACAAGTAAAGTGTTTGGTATATTTTTTATAAGATATATTTTCAACATCCATCCATCCATTTTCCAACCCGATGAATCCGAACACAGGGTCACGGGGGTCTGCTGGAGCCAATCCCAGCCAACACAGGGCACAAGGCAGGAACCAATCCCGGGCAGGGAGCCAACCCACCGCAGGACACACACAAACACACCCACACACCAAGCACACACTAGGGCAACATTCTTTGTTTTAAATATGTTTATTTATAAATATTAAGAATTATTCCATTTATTAGTAAATATACCTGTTTTCAATTCTTTTAAAAATAAGGGTTAACAGAAATGGTTTAAAATTTAATAAAATATGCTAGTAATAAATTCATATCTTTGCATAAATTCTCAGAAAGCAGCCTTAAGTGGGCCACAGCTGTTTTAAAGCTGGCAACTTTGGTTCACTGCTGGCACTGGCATGATGCATATGGGCCACCTCTGGCCCACGGTTGATGAATCCGTCAAATCTACTTTCAGTGCAGAATATTTGAGCCAATATTGGGCCACTGGCATTGTTCTGCAATTGCATGCATGACCCAGTATTGGGCAATGTTGGCTTATAGTGATGTAAAAAATGTCAGTATTTATAATGGGAAGATGTTAAGAAGATGCCATTTTTTTATGTCAGTTTATGAGTTCATGTGCTTAAGCATATGAATTTTATTCCACTACAAAATATGAGTAACCTTATGTAAATATCAGACTGATTATGGACCTTTTTTTGTTAGAAGACTTGTTTCTTTGCATAATGTCAAACAAAAAAAAATTCCAGGCGTGAAATATAGTGCACTTTACAATTTGTTTTGAAATCAAGCATAAGCACTTTATAAACGACCAGCAGAATTTCCTTAAATTGTGGAAAAAAACACACAAGATCATTTCTTTGATTGACATTGGGACCAGCCATTGAGAGAATGGTCTTCCTAAGGTCAGGTCTTCTGACATTAACGTCAGCCAATGAGGGAAAACCTTGAGTGAAGAATTCTTGAGTGAAGAATATATGCCAACTCAAACAAAGATTAAACTTTGGAGTTGGCTGAAGAAGAATTAGCTGTTAGTTAATAATTGATTATTTAGCATACTGTGTGTTGGTTGTTACTGTTCATTTTAAAATGTTTGAATTATGAAAAGTGTAAACAGTTAATTGCATAGTATGCAAGTTCCTGTAACATGAGTTAACTGCTACATGTTTTATAAGCCAGTTTAAAATATTCAGTGAGAGTTTTACTTATAAAATACTGCATTATGATATCCAAGTATTAAATAAGCGGTGACAATAGCAAGCAAGAAATATTAACATTTAGTATTTCTTTATTTTAGCAGGAGCCTTGTTTTAACTTTTTAACTGCTGAGAAACATCATGAGTTTTTGCTGTAAGTGCATTGTAACAAACGTTTACTAAGCATGGTGAACATTGTTAATATCAAACATATAAACCCTCAAAGGCTGAATTTGTTTTATAGAGTTTCTGCAGGGAATTCCTGCATTAAAATTGATGATAAAAATGTCACAGTTCAAAATATAATCAAATATGAAGACAAGGAATATGTTGTCTGCTGGGAATACCAACACAAGGCCCATATTTTTTGAATATCCATTTAATTCTTCATGCTTGGAGATCTTTGTTATGTTCAGGCTTTTCACAAATCTTCAGTATTTACCTATTGGTTCTGGCGTGCTGAACTATGCTACTAAATGTTCAATATCTTGTAATCGCCATATTTCATTCAAATACACACTAATTGGTACAGTATCTTTCAAGGCATATATTTTTCATATTGTGTTACAGAGTACATAAGTATTTATTTGCTTATTTTTCATCACTCCAACACTTCTTTATGTTCTTGACTGGCTTATGGTGGTGTTTTCTGTCAATAGGTTAACCAATTAGTTTACTTGAACTGCACAAATAAAGTCATGTTTAACTAATAATATAATGTATACATTAATTATATGCATAATTATTATTTTAATTACACTTGATTAGTAATTGTGAGCATGCAAGCATGATATAAGTACAAATATCAAGGACTTTAGTAAATGTAATGTTTTAGAAACATCTTTGTTTAGTAATTTTAGTAGACGATGTGTCAAATTATGAATTCCTTGCAATGCAACAAAGCTGAGTTGGTTCCATCAAACTGGGTGTCCAATGGACTGTGCACTTGGCCACCATATAAAACTGGAGATATTCATAAGGCTATAAGATATAAAGATCAGCCCAAAGAAAACTTGAATCATTTAAGGTTGAAATTATGTACACAACAGGTTTGTAAGATAATATTTGGTATATTTCTGAATATATGCATATTGTACAGTGTCAGGGATGCCAGGGGCAACGACCCGGCCGGGACGCCGTGAGGGACCGGAAGAGGGTCAGAGCCCACCCTGGATCACGTGGGGGCCACCTTCCTGGTTGCTCTGGGGGCCACGGGTACAGGGCATGGAAGCTCCACCCTGTAGGGGCCCGTGGTCACCGCCAGGAGGCGCCCCAATGCCTTGGGGACCTGTTACCCCAGCACTTCCGCCACACCAGGTCAAAGATCAGCTTCAAGTAAGCAGCCCTCTGACAGGAGGTGCGGTGCCGCGGGCTGTATGCACGGCGAGGGAGGAGTCCGTGAGGACGCTGAATGGACATGGGCTGCTAAGTGCCCTGGGTCCTAGCGCCCTCCATCTCGAGTCGGCTGCGTTCTCGTGCAGCACTGTGGGGACACAGACGGGAAAGAGGCCCTTTCTTTGTAATAAGGAGTCTCAAACCGTCATGGCGTCCCAGAGTGAAAGGAGGAATGAGAGGCTGGGTGCCGATTCCTCCAATAGGTTGGGACGCGATGCTGGGTGCACGCGTCCGGGTGTTGGCCGCCCTCTGCGGGAGCAGAGGAAATCCCTGAGGCCGGCGGAGAGAGCGCAGGCGGTGCCGGCGATTCCACCATTAAGAGGGACACGGAAGCCGCGGAGAGGGTGCCGAACAGGCAAGTGCCGGGGTGCCGATTGGAGGGGGGGACGCTGCCAGTGCGTGGCACAGGAAGGGTGCCTTGGCAGCGGTTCTGCCCCTGTGTTCTCTTTTGCAGGGACGGACCCCGGGCGAGCAGTAGTACCCCCTTTGTTGGGGACCTGCCCTCAGATGTCGGACCGTCTGCTGAAGAATCTCTCTGCTGGTATGCGGGTGCCACCACGGCTGGAGGAGACTGCAGGGGAGCAAGTGACTCCGACCAAAGGGGCGCGGAGACCTCGGAAGGGGTGCCGAATGAGGGGGCCCCGGGGTGCCGGTAAGAGGGAGGAGCGCAACCTGTGCTAGGCGCAGGGGAGCACCAAGTGGTGGTGCTCAGGCCGCGTCTCCGCCCCTGTGCCTGCTTGGAGAGCGGGACCGGACCCCGGCTGTCCTGGAGTAGGACCCGCTTCGGGGCTATGCTGCCCTCGCGGGACGGGTCGCTCTTTCCACGAGTGGTCTTCACTGGCTGTGGGGCACTGTCAGGGATGCCAGGGGCAACGACCCGGCCGGGACGCCGTGAGGGACCGGAAGAGGGTCAAAGCCCACCCTGGATCATGTGTGGGCCGCCTTCCTGGTTGCTCTGGGGGTCACCGCCAGGAGGCGCCCCAATGCCTTGGGGACCAGTTACCCCAGCACTTCCTGGTGTGGCGGAAGTGCTGGGGGGAAGATTTAGGACGGCACCTGGAGAGCTGCTGGGAGGACAGCCGGCACTTCCGCCACGCTGGGGCGTGGCCAGAGGAGGACTGCCGGGAACACCAGGGGCTTATCCGGGGACTGTTTAAAAGGGGCCGTCTCCATTCATTCAGCGCTGGAGTCGGGTGGAAGCAGGACGAGGCAGAAGAGAGTGTGGAGGCGGCCCGAAGAAAGGCATTTTGTGGCCAGGACTGTATGGATTGGGGTTTGTTGTGCACTTTATACTGAGTCTGAGTGACTTTAAATTGTAAATATTTGGAAATAAATACGTGTGGTGGTGATGAACAACATGTCCGCCTGTCTGTGTCCGGGTCGGCTCCACAACAGGTAAAGCTCTAACATGTGGAATTTAACAAGTAATTACAAAATTGCAAGACTGAAGCTTCCAGTTGCTGAAAAACACTCAGATTTCTGAGTCCATCTAACCATTTCTCTTTCAAGCAATTTTCTGATCAGGCTTACAGGATGAAGGAGTCTATAAAATTATCAACAGTCACAAGGTAAGAGCCAACAACCGATAACATTTCTTCAGAATTGTCATTGACAAAATTCTTTTGATTTTTTTCCTTGTAAACAGAGGGGCACTTACTCAATGGGATCTGCTAAAGAATGGATAGAACGGTAAGCTTATCTTGAAACAAATTAGCTAGTCACGGTTTTTGAAGCAAATACTCTAATGTCACTTAACACATGTGAATGAAATATGCGCTATGAGACATAAACGGAGACTGGACTGACTTAACAGTCTCTCCTCATTTGTAATTTGTTTGCTTTGACCTTTTGTCAAAGTTTCAATAAAAATGAAACAAAAACAAGAAGGTAATACAGTAAGAGTGTATGTGACAGATAAATGACTAAAGCGCTTGTCTCATTGCCACCACCTTAGATTCATAGACATTCTGGTCCACTTTATTTATTGAACTGGTATTTTTCATCACACGCTTATAAATTAGCTTTGAGAAGGTGAAGGATCTCTGGCATGTACACTACTTAACCTCTGCCGTCAGGGATATGTATTGAGAGTACTTATCTTGAAGTCAATGCTTCACTTTGCATTTGCTTTATGGTAATGGAATTTGATAGAGGCTGATGTCAAAAACTAAATGCAGAGACTACCGAAATAATTCAATTTAAAAATAATAGCAAGTTACAAGCATTATAAACATTTTACGGAATAACCTTTTGTATACCAGCCAAACAGCAGCCGAGTATGTAATAAGAAAGTAAGATAAGTAAGTGACCTATTAAAGCAAATAAATGGAAAGGTCAGGGGAAATTATTATAAAAGAAAGTAGATGTGACAATGCAATTAGAGATACATAACACAGACAAAACAAATCAATGAATCCATAGTCATTAAGGATATGTCATATTTCCTGATTGTGTTTGTTTTTTTTTTGTATGTTTTAAAGAAAATGCCAGTATCATATATTAAGGCAACAAAGTTATAGGAATAATTTCACTCAGTTATTCTGCGTATTTGATTTACTGATTCAAATGAGTCTTACTGTTTTCAGATAACTACAGTAGAAGGGATATGCGAACAAAACAAACATTGTTCTGCAACAGGTATTTTGTAGAGAAGTCACTTCCAATACCACATTACAGATGCAAACTAGGAGTTCAGAAAGACAAAGATTTATACTTTGAAGAAAACTGGGGAAGAGCCATTTTTTTGTTACAGTTTTTATATTTTTGTTTATTTTTATTTTGATGTTAAGCGACATAAAGCAAGCTGCAGTAACTCTTTGAATTCCTGAGGGTATTTAACCTTTAAAAACAAAGATGCTCCTGTACAACAGCAACGTAAAGTCTGTCCTCCTGTATGGTTCAGAGTGTTGGCGTGTGGTCAGTACAGACATGAGGAGACTTGAAGTCTTCCACAACAGATGTCTCAGACGAATCTGCCAGATCTTTTGGCCCAACAAAATATCAAACCAACAATTATACAAGAAAACAAGCAGTGAATGCATCACCAAGGACATTACATTAAGATGCTTAAGATGGCTTGGACATGTGTTAAGGATGGAGCAAAACCGGATCCCAAGAGTTGCCTGGAAAAAGAAAACCTGGAAGACCCAAAAACACCTGGCGTAGAACGGTGGTACAGGAGCTTCAAATGCTGAACCTGTCATGAGGAGATGCACAACAAGCTACAAAGGACCGCATGCGATGGAGGAAGCTCATCGAAGCTTTATGTCCCACTAGGGATGAAGAGGATTGAATTGAAGTTGAAGTTTAAAAGAGGTTAGTGGTTACATATGTAAATTCCAGATGTGTATATTTAAAAAATTACTGCACACTGGGGAAACTTCTTAAGACTGGAAGCTAACAAATGCATTAATATGTTTTATAAAAAGGTAATTGGGCTTATCTGAGTAAGTATATGTCAATGGGAGTGGAGTGCATCATGCGTAAAATTGATTGAAGGAATTATTAGGACAAAATTTGACCAGTGTGTGGCAAGAATGGAACTATTATTAAAAGGCATGGGTTTAAGTTGGGGGAAAATGTGCTCCACTAGGCTTTTAATTTCTCCTCTTCAATTGGTCACTTCTGGTTGAGAGAAAGCTGTGCACGTTTGGCTGCCGCTTCTTACCGTTGTCGTTGTTTTTGTTTTGTTTTGTTTTATTTTGTCCTGTTGGACTTTTTCACCATCACCTTCTGATTAGATTGCTCTTTTCACATTTACTTAGTATACGAATGCCTTTGGTGATTGTCTAGATCACACCTGCTTCAGTCCTGCGCAAGCTCTCTTCCTTCTCTCCTGTTACTGGCTTTGTGGTGAGTATGAGTCTACTCTTGCTTCGTTTGCAGTCGCCAGTCTGAACTGCGAACGTCCAGCTTGCCCACTGTGCTTTTCCTTTTCTAGCTGGTTATGCAGTGAAATTTAGGTTGGCTAACGTGTGTAGCTGGAGTTATGCTGTTGTGTGGCATTCTGTTCGCTCTTGGTGGTATCCACTGGTGTCTGGATAATCTTAGCCCGTTCTGTCTCTGGTTTGGAGTTGTGCTGTGTGTTGCCATTTCTACTTTTTTGGCAATGCAGCTCATATATTCTCCATATGAACTTAAACATCTTGACCGTCATCCACGATTGGTCTCCTTGACTTATAATTTTTGCCAGTCGCTCTGTGTTCTCGCTATATTCACTGGTCTAAAAGAGGCCCCTTGTGGATCTATGGCTTGGATGTGTTGATTAAAATTATATAGACATCTCACAGTGTTCACCGTGTTCAATGGCGTAAAGCTAGGGCTGTCCGAGGAATAAACATGGGCCATCTTCGTCCTCTTTAGGAAGTGCCTACGCCCTACTCTCCCAACTTTAGGATGGCCATATTGAACGCTCGCTCCGTCACTAACAAGACCTCGCTGATTAACGACCTCATCTCCCAGAAGGAAGTGGACATGTTTCTGCTTACAGAAACTTGGCAACAACCTGGTGACTATTTACATTTAAACGTGCTGTCTCTCCCTGACTACAGTCACATATCTAAACCCAGGTTAACAGGTAAAGGGACTGGCATGTCTGTGGCTTATAAATCTACCTTAACAATGAAGGAACTCTCCTTTTTTGAAGTTACATCTTTTGAATATATTGCTGTGAAACTGGCTTCCTCCCTTCCTGTACTACTGTTGTTAGTTTATCGCCCTCCCAAATCTGTGGTAAACTTTCTGTCTGAATTTAATGAACTTCTCACTGTAATCTTATCTCTTTGCCCTGCTGTAATTGTACTTGGTGACTTTAATATTCATGTTGATATCAACTGCTCTCTTACAGTTGAGTTCATCTCAACTTTGGAATGTTTTGACTTGACACAGCATGTT
The DNA here is from genome assembly GCF_016835505.1 of Polypterus senegalus. NCBI lineage: Eukaryota > Metazoa > Chordata > Cladistia > Polypteriformes > Polypteridae > Polypterus > Polypterus senegalus. The sequence continues at coordinate 119,895,783 of NC_053163.1, read as the reverse complement.
GATTTCTCCACTTACACTCATGGTCATATTCTTTATTTGCTTTATTCAAATGGCTTGAGTAATGTCTCTGTCTCAGGTTTACTCTCTGGTATTTCTGATCAGAAATGTATTCAATGTAACTTTATCATTATTACCACTACATCTGTTGAGAAAAAGTCTGTCTCCTATCACAACATTAGGTCTGTTAATTCTGATTTGTTTGCTGCTTCCCTTTTGTCTTTGTCTCTTTTTGAAATGCATAGACTTCCCTCTCCTGAAAACATGGTTTCCCTTTATAACAACTGTGTTTCCCAACTGCTCGATAACTTTGCTCCCTTAAGGACTAGACAGGTTCCAGCCACCCACTCCTGTCCCTGGTACACCCATGAGCTCAGAGCTATGAAAGCCCCTAGCCGGCGTCTTGAGCGGGTTTATATGAAAACAGGCCTCATAGTTTAATCACAGCTTTACACTGAGCACATACGTAAATATAGGGGTGCCCTTATCAGACTGAGGACCATTGCATACTATTTTTGTGTGTCAAAGTCAGCATCAAACTGTATCCTCTTTTGCCTTGTTTGGAATGTCATGATTCACCTAAGTGGGGGCCTTCACATGAAGAAAGAGTATAAAGTCATGGAATATTCCCGGACACACCTTTGAAGCCGACAGACGAATGGAAGATAATGTCATCCAGTCCTGAAAATCCTTCCACTGCAAGGCGAAAATGGCAGATTCTACACATCAAGCCCCCATTCCCAAACTGGGTTCTTTCCATTGGCTTCCTTTGTCTGTTATGCAGCGTAAGCCGTCATTAAACAAAGCTGTTATTTCTCCTATGTGATTTCTTTATACCAACGTATCACTAAGGGAGGCATATCGCCTTTTTATATTATATCTATTGTGGCAGATGGCTGGGGGGGGTGACCCGGTCGGGACACCTTGGAGGACCGGAAGAGGGCGTACGCCCACCTCAGACCACGTAGGGGCAACCACCCTGGTTGCTATGGGGACCACGGGTACAAAGCTTTGAAGCTCAACCCTGTAGGGGCCCGTGGTCACCACCAGGGGGCACCCTGATGCCTTGGGAGCCCTGGACCTCAGCACTTCTGCCACACCCGGAAGTGCTGGGGGGGAAGACGTGCAGGGACATCCGGAGTGCTTCCAGGGGATACAGCTGGCACTTCCGCCACACTGGGGAGTGTTGGTGGGAGATTACCGGAGCACACCTGGAGCACATCCGGGTGCTTACAAAAGTGGCTGCCTCTCTCCATTCAGGGGCTGGAGTCGGAATTGAGGAAGACAAGGTCTAGGAGGAGGCGGGGAGGCAGCCTGAAGACTGAAGGCATTTGTGTTGTGGCCAGGACTTTAGGGGTTTTGAGGTGCACTTAAATTTGTAGATATGGAACAGTTGTATAATAAACGTGTGTGGGGTGATTTGAACGTGTCTTCCTGTCTGTGTCCGGGCCAAATTCCACACTATTCAGGTTATGTAACACGCCGCAATTACAAAAGAACTCATTCCCAGGGAGCTAACACTCTCTCCTGGATATACCCTGTTGACTCTCTTGCCATCTCTAAACTTATTAATAAGTCTAATTCCTACTCCTGTCTGCATGATCCTGCCCCCAGTTCTCTGCTTAAGACATGCTCATCCATAATTAGTATTCCTGTTGCCTCTTGGTAAATGCATGTTTCATTTCAGGTTCTGCCCTCAAATCTGCTGCAGTTGCCCCAATCCTTAAAAAACCTGGCCCGGATCCTTCTTCTCTCTCCAGTTACAGGCCTATTTCTAATCTCCCTTTTTTGGCTAAGGTGATTGAATGCATGGTTGCTACAAAATTCCATGTGTTTCTTCTAGACAATACACTGTATGAGCCTTTTCAGTCTGGCTTTTGCACACAGCACAGCACTAAGACAGCTCTTCTCCGTGTAGTTAATGATCTTCTCCGGTCTGCAGATTGTGGTTCACTTAATATTCTCCTCCTTCTTGACTTAAGTGCAGAATTTGACACTGTTAATCATGTAATCCTGTCACGTCTCTCTGCTGTAGGGATCTCTGGCTTAGCCCTTCAATGGCTCACATCATATCTTTCTAATAGGTAACAGTTTGTCACAATCGGCAGATATAAATCCTTCACCTCACCTGTGTCGCCTTGTGTCCCTCAGAGTTCAGTCCTTGGGCCATTACTTTTTGAACTTTATATCCTTCCATTTGGGTCAGATTATTCACATACATGTTCTTAACTTCCACTGTTATGCAGACTATATACAGTAATATCTTAGTACAGATTCACCTCCCAGCACAACCACTGACTGCATAACTGATCTTAAGTTATAGATGGAAAAAAACTTTCTCAAACTTAATGGCAATAAAACTGAAATGTTACTGGTAGGCCCAAACTCCCAACTTTCTAAAGCATTGAATTTCTCTGCTTCTGTTGATGGTACACTTATCAAACCTGTTCCTGTTGTCAGAAATCTTGGTGTTTTGTTTGATTCATCACTTAACTTTGAGTTACACATTAGGTCTCTTTCCAAAATTTCACTCTATCATCTCCGTGCTTACCTCCATCCATTTCTGTCCTTTAATGATGCTCAAACTCTGGTTCATTGTTTCATAATGTCTCGTATTAATTACTGTACCTCTTCATTAGCCTCTCTGCAAAATCTATACAGAAGCTACAGTACATTCAGAACTCCGCAGCCAGAGTCCTCACCTGCACATAGTGTTTTGCTCACATCTCACCTGTTCTCTCCCAGTTTCAATGGTTACCAGTTCCATCTAGGATTAAATTATAGGATTCTGCTTCACACCTTCAAAGCCCTACATAACCTTGCCCCCCTCTACCTCACTCATCTACTAGCTCCTTACACTCCTTGTTGCTCTCTCAGGTCCTCGAGCAGTAATCTCCTTACTGTCCCACGCACCAGACTCTCCACCCTGGGAAGCAGGTCCTTCAGTGCTAAGGCCCCTCAACTCTGGAACTCTCTTCCTCAGTCTCTCTGAGATTACTTACATTATCGAGTTAAATTCTGATTCTACAAAGTTCAAAACGTAGAGAAAAGCAGATTTTATCATGGTGTCTGCCTGTATGTGTGTCTGTGAACAATCAAAATTGTCTTTTTTCAAATATGCATTTATGTATACACAGAGGCACACATACGCATATGCACTTGCATGAACACACACACACGCGCAAACACTAAAGAAATTTATAAAAACACATACTCAGAGAAAGACAGCTGACAGTTTGTTTGCCCTACCAGAGCACATGCTTGATGAAGAAGAGAAAGAAAGAAATGCATACCTATAGCTGTGTGCACAGAGGCATTGTGCCACCCCTGCCTATGTAAACAGCTTGTTTACTTTACTTGACTAAATGTGTTTAGTTTCAAATTATTTTTCAAGTTTGATTCATTTTCCTGTTCGTTTTACTGAACATTTATTGTGTACATAATAAATATTACACAAGTTAATGTAGGTGAAGCTTTCTTATTATAAAGTACAATTGGATGTTGTGATCAACTGGGGGTGCCACAGTGTCTGAAGCCCCAGACATGAATACACAGACAAGTCCCAAGTTCAAAATAAAGGTTTTTATTTTAAAGAAATACCGCCATACAGCAATAACAACCACTCCTCTTCTTTCTTTTCTCTGCTAATTGTCCCAGACGAGTGTTTCCTGTCTCCTCTCTCAGTACTGACTTGTCTGGAAAAGGCAGTGAGGCTCTTTTTATTGAAGATCTATGAGTAAAAAATTAAAAGAAATAAACATTTGAAATACATCAGTCTGTGTGTAATGAATGAATCTAATATACTAGTTTCACTTTTTGAATGGAATTACTGAAATAAATCAACTTTGTCATGATATTCTAATTTTTGACCGGCACCTGTATAACAAGATGCATGTGAGTCAAATGTGCAAACATGTGCAACCATGTGCAACATTGCAGAACAGAACACATATATCAGCTATCAGAACCGTCCATGAGTGTTCAGGAGTCTGACTGCTTGGGGGAAGAAACTGTTACATATTCTTTTGGTGAGATCCTGAATGCTTCGGTACCTTTTTCCCAATGGCAGGAGTGTAAGCAGTGAATGTGAAGGGTGTGTTGGGTCATTCACAATGCTGGTGGCTTTTGCGGATGCAGTGTGTGGTGTAAATGTACATGATGGAGGGAAGAGAGACACCGATGATCTTCTCAGCTGTCTTCACTATCTGTTGTAGAGTTTTGCGATCCCTGACTGTGCAATTTCCAAACCAGACAGTGATGCAGTTGCTCAGGATGTTGTCAATTGTTCCTCTTGTGAACGCTGGCCGGACACACACAGACGGACAACATAGTTCCACCCAACACACGTTTATTTTCACAATATTTACAATTAGTGCACTCACAAACCCCAGTGCCTCCAGCACCGATTCCCCCAATGTCCAGGCCACACAGTCCTGTGCCTCTCTTTCTCCTGGCCGCCTCCAGTCCTCACTCCAGCTCCGTCCTCTTCCACCCGACTTCCACCAATGACTGGAGGGAAGCGGCCCCTTTTATAGGAACCCGGATGGGCTCCAGCTGCTTCCCGGCAATCTCCCGCGGACTCACCCCCGTGTGGCGGAAGTGCCGGCTGCGCACCCGGAAGCCGTCCAGGTGTCCCCTGTCGTCTCCCGGTATAATCAGGCACTGGGGCGCCGCCTGGCGGTGGCCATGGGTCCCTACAGGGCTGGTCTTTCAAGCCCTCTACCCGAGGCCTCCAGCATAACCAGGACGGACGCCCCCTCTCGGTCTGGAGGAGGCACAAGCCCTCCTCTGGTCCTCCTGGGCGCCTGGCCGGGGACCACACGGGATATACCGGCATCGGGGCGCCACCTGGCGGTGGCCACGGGTCCCTACAGGGCTGGGCTTCCAAGCCCTTTACCCGAGGCCCCCAACATAACTAGGACGGACGCCCCCTCGCGGTCTGGAGGAGGCACAAGCCCTCCTCTGGTCCTCCTGGGCGTCTGGCCGGGGACCACACTCTGTAGAATGTTGTTAGAGTAGTTGGTGAAGGATGGGATAGGGCTAAATGTTGGTGAAGTGTAGTCTCAGTCAACCACATAGCTGATGTCATGTTCTGAAACCATCCTCGTAGCAGCCCAATGAACCGGGCAGAGCAGGGTCTACAGTGAAGTATACTTGTTTTTTCATGTGCTATGGTTCAGTCTACTTGTTATGTGTAGTGCTCACTTGTCTTATTGCATTATTCTGAGCATTATAGCTTCAAAAAAAGAAAAGGGCTTTTTACTACTAGCACTACCACCCCTATAAGGATCGATCAACATGCAAAATTACCATTTTTGGTGCTACCTTGCAGTGTCTGTAAGTAGTGGAGGATTCAGACTTCTCTGCAGAAGGTCCATATTCATAGACAGCTGACTTCCTAATTCGGCTCTTCTTATATAGTGAACAGACCGAAATACCACAGGACTGTCAAAGGTAGAGTGAAAAATTACCTCAATGCTCCTAGAATGTTTCCTACTAAGACCCAAAAAATTTATTTACAACTTAGAGCAATTCCTTTTTAGTCATTTTAAAATACTCCTGTGGAGATGCAATGCACAAGTCCCAGCGCTTTTTCCATTGCTGGAAACATTTCCAATGCTCATGTTTTGTTACTGTATTTAGGGCCTCCTGCAATTTTTTTTCTGGATTTCTAACACAGTACCAAATGGTCTTCCCTTCAGCCTCAATTTTTACTTTGGGAGCAAAAAAGTCACAGTAAATGAGGGGAGATGTGAAGCAACAACCACATTGTTTTTGGTTGACTGTTAATGTGGTGTGTGTGGGTGTACTGTCATGGTGCAAAATGAAGTTTTGTGTGTACCATTGACGTTATTTTACTAATGCTTTTCCACAGATGTCTCATCACTTCAATGTAATTTTGCAGATTAACAGTCTGTTCAAGGTTAGACGCTTTTTTAACAAGCACAAAATGTCAAAAAATGTGATCATCATAGTCTTGATGTTCAGTATAACCTGATGTGCTTTGTTTGGCAAGTAAAAAAAAAAAGTAATTGATGTCATGTGCATGCTTGTAGAATAAATGTCAGAAATGGGTCTGGATGCCCCAAAACCTTTGCGAGTCTCGGAAGCATCCACTAAACCACTAATATAATTAGATTTTTTCCTCTCCAGAAAGCTACCTTTGCTAACATAAGGCGCTGAACTTTTATCAGTTGTCATGTGAGTGTCTCTAACTTAGGGAAAGTCTGAGCAATGATTACCAGTATAGCTATCATGGGCCTAAGGAAGGATCTTGAGACAGTAATGGTGGGGGTTTATTTGCCTGTTTTATGTTACTGTGTGGCCTTGCACAATAACTTCACGATCATCTGTATCACTGGCAAATACATTAGCATTTCTGGAAATTTCTACTGTTAATGCAAAGCAAATGGGGAGGAGTTCAATATGACAGATTAAATAAGATTTAATGTATTCATTTAATTTAATTACTAACATTTACCTAACTCAGTTACCCAAAAAAAAATCAATGTATAAAACATGTACGTGACAACTACATGAAATATATCTGGGACAACTTACAAGACTTTCTTGAAGCAAACAAACTGTCCTGAATGAGTGCTGTGTGCCTTTAAACTTGGCATTTTTTATTTTCCCATTGATAAAACTAATCTTGTTGAAAAAAAGGAGCAAAATTTGTTATTTAATTACACCTCCAAATTTTATAATATTAAGCATAATTCTACTATAACCTTTTTAGCTTAACTGGGTAGCATATGGCTTTCACATGAAATGTTACTTAGCTTTTGTTGTGAAGCTGTCTAAATCCAAATTAAGAATAAAGCATAAAGTGTAAGTCTTTTTTAACTAATAGCTTGGCGAAAGTACTTAAATGTATCAGAGGCCTCAAGGGCACTTCTAGTCATTTAAGGTGTCCCTAGCTGGACAAATTAAAAATCCAAGGAGCCGCGACAAGGTGATAACAAGAGAGAGGTTTTAATCATGTGGAAGCATATTATAGGCATCCCAAATGCAACTACAAGGAAAAGATCCTAATCCATCTTGTTATTCAACTGAAAGGAAACCAGATAATATTAAGTCCTCCTTCCCAGCTGTATAAGTGACAGTGCTGTGATATAGTACTGGTAAGGTGGATTGTAATGCAGGATTTATTATAGCAGGTGTGAGGAAGCAATTCCTGAATTTTCAGAGACAATCTAATTGCATTCCAATGAGGAAAACAGAGGCAAATGAATCTTTACTGACACTGGTTTTAACATTAATGGTCAGACTGAGGACAAAAGAATGAAGGGTAATTGAACTTGATGCGGGCATAAAGGTGGGTGGAAAGAGTACATATCAATGAATGAGTGAAATTAATTAACAGACATGCATTCCAGAAACTAGGTCTTACTGGTAACTTACATTTTTTTTTTATCAGATTCGATATTATGGGACTTTATATGTTTTCATTCATATGTGTAGAATTCAGAATATTGAGAAACGTATTATGGATTTAAAAGTATTGCAAAAATGAGGCACCTCCAGTAAATGAACATTCTCTTATTAAATGTCCATTGCCAACAGCAAATGTAAGATGATATTTTAAACCAGTTCCAAATGATAAATCCTTTATTGAAATGTTTCTTTAAATCTATAATTATGTAAGTGGAAATAAATGTTTAATATCTTCTTATATAATATACTACATGGCTATCCATTTTGTCTGACCAGGATTTTAAACCACCTGTAGCTCACAAACTATTTAAACTATTGATCAGATATTTGGTACACATATACTACGTGATGACTACTATCCGCTTTCAGGGTTGATCTCCAAGGTTATTCCACTTTTTATTTTTATTTTATTTTATTGTAGAATCAACTCTCGGCAGCGGCCAGCAGGGCGGCTGTGCAGCGCATTGTTAAGGCGCCGTTCTGATCCTTAACTCCTTTGCCGTCACTTCCCCTTCCTCTTCATATCTTAAATCATTCTTAAGGCAGATTGAAGACTTAAGTGCCAGCTTAAGTGAAAAATTAAGGAACACGTACTTGCAAAGTAATTGCAACACAGACACTGACTTAATCAGTTTTAACGAGAAAAGATGCCAATGAGAGAAAAGAAATAAGTGGGCCACTACAGTGGAGAAAAGAAGATCTGCTCAGGAAGCAGCAAGCGCATCAACCTCTGAGCAAATGAATGCTAAACATGCAAAGAAAGAGTATGAAAACTATGAATGCTCAAGTCAAGTGTATTTACTGCATGTGATCATGCAGTGCGCCATTACTGGTACAGAATATAATTGTTTGTTATCAGCAATTAAGGAAATAAAAGATTAAACAGACCATGAAGTTGACTGGCAACCTGTCCAGTGTTAATTTCTGGCTTATGCCTGTAGTTTTCAGGAGAGGTTGTGGTCCTGTATGACTCTGAATTGGATTAAGTGGGTTTGATGGTGTTGATATCTAATGATTAACGAAACTACAATCTAAGTATTTATTTAAAAAAAATACACAGTTGTTATTCTTACAACATTACAGATGTATACAGTCATTTATATGGTTTACGACAGCAGAAAAAATGTTATAAGCAAAAACATAGTTGGATCTAAGGGGCGCTGGGCAGGTCTAAGTCCTATTTGTTGATCAAAGCTCCAAAGCAGATTATGACCTATTATCAAAACCCCAAGAATAACTGAATGGCCATTGTGTTGACTGTGAAAGCAGAAGTCAACTTAGAGCACTTTATTAAACATGTTTAGGGTTTGTTTAGATGGCTAATGTAATCATTCTTCTCACTGATTCAGCACCTTAATGACATAGAGTAGTTTGCATTGTCAATGATTCCCCTGAATGATGTCATCAGAAGTCATGTAGTCGTGGTAGGGCCATCCATGGCAGCAAGGCCAGAGGTGAGGTCCTGACTAAGGCTGACTCAACCTGCCATCCCACCAAGAGTCTATCAAAAGTGGTTCAACTTCATGCCATCACTAGTTGTCCTGTACACAGTTTGCCACGTGGAGTCCGGACAGTAAGTGAAGCGGTGTGATTGAGGATTGCATACTCTCACTTACCACCGATATCGATGACTCCTTTGCAGAGTTCCGTCTATCAGTCTGCCTCATCCTTGTTCTTGATGAATTGATGGACAGCATCATCGTTGGATCGATGAACATCCATGACTGACTGAATGTTATTGCTAAACTAATTCTGTCAATTTTCATGTAGTTTGGTGGACGTTAAATCAAAATTTGGAGGCATTTTTGGGATCAGGGAATACTTATAAAATGTTTGAAATTGAAATTAGTTGTAATTAGGTGTTTGCATTGTGAAAATGTACTTTTGTCAGGACTGGTTCTTAACGCAGGGGAAGGATGTATGCCTGTCCCATTAGTGCCTACTCAACTGATTTTGAATACGATCCTTAAGATGTCAACTCACACTGAATGATTGCTGGCAGGAGTAACAGGATATGTTGTCAAGCTGCTGCAGATGATTCGAAAATCAGTGGCACATCTGTTGTTCAACCAGCTGAGTCAGGCACATGATACTCCTGCTTTCTAATTGCTACATTAGATCCCTGTATGAGCATGTATTAAGTTCAAATCATTGAATTATACCTGGTGATGCCATCCCTATGCAGCATCAAATCTGAGTCCAGACTCTTGTCTTGTGTACCTCCTAGCTGGTGGAACAAGCTGCCCACTTCCATCTGACTTCCTCAGTGTGTTTAAGAAGGGTTTGCAGGCTGACTTTCTTTGAATTCCTGTCTAATTGATAATGGCTTTGTAAGGTTCTAGTAACTAAGGAAGTGTAACTGGCTCGCATTTTGTTTTGAGTACTTCACTTGGAATGGTCAGTTCTGTAACTTTGTTCTGCAACATTTGTTCTCAAACAGTTCCCTAGACTGATCCTTACTCAATGATGATAACCTTCTTTGTAGGTTGCTTTGAGTCAAGCATGAATGAATGAATAAGACAAGTGAATGAATGTAAATTAATGTCACTGCTTCAAATTGTAGTTACATGCCTCATATTTTGGTGACTGTAATATGACTCACACATAAAACGTAAAGTAGCCTCAGTTACTTTAATTGTGTGTGAACCATTTTGACTATATAAAAAATGAAAAGAGATACTATAATTATTTTTGATGCTTAAGTGCACTTAATATAAGATATTTTAAAACTTTCCGTATGGGCAAATATTACTTTTAAGTTACTTTCCAGGATAGCTCATCTACTCTTACTAAAGTATGGCTCATGGGTACTTTATACAGCACTGATAGAAACTTATAGTTAAGATATTTACAGTAGTAGTTTACAATGACAAAAGCTACTAGTGGCTTTTGAAATACTGAAAAATGACAGAAATACATACGCTCCTTTTTAAGTTTAATATACAAAGATACAGTATTCACCTTTTTCAGCTGCACCAGTTTGAATTTTTAATATCTACAATTACATATTTACTAGTGAAAATTCTAATTAGAGCTATCTTTAAATACATTTTGGCTAATGTAGATTAAGTTTACAGATTTGCAGTTTATGTTTGATCTTGCAACTTCTATGAGAAAGGAATGTCAGATAAGCCCACAACAGCTCTCAGCCCAGGATACTAATTAAGGATATAACTACAAAGGATACAAAATAGTTCAGTTTACTAAGAAAAAAAGGCTGAGGGAAACATGTTGGCAATCAATGATGATCCCAGCTCATTTGTCTTTCAAAGTTGTTCTGAACCTATTCAGAGAGAAGTGAAGGGTCTTGGCCCAGGCATGATTCAGGTTGCATGCGTGACTTATAACAATTTTTCCTCAAGTTATCTTTAGGATGGCTGCCAATAGTTCCTGTCTTAAGTCAGGTAAGGGCCCAATTATTTAACATTACAGAGTTGTTTACAGTACATTTGACTTGTAGACAACATTTTTGGTAAATTTACAGCATTCTAAACAATTGTGTTTTTAAGCGGCCTGTTAGACACACTCAGGCATTCGTTTTATTGACCTAGAGTGTGGATTGCCCTTAAAGGTTACTGGTTCCTGTCACAGTGATCTTTGCAGCAGTGGTTTTCCACAGAAAACAGTATCAGAACATTCTCTAAAGGAAAATTATAGAGTTTTGTGGTATTTCATACACAATGTCAGTCTTGCTTCCCTACTTTTTTAAAACTATACACACATACACAAGAAAAAAAGCTCTTTCTGTGTCATGACTGACTATAGAAATGAAGGACAGAACAGATAAGCATGATGCAAAGCAGCGCATGAGACTTAATGAAATTACAAGGGTATTTGGTTATATACTCTAAATGTATAAACATTCAAAGAAAGAAATGACACAACTAAAAATACAATCAACTGGGTAACATTTATAAATTAAATGTAGACACAGATAGTGTTATAAGTTACAACTTATCTGACACATGAGGCAAACAAAAAAGGATATACACTGTACGGTACTGTAAGTGCAAACTTGCCACTGAATCACTACCAAGTGTGATGTTTCATCCAGCATTTTCCCCCTGACTGATGTTCAAAGTTGTATTTCTTGTTTGTTTTATTTAATTTGATACCATTTATTGGTATTAGTCTTTATTTTATTTATTATGTACAGTATATTTTTCTATGTGTGGGTTGGTAAAGGGGATTGACCTATGTTATGTCCCATGTGCTTTGTAGGTGGTTCCCCAAGGGGTGGCAATCTACCCTCCACCCTGTTTAATGAATGACCTTCCATGGTTCCTGGTGGTCTGTTGCGAATGCGCTAGGGAGTGGAGTGTTTCTTGTGTTTACTGTACCTTGTGCTATTGTTTTGTGTTGTCTTGGATTTTCAACCCTGTGCTTTGTTTTTCAACTTTTTTGGATTCTGTCTTGGTACTGTGTTTATTGATTTTTAAACCTCTGTTCTGTTGTGACTGCAATTTTTGGGTTTTACAATCAAATGTGAAACTAGTATGTAAAGATTAATTCAACCGTGTTTTCTTTACATTTTAATGTCTTGATATTGCACATGAATAACTTAAACATTGAAAATACATGTAATTATTCACTAATATATTCAAACATTTAGGCCAATACTTTACAATTAGTTATATCCAAATAGATAAAAATTTTCATTAATTAATGAAGGAGTTTATTTTAAACCCTAATCCGAGAAGAAAATGGTGATAAAGCACCAGGAAAATGAAAAGGTATTAAGGGTTTTTTCTTTATTATCATTCTGATGTGCCACACACACACAAGTCGCAATTAAAAGATTTTCCTTCAGGAGCTTATGTTAATCTACATGTAATTGCAACACAGTGAGAATCTTGAGGTTTAAAGCCTTACAAACTGATGACATTAAAATCACCACAGAGTAGGCTGGAAAGCTTCACATTAATGACTTCTATTTCTGCATTCCTAAATTATGAATAGAATGTAACAGATAAAAAAGAAAATTTCTGAATTATTATTAAAATAAAAACATTGATATAGTAAAACAACTGTAAAAGAGGTAATATAATAACCTAACTTAAGAATGTTTCCAATTCTTTTTAACCTACAGCAGATTATTCAATTGAATTCAAAATTGTTGATTCACACAGTGGGGATTCTGAAGCAAGAGTTTCTGTTTATAGAAATTGTCTGTCAGAAGGAGTGAAGGACAGACTTGTGTGTTATAGATTTGATTTTGACCTTGGTATTCTGATTATCACTGCCACTCAGCTAGACAGCACATTCAAGGCTGGCTCTTAAAGCATTGCAACTGGCATCAGTTCACTGCAGGGTCTGATGCTAATTAATTTGTACCAGACCAGGAGAAGCCATTGTGAACTCATTTGGTGTCATTGTGAATCTTTATAAGTACACATCAAATGTCTGGACATGGACTCACCCAGAAATGTTCATGTTTTTGATATAAATTGATACCTTTCTTATCATACTACTATTAAATTGATTTAAAAATACAGCCATCCTGGAGTCATATTTTCTCTGTTGCAGACAACACCGGGAGTGCATTTAAGGAAGAAGCCAAATGAGGACCTGTAAGACATTTAATGTACTTCTTCTCTTATTCAGTTGAGTATGGAGGTCTTCCACTTCTTTTTCTTTCCTTAGTCAAATGCAGCTTCCCCTCTTCTCTCAAGACAGTACAATGTTAATGCTGTCTCAGAACGAGGCCCTCAATTAATTTTCTGTCTCTATGGCGAAGTCAATATTTGGTTTAAAAATACTACAAAAAGCATTTTTGCAAATTGTTGCAGTAGTTAGTGTTTCAGCATTTGTCTGTATGTATATGATTCAGTCCTTTCTGATAAAATTTGTTATTTCCCCTTTTTTAGTCCTCATATTCCACATACCTAATTACCACCATCACTTAGTGTCCTTGAAATCATTTTCTCATTTCTTCCATCTATTGGACATGCCTCCTGGATCTTGGCCTTCTTAATAAATGTTTTGGCATTTGTGGCTAAAGAACATCTTTAAGTCAGCCTCTCCAAGCTCGAACACAGAACTATGTGGCACCCAAAACTGTGATAGGATAAATGCGGAAAAAGACAGCCAATAACCTGCGTGACAAAAACACCTTAATGAACAAAGCTGCACCAGTCACTTAATTTTGCAGCCATTCCCATGAAAAACATTTCAAGGATTTAACCTTACCTACCTATACTGTCAAAGTTGGTCCTCTTCTAAATGAACTAACACAGCTCCCTCCTAGTATGACTTACCAATAGTCTCATCAGACAACTTCACCTCATTGAGAATGCAGTTGCACATGTGGCCACCATTTGCAGACCACATTAGGTTCAAAACAGTTCCTTTGGTTTATTAGGCTACTTTGAGATGTGGCCTTATTACAGTAATCCCTCCTCGATCGCAAGGGTTGCGTTCCAGAACCCCCCGCGATAGATGAAAATCCACGAAGTAGAAACCATATGTTTGTATGGTTATTTTTATATATTTTAAGCCCTTATAAACTCTCCCACACTGTTAACATTATTAGAGCCCTCTAGACATGAAATAACACCCTTTAGTCAAAAGCTTAAACTGTGATCCATGACAAGACAGAGATGACAGTTCTTAAAAGAATGCAAACATATCTTCCTCTTCAAAGAATGCGTGTCAGGAGCAGAGAATGTCAGAGAGAGAGAGCGAGATAAAAGCAAACAATCAAAAATTCAATACGTGCTTTTGGGCTTTTAAGTATGCCAAAGCACCGCGATAAAGCGGCATTTTGTAGAGGCGCGTCCGTATCCTCTAGGCAAACAGCCTCTGTGGAAACAGCCCCCCTGCTCACACTCCCTCCATCAGGCAGAGAGAGTGAGAGGGAAAGAGAAAAGCAAACAGTCAAGCACCACGCGGGAAGCATATCGTATATCATTGAGGAGTTTTATTTAATATGTAATACATGCTCTGATTGGGTAGCTTCAAAGCCATCCGCCAATAGCGTCCCTTGTATGAAATCAACTGGGCAAACAAATTGAGGAAGGATGTACCATAAATTAAAAGACCCTTTGTCCGCAGAAATCCACAAACCAGCAAAAAATCTGTGATATATATTTAGATATGCTTACATTTAAAATCCGCGATGGAGTGAAGCCGCGAAAGTTGAAGCGCGATATAGCGAGGGATCACTGTATTTCCAGATCACGATCACACTTCATCCACCATACATATGTACAGGTGTAGCCTGCAGTGGTCGCACCAGCTCCCCAAATATGACCCATAAGAACACAGACACAAGTTCCAGAAGTACAACACATGTTTTTTATTTCTCTTTGGGAAACGCTCCCCAAATTATTTCCCACCAGCCATGCACAGTACACAAATACATTTAGAATAAAGCACACAGCCGTTTCTTTTCTTCTTCTTTCTCACTTTCTCATTTTCTTTTGCACTCTCCTTCTTTCCACTGCCACTCCTCCTCCAGCAAGCTTTGTCATCTTTCTCATGGCTTTGGTTCCTGAAGCAGGGACAGCTGGCTTCTTTTATCCTTCACCCGGGAGTACTTCCAGTGCCCTGTTAGTGTGGTCTGGAAGCATTTCCAAGTGTGGCAGAAGCCTGACAAAGCCACAATCCCAGCAGCACTCCCTGGTGGCACCCGTGGAACCCAACTGGGTTGTAACAAACTCCAACTCCCATGAAACCCTGTGGGAATCTGAGGCACTGCTGCAACCCGGGGGGCTGCCACCTAGCGCTCTGAGGAGATAATGCCCTGTGCCTGTTTACTGGTGCTTCCTTTAGGAAGGTGTTCCAGTGAGGTAAGGGTCCTGGCCATCCACCACAATGGTTTAAATTTCCTATTTCCCATGCAGCCAGATCTCTGCTGCAGTGTTTTTGTCTTGACCAATAGTGATTTAACAGCCACAATGAATGCATCTGATTCAAACTAAACTGCAACACTTTTAAAACAGTTACAAGAACACAAAGTGCATGACAGTTCCACAATGAGGATGTCCATCTCTGGTCTTTTTTCCAAACCAATCACCCCAGGTAGTCTTTTGGCCGTAAATGATGGTTGAAAAAGCTAACCAAGAGTTGCACTTTTTTTTCAAAAATAAGTCTTTCCAAAAGATGACAATAGAATCAAACGTTGTGAGTTGGTTTTCAAGACAGAGGATTTAACTGAAGAAAAATTGTACTCCTCAAAATTCTACTACTTTTCCAGAGCCAAAACACTTAGATGAAAACTGAGTCAAGAAGTATAATTATACTTGTATAAGTATACAAGTATAATTACTGTACAAATTTTGAGGCCAAATAAATGGGGTGTCACATTTGAACAAGATAAGTAACCATTCAAAAATTAGGTATCGTGACTCTTCTGTTACAGATTTACTCATGAAAGTAATTCCTCTTTTATTTCTTTTGGTATGTAATTATGGACAATACAGGGTTAAGTGCAGGCAGAATGAAATTCATCATCTCACGTAGTAATGACTAGAATATCTCTATTTGTGCTGAACACCTTACACCATGGCTCTTAGACCTTTTCTGATAGCATTACGTTTGCAAAATGGAATGCAATGCTTACTTATATGCTTAGGCATATCACCTGCAGTACATTTTGCATAATGCAACAATTAACACAAAACGTTTTAACGGATTTTGCTGATTTACTGTTTTATGCATTTGCTCTTTTAGGGATATTCCTCCACACCATCTCCCTTTTCTTGGCTGCTGATGCTGTATTACTCCTCCTTTGCTGGATTGTGTTATAGCAGGTCCGCGGCTCAGAAAGTGCTGTTTGAAATGAATACATAATGGACGTACTCACGCTGGGGAATACAGCAGACACGAGCGATCTGCTAAGAAGATCTGCTTGTCATTGGGTTGGTGCGAGGCGGTCAGCTGACTGTGTGTTGCCTTGCCAGCATGTGCAGACAGTCTGACTGTCTTATTATCACCCCAGGGTGGCAATAAGGTGATCACACCTGTAGCTTCTCCCCAGCACATAAAAAGGAAGAGCAAGGAATTGGCAAAAAGAGACAAAAAAGGACATCAGCGTGGAGGTTAAAGGAAAGAAAGAGAAGCAAGCAGGAAGAACTTGAGAGAGAGTTGGTGCAGGTGTGATCAAGAGGGAAAGAGCAAACCAGGAAGCAGGCAACTGTGAAGAGAGCTCCCCCTATGGAGCAGGTGGACACCGCTCAGCGGGCTGTTGAGGAGGATCGCCACAGCTGAATGATTTGGAAACTGGAGTTACTAGGTGGTGCAGGTGGCTCGTCACAGAAGTCCAAAAAGCAGCGGGATTTGGCGAGGCTCAAACAGAGCGCCCCATTGTGAGCACCATGGCCTTTGAAGACCTAAGCCTTACATCTGGATTTAGGAACCCTGTTATAGCCATGAAATGGCAGGGACCTGGACCAACAGATGGTAGGCGCAAGTCGGATAGCTGTCTCCTCTTCTGTAAAGTCCAGTCAGGACAAGGCGAGGAGATGGCCATTTTAAAGGAGTGCACCTGGGCTTTTTAAGGCTGTTTACTGCCTTGTTTTAACCTGATTTTAACTCTGATTACTTATGAGATTGTTTTTAACTGCCACGGCAGTTATGAAGTATTTATTTATTTATTGAAACAATTTGGAATTGTTTGGATTTTAATAAAAGCACTGAGCACTTTTCCCCTTGCTTTACATGGTGTCCTCATTTGATTGGTTCATCCTTCAGAAACATTATTGGTGTTGGCAGGTTCAATGGTCTCCTGGTGGGACCTGGTAGCGTGAGGCCGACCTGCACCGTCACATGCGCCCAAAAAGAAGAAGCCTTTGATTTCAGTTTGTAACAGCTGTCGCATACACCATCAGCACAGCGCTGTCAGATCTAAACACTAGCATGGCGAATTGCTCGTGTACTGAAGTGACTTTAGCTGCAGGTGGAAGTCCCATTTTACTTATCGTGCCAAGCACAGTTGCATTGTGGTGCAGAGCAGTCTCTTTTCCGGCGAAAGCGCTGTGAAGAAGCTGTCTATTGCTATGGTCCTGCCTTTGTCCAGTCTGATAGCGGTCACAGGACGTCGTATCTTTGATTGCCAGTACAATAGTTCTGAGCAGGCATCTGCCACACTACCAACTGTGGTCATCGCTGCTCTTGTAAAAAGAATGGAAATAAACGGCATCAGCTCAGAGAGGGAGAGGCGAGTTCATTGTACCATGTGAACGTCACTGAGAAAATAAAACTGAATAATAAAAAACAAGCACTAACTAAACAAGTAGCCAAAATTTACACCTGGTGTTACAGACTCAAATCAAATGTATGTTTTTATTATATTATAGTAACAAGCAGAATACCCGCGCTTCGCAGCGGAGAAGTAGTGTGTTAAAGAAGTTATGAAAAAGAAAAGGAAAAATTTTAAAAATAACGTAAAATGATTGTTAATGTAATTGTTTTGTCATTGATATGAGTGTTGCTGTCATATATATATATACTGTATATATATATATATATATATACACACACACACAGACACACACACATATAAACATTTATGCATAGACATATATACATATAGAAAAATACCCACACTTCGCAGCGGAGAAGTAGTGTGTTAAAGAAGTAATGAAAAAGAAAAGGTAACATTTTGAAAATAACTTAACATGATTGTCAATGTAATTGTTTTGTCACTGTTGTGAGTGATGAGTGTTGCTGTCATATATATATACAGTATATACACACACACACATATAAACATATATATATACATATCCATACATATATACACATATACACACACATATATATATATATATATATATATATATATATATATATGTATATATATATATATATATATATATATACACACACACTCTTTGGGGTGCGAGCAACTGTTGCTGGGGGTGCCAGAATCCATCAAGGAAGAAAAATGAAAAACATTATTTGTACAAAATCTTAATTTATTTATCCATTCCTAAATAATTAAATGGGCAGGCTATTTCGTATCAGTGCAATATGCTGTTTGTTAAAATGGATGACTCCCGCTCTTACGTGCAAGTCTGCGTGGATATTATGAACTATCGTATCTGTTCAAGTTCTATTTAAATTTTAAATAGAAGGAATTTTTATTTAGTCGACAGAAATATATTTGGTAGGAATGTAAGTTAAATGTAGGCATCATTGCATAAATTTTTCTTCACCATACAAATGTAAAGAGTAAATTCGCCTTACATTCCAACCAAAGATATTTGTGTCGACTAAATAGAACTTGAAAAGATATATTTTTTCGAATGTGATCGCGCAATTCAGATCGAGTTGACGCGCACCACAGTACATCGAGCCCGCGTGCTATTGTGGTTTCACCTACGTGCCTCAATAAGTCACCCTCCCCTCGCTCTTATTTTTTATACCGTTCATCTAATGAATACACTGAGTATGGCTTTACCAAACAATCATTGATGGCGAATAAAGTATCCATTATTCATAAAGCTTCAATTGGTGATCTGTCTTTCTGCGTTAACCGCATATTTTTTCATACGTCTCAAACCAAGGGGATGCGAGGGTAAAATGAATCAGGAAGCGCACATACATACTCAGTGCACCCCCTCTCGGTAATCGAACCTCGGCGCTAGAGGCGAAGCATGTGGTTTGTCTATTTGAGAGTATGTAGATCAGGGTATATATATACATATATATATATACATATATATATATATATATATATATATATATATATCCGCTTCAGAAGGAGAAGTAGTGTGTTAAAGAAGTTATGAAAAAGAAAAGAGAACATTTTAAAAATAACGTAACATGATTGTCAATATACAGTAATTGTTTTGTGAATGTTATGAGTGTTGCTGTCATCAAGGATTTGATTATCATTATTTCTTTCAATCAGGTTCGTATTTGTAGGATGTGTTGTGTTCAAGTTACATTCCGTGTTTGTCAATCGTTGTAAAGATAACAGGTTTCATTCATCGATTCGTTTCTTACTGCATCAATAAACAGCTCGTCTTCCTCTTTATCTGAGACGTGACACACTGCATGCATGGGTTTTTCTTTTACACTGTCTTCCTTTAGCCTGACATTGACTTTTTCCACCGTGTGCTTTCTTTCCGCAGTAGCTGCACTTATGAATATGTTTGTATGTGTCACACGCTTCATATTTTTTTGCTGCCTTCTCAGTTGTGTAATTCGGTTTTTGTTCAGCAATCTTTGGAACTGTTGCTTTTTGTCTGTGCAATGCGTCAGTTCACGTGAGCTGCTCGGAGTACATGTATCGAAGGTTCCCAGCTGTGCTGGTGTCATCTCGTGCGATGTCCACAGCTGTATTTAATGTTAGCTAAGACCCGGCACTTAAAAGTTTCTCTCGCAGTTTCACTGAGTTTGTGCCAAACACCACCCTGACCATCTCATCTTCCTCTGCATAAGCACAGTCCTTCACCCGTGAATATTTAGCGGCAGTGTTTCTATTGGATTGCCGCTGACGGACGGCCTTATATGGGCAGGCACTAAATTACGTGGGAGGCATAACTCCGCCTCCCACAGGCATCGAGCAGAAGTCTATTATAGTATATGATGAAAAAATAGGCTCCAGTTATGACCATTACGTGTAGAATTTCGAAATGAAACCTGCCCAACTTTTGTAAGTAAGCTGAAAGGAATGAGCCTGCCAAATTTCAGCCTTCTGCCTACACGGGAAGTTGGAGAATTAGTGATGAGTCAGTGAGTCAGTGAGTGAGTGAGTCAGTGAGGGCTTTGCCTTTTATTAGTATAGATAATAATAATAATTATAGCAGCTCACTACTCACAAAGCAGATTGTCCGGTCTCAAACCTGGGACCTTCGGGTTATAAGACAGCATTTCTTACCTCTACACCATTCAAGCATACGTGTAGACTCCCTGTCAATTGACATTTGAGTTTTTAACTCATTGACAGCCACATGAAATCAAATGTTTTTTTGTTTTTTGGTTATATCCTTGAATAAAAGTGCACGTGTTTATTTGATATTTGGATTAAAGTCTTCACACATTATACACTTCATGTCATTAGTCATTTAGTATAACATGGAAAATCTTTTCTGCTTTAGGTATGTGTTCAGCATTTCTTGCCTCACATTTCCTTTCATCATAAACTTACCCAGATCTTTGTAGACACTGAACACAAATGAAATGCATGTATTCCAAATAACAGTATACTGTATTAATTACCCTATACAACTCCAGATCCCACACGCAGATAAGGAGCCTTGGCTTAAGCTGGGAGAACTTTTTACCTGAGTTGAACTTTTTGCCTTGTGCTGATTGACACATTTGCAAAACAAAAGACGCTGATGGAGAGGTGTGAAGGAATTTAAGGTGGGCCGGGATTATGAATTTTTTCGTAGACTTCAGGAATTCTAGTGTTAAGGGCAAAAGACTTTTGCATATTATTTTGACTTTGAATTTTGACTAATGCTTTGGGCTGGTTCCTTTTGGTCTCATTTTGATTTTTCTCTTTATTTATCTTTTTTGTCCCCAACTATGATTTTGACTTTTTTTCTATCCCCTGGTCCTTTATAAAATATTATGTTTTTCAGTCCTTAACAGATAAACACCTTTTTTTGATAAAGGAAACTAATGAAGTGATTTTTTTCCAAAATTCCTGTAGTTTTTTTAGTTAATTCTTATGTATATGACTACATTTTTCTCATTTTAGCTTGAGTCATTATCTCATTTACTTGGAGCAAGAAATAGCCTCACTTTAAGAAATACTGCTGCCAAGATCTACCTTAGAAGAATGAAGTATTAGCTGTCGTAAACTTGGTCTGTGAATGAGTCAGATACTGCATGAATCAATCTGCATCAGAATAGGTGAATATAAAGACAGAGCATACTATCTGTCCTTCCCTGAATGTTCTCTCGTGCTTATCTTATCCAGGAATTACTGCAGCTATTGTACAGCAAAAAATGCAGTCAGAGCTCATTAACACTTTAATGCTGTAAGTGGCAACTTTTAAAATAGATCAAAAGTGTTACACGTTTTTGAGACATCTTGCATTTTATGTGTAGCACATGCATGGTTATTAAGATTCTTAAAGAATTACAGTACCTATATTGTAAAAATATTCACCCACTTAGATGTTTTCACATTTTTTGTTATACAACACAAAGAGACTGATTTCTCTTTTTTGACACTGATCAACTGAAACAAAAATTCTTAATTCTTAAAACAGATCTCTGCACAGTAGTCCAAATTAATTACAAATATAAAACACAAAACAATAGGTTGCATTGGTATTTACACCTAAATGTGTAGAAATCACATAATTAGTTAAATGGAGATTACCTTTTGTTTTGTTGTAGTCAAGGGGTTTCAATTGATTGAAGTATAAAAAACAGAATATTAGAAATGCATGATGTCACACATGCTCATGTATGGCAGCAGCATGGTCTGATTAATGTAGAAAAGCAAGTAAACAGGGATAGTCATGCACACTAATGCCTCATCTCCTTCCTTGCAGGAACAAGTAAAGCCAGTCTCACCTTCCTTCCGGCAACGGAACATGCCCCTGAATGACGTCACTTCCCTTCCTCATACCGACAACCAGTCTCTTCCTTCCTCCCTGCTATATAAGCTCACAAATTATCTGCTTCAATAGTAATGTTTTTTGGGTTAGTCTCGAAAGACTACTCTATTGCTACCAGCAATTTTCTATTTTTGCATCGATCCCCCAAAACCTTTATTTTTCTCTGTTTCTATCTTTACAATGCAAATGCACTAAACTGAACAACTAAAATCTCACATTGACACAAGTATTAAGATCCTATGACACTTGATATCTGGCTCTGGTGCATCCCAGTCTATTGGTCATCATTGAGAGTTTCTGAACCTTGTTTGGAGTCCACCTGTGGTCAGTTCATTTGATTGGACATAATAACGAAAGGCTGCGGTGGGTTGGCACCCTGCCCAGGATTGGTTCCTGCCTTGTGCCCTGTGTTGGCT
Source organism: Polypterus senegalus (assembly GCF_016835505.1). Classification (NCBI taxonomy): domain Eukaryota; kingdom Metazoa; phylum Chordata; class Cladistia; order Polypteriformes; family Polypteridae; genus Polypterus; species Polypterus senegalus. The sequence goes on along the minus strand of NC_053163.1, from coordinate 119,873,405 downwards.
GGGATTGGCTCCAGCAGACCCCCGTGACCCTGTATTCGGATTCAGCGGGTTAGGAAATAGATGGATGGATAATAACAAAAGGCACACACCTATCTTTTTAAGTGTAGGAGTAATAAATATGGATGGCCCAAATAGTACATGTGGTTTGTGAATAAAGTAAGTGTTGTATCTTTAAAAGACTAATTCACCCATCTGTATAAATTGGCTTAGAAATGGCCTCAAGCCAGGTGTGTGAGGAGATCAGAGGCTAACTGGGTGTTGCAGTAAGGAAGATAAATCTGTGCCTCAAATGTTCACTCTTATGTGGTAGATTTTATTTATTTTAAAGGGATTTTTAATGGGGATTTTAAGTATGGATGGCATGATGGCACAGTGGGTAGCGCTGCTGCCTCGCAGTTAGGAGACCCGGGTTCGCCTCCCAGGTCCTCCCTGCGTGGAGTTTGCATGTTCTCCCCGTGTGCGTGGGTTTCCTCCCACAGTCCTAAGATTAGGTGTATTGGCGATTCTAATTTGTGCTATGTGTGTGTGCCCTGCGGTGAGCTGGTGCTCTGCCCAGGGTTTGTTTCCTGCCTTGTGCCCTGTGTTGGCTGGGATTGGCTCCAGCAAACCCCTGTAGTTAGGAAATAGCGGGTTTGATAATCAATGGATTTTAAATATTTATATAGATGTGCATATTTTTAAGAGTCAATGTGTTTAAACTAATTGTAAGTTTTGTTTTCTAGCTACTATGGTGCTTGTCAGGTTTTTCTTTACTCTTTTCACAATATTGTTAGATTGATTTGCTATGCATATACTGTTTGTGTATAGCTTTTGTATTGTTTTTTTTTTCCTTCCACAGTCTAACGGAAGCCATAACGAGTTGTATTGTATTTCTTTATCTGTTGTGTGTAATAAATTTTATATGATTCTATAAAGGCATTAGCATTTATTATCTTAAATGTTGGACTTTTTCTACATAAGGTACCACAACTAAGCACAGACCAATCCATGAGATCAAAGAATTGAATGCAGAGCTTAGATACAGGATTATGCTAAAGCTCGAATCTAGGAAAGGTTAGAAATAAAAAAAAAAAAAAAAACATTTCTGCACTATTGAAGGTTTCAAGAAGCACAATGATCTCCATGATTTTTAAACTGAAGATGTTTGGAAAAACCAGAAGTCCACCTGGCCAGACTTAGTGTTTGGGAGAAAAGGGCCCTGGGAAGGGAGGAAAGTTAGAATCCTGATGGTCATTTTGGATAAGACACAGAGAGTATGGAGATGGGAGAAACTTCCAGAAAGCCATCTATCACTGCAGCACTCTTCTAATCTGGGCTATTCAGCAGAGAGGCCAAGTAAAAGCCTCCCTTCAGTAAAAGACAAATCCAATTGTTTCCAAAACAACACCAGAAGCACACTTTGACTGTGAGAAACAAGATTATCTTTTTAGATACATAGTTTCTTCTAAAATTTTAAGACTCAAGTATTTGGCCTCAATTCTAGGTGTGAAGTCTGGAGGAAACCAGGAACTGCTCATCACATGTGCTTTCCAACAGTGAGGCATGGTAGTGATGGAATCATGCTGTAGGGATGTTTTTTAGTGACTGAGACTGACGGACAAGCCAGGGTTGAGTGAAATCTGAGGAAAATAAAATACAGAGCATGATCTGAACCTCAAGACTGGGCTGAAGGTTCACCTTCCAACAGGACAGTGACCCCCAAGCATAAGGCAAAGACAACACAGGAGTGATTTAGGGACAACTCTAGTAATATCCTTGAGTGGTCCAGCCTGAGACAGGACTTGAACACAATCGAACATCACTGGAGAGACCTGAAAACAGCTGCCCAGCGGTGGTCTCTTTTCAACCTTGACAGGATCTGCAGAGAAAAATGGCAGAAAATCCCTAAATATCATGGGTATGAAGTTTGATGTATCATACTCAAGGTGACTCCAGGATGGAACTGCTGTAAATGGTGCTTTAACTATATACTGAGTAAAGGAATGGAATACTTGTGTCAGTGTGATTTTTCTATTTTAATAAATTTGCAAAAATTTGTAGAATCTTGTTTTTGTATTTTTAAGATATTGAGTGTTGCTTGATGAGGTGGCAAAATTAATTTAAATGATTTCATCATAAAATTGCAAAATAACAAAACGTGAAGGGGTCCAAATACTTTGTGAATGCACTGTACTTATGGAAGCGGTCATTTTGTGTTTGATGTTTGCAATTTAGACTTCTTTGCAGAGATCGATTTTTTTTGTCTTTTCTGTTGATAAATGTCAAAAAAGTCAAATTCAATCCTCTGTCAGTCAATTTTGTATAACATGAAATGTGAAAACTTCCATGGGGGTGAATACTTTTTATAGGCACTGTACATGTCAGAGATTCTTTACAGTCATTCAAACAGCTCTGTCAGCAATTCATTTTGTTGTAGAAATGATGTTTCCTTTATTGTCAAATTGTAGATCATTTACTTTAATATACCTCAATACACAACTACAGTTCCTTTGTCTGTTATGATAGTAGATAAAGAAATTGTCCCCATACTGTATTGAGGCTAACAAGACAGTTTCTCAATGAATTTCCTAGAACTGGAATTGTACAATTAAAAAAGCATTTTCCAAAAAATGTGCCCCAACTCATTCTGTACTACCTATGGGTTAATAAGATTTTAATTTGTACACTCTACTTTTCCATTCAAGGATTACTCCCCATCAGGGAAACAGACACAATCAAGCTTCAGCCACCTTTTAAACAATCTTTTTTTGTTTTAATAGCCCGTCAATATTTTTTAAACAGTATACATTAAAATTTACACTGATTTGACCTGTAAGGGGGCGTTGCAGCACCCAATCCCCAAGCCACAATTTCACAACACATTTCGGGGGTCAAATACAAGGTGTTCAGTTCACACAATATCTCCACAGGGTTTCAGTTTCCTTCTTTCCAGACCGCACAAAAAGTAATACGTTTCTCCTTCTACACCTCCCATGCAGTCTTATCCACCTCCTCCCAACTCTGACCACCAAGTGGACAGAGGATGCCCCTTTCATGGCAGACACAGGAATAATTCCGGTGACAGCCCTCCCTAGCTGCTACCTGTTAGTGCCCAGAGAACCGAACAGGGCTTCCCCATGGCACTGCAACTCCCAACACTCCCTGTAGGTACATGAATGGATGTACTGGCCCAAGAATGGTGCCATCCAGCATGTCAAGTGAGCATGTACTCTTGAAAGTCAGCCCCTCCATCCACTACACTGGCCACCCTGCAAGGTACAGGTACTGGGTTTATCAGCTTACCCTTGCAATCCATTACACTGGGTATTTTGTGTGTTTGCAGTTTGTTTTTATTGTTTTTAGAACTTGGACCCAACATAGAGATCGGCCTGTATGGTTCACTGATACATTGCAGCACATATCTGTGTGTTTACTCAGGAATTGACATTTTGGAGTCACCAGTTAAAATAGAGTACTGTTAAAGTCATGTCATTGTCTAACCTGCTTAATCCATTTTCATAACTTCACTTTAACTTAATCCTGATACTCTGTATGTTCAATTCATCATAATAACTATTCATAGTTGCTCTAAAATCTGTACTAACCCCTACTCTCTCTTTTGTTTCTTTTTCCGGCCTGCGCCACCACCACCTACTCAAAGCATCATGATGCTCCAACATTGATGGACTGAAAGCCAGAAGTCTACGTGACCATTATCATCAAGTCTTTCCGTGAGATCCCTAAATACAAAGAGGACTGTTTCATTTATGTTAGGTAGATTGCCCAGAGGGGACTGGGCGGTCACATGGACTGGAATGCCTGCAGATTTTATTTTTTTTTCTCCAGCCGTCTTGAGTTATTTTTTTGTTTTTTCTGTCCACCCTGGCCATCGGACCATGTTAATTAACACTAGAATTACCAGAGCCTACGAAAAAACTCGTAATTCCGTCCCACCTTAAACTGCTTCTTAAATCCCTTCACACCTCTCCGCCAGCGTCCTTTGTTCTCTAAATGTGCTGATAAAGAGAAGCTCGGAGCAGCCGGCTATTCCATCCCCCACCAATTTAGAACGTGCACGAACTTCTCTCAGCTCATGCCTTGATTGAGTATCTGGGAGTGAAGTGGAGTTTTAGAGTGGAAATAATAGATCGTTGTTTGGAACACACGCATTTCATGTCTGTTCCGTTTCTACAGTAATCTGTGTCAACACATTGTTAAAACAGAAACTTTTTTATATTCTAGTAGTAGATGACAAAATGTAGGCATAAACTATATAATGTATGAAGCCTGAAGTCAAAATAGCAAAGAAACATTTTCACAAGAATAACACAATTGCACTTTTATTCAAACATATAACTGCAGAAACAAAAAGCCGCCTTAACATGCGACATTGACACCAGTTTACTGTAACTGACTCCGTGGCTCAATAGACTCAGACCCCGCTTGGGAATCAAGGGGTTGCGTGTTCGATCCTGCGACCCTCCGTTTTGAGAAGTAAACTGCTCTTGTCTTACTGTTTTAGAATAAAAGCATACATTTGATTTCAGTCTGTAACAGCCGGTGCAGTTTATGATCCTTGTAAAGGTTAGCTTTTTTTTTATTCACTTTTCATTCTCTCAGTCGCGTTCAGAATCAATCCATACAACCCCATCTGACACGGCTGTTTTCACTAAAGACGCGCTATAGCTCTGCAGTGTACCACGATGCATACTAACGCACAATCAAACCCCGGTTCTGACACACAAGCGCTGGCGAAGCTGCCTTCTTAGTATCTCACCGTCACTTGCTTTTCGTTTTATTGAGTGTTCCTGCCAGTCCCGCATGTTGCTGTATGCTTTTCTTTTGTACTACAGGACATGCAGAGGAAAGAATGGTAAAGACCAGTAACTTCGGCGCTATATGCAATCATCAGACACTCCCCATCTGCCCGTGTCGTTCAAGCACAGGAACATATATTGGTGTAAAAGTATAACAAAAGTGCACTTTTATTCAAGTGCACTTTTCCATCGCCTTTTCCTGTAAGAAGCAGTGTACACACTTCTCTCTATGCTGTGGTTTCTATTACACACCTGAAAGAAAGAGACAATATATGTGAAAATATAATCGCACTAATGCAATATTATTTGAAAACGAACAGCGTCAGATCGGGTGAGAATTTATGCAGGAACTGGAAATTCTCTGATGCGGACCCTTCCCCCAGGGAAGAAAGTACAGTGTCAGGTGCTCATTCAGTGTAATAGAAACCATAGCACAGAGAGGTGTGTACACTGCAACAAGTACATGTGTCGTAAATGTAGGAAGGACGGTCCTTGGGTGTGTGGGAACTGTTAATATTTGAATGTGATGATTTCATATAGCACGGAATGAAAATCTGCACTTCTTAGCATTGCACCATGCAAGATGTCGTATCAATCGCCTACTGTAACTTGCTTTCTTTTTTCTTCGGTTATACAGGTAGTTTTGAATAAAAGTGCACTTGTTTTGTTTGCGAAATGAAGTGTCTGCGTGCACTTTTCGTGGCATTACACGTGTATTTTTTGAGCATGCCAGTTTGAGCAGTATAAAAGTATTGAAAAGTATAACAAAACAACGGGCAGATGGGGAGTGTCTGAATATTGCATATAGCACCGAACTTACTGCTCTTTACTATTCTCTCCTCTGCGTGCCCTGGAGTACAAAAGAAACAGAATACAGAGCGCTATAGCTCTGCGTTGTACCACGATGCATACTAACGCCCCCACCGGTTCTGACACACAGGCGCTGGCGAAGCTGCCTTCTTCGTATCTCACCGTCACTTGATTTTCTTTTTATTCAGTTTTATTGAGTGTTCCTGCCAGTCCCCGCATGTTGCTGTATGCTGGATAGAGAGAAGTGTGTACACTGCTTCTTACAGGAAAAGGCGATGGAAAAAGTGCACTTGAATAAAAGTGCACTTTTGTTATACTTTTACACCAATATATGTCCCTGTGCTTGAACGACACGGGCAGATGGGGAGTGTCTGATGATTGCATATAGCGCCGAAGTTACTGGTCTTTACCATTCTTTCCTCTGCATGTCCTGTAGTACAAAAGAAAAAGCATACAGCAACATGCGGGGACTGGGAGGAACACTCAATAAAACGAAAAGCAAGTGACGGTGAGATACGAAGAAGGCAGCTTCGCCAGCGTTTGTGTGTCAGAACCGGGGGGGTTTGATTGTGCGTTAGTATGCATCGTGGTACACTGCAGAGCTATAGCGCGTCTTTAGTGAAAACAGCCGTGTCAGATGGGGTTGTATGGATTGATTCTGAACGCGACTGAGAGAATGAAAAGTGAATAAAAAAAAAAAGCTAACCTTTACAAGGATCATAAACTGCACCGGCTGTTACAGACTGAAATCAAATGTATACTTTTATTCTAAAACAGTAAGACAAGAGCAGTTTACTTCTCAAAACGGAGGGTCGCAGGATCGAACACGCAACCCCTTGATTCCCAAGCGGGGTCTGAGTCTATTGAGCCACGGAGTCAGTTACAGTAAACTGGTGTCAATGTCGCATGTTAAGGCGGCTTTTTGTTTCTGCAGTTATATGTTTGAATAAAAGTGTAATTGTGTTATTCTTGTGAAAATGTTTCTTTGCTATTTGGACTTCAGGCTTCATACATTATATAGTTTATGCCTACATTTTGTCATCTACTACTAGAATATAAAAAAGTTTCTGTTTTAACAATGTGTTGACACAGATTACTGTAGAAACGGAACAGACATGAAATGCGTGTGTTCCAAACAACGATCTATTATTTCCACTCTAAAACTCCACTTCACTCCCAGATACTCAATCAAGGCATGAGCTGAGAGAAGTTCGTGCACGTTCTAAATTGGTGGGGGGATGGAATAGCCGGCTGCTCCGAGCTTCTCTTTATCAGCACATTTAGAGAACAAAGGACGCTGGCGGAGAGGTGTGAAGGGATTTAAGAAGCAGTTTAAGGTGGGACGGAATTACGAGTTTTTTCGTAGGCTCTGGTAATTCTAGTGTTAATGCTGTCTTATTTTGTTTTCTTACTGTGTCTTTTATTTTTCTATTCTTCATTTTGTAAAGCACTTTGAGCTACATTTTTTTTATGAAAATGTGCTATATAAATAAATGTTGTTGTTGTTAATCCAGACCAGGGTCATGGGGGGTGCTTGAGCCTATCTCAGCTAGCATGTTACATAAAAGGAGGAACAAACCCTGAACAGGATGCAAGTCCATCACTGTGCAAACACACACACTCATACTCACCAAACACACGCTAGGGCCGATTTTGTGATACCAGTTCACCTAATCTGCATGCCTTGAACTGTGAAAGAAAATTCCACACTGGTAGGGCCTGAAGCACAAATCCTGGTCTACTCATTGCAAGGCAGCAGCGCTACCACTGTGCCACTGTACCGGCATGATATAAAAGTGTTCACCATAAAGATAATGTCAAAATCTTATCTTGTCAAACTTATATGTACAGAATACATTATATGACTAAATAAGATATTTGCATTTCTTCTTTAAATTTCACATTCTCATATGGCCATCTACTGAAGATATAACATCTCTAAAATAAATAACTGCTTAGATAAATAACAAAAGACATTTTGCTTTAAAAAATAAAGTGTAGCAATTTTGAAGGACTGAACTCTTACGCACATAATAATAGCTAGCACAGATAGCTAAAAACAATTATTAGCCTTGGGGAATCTTTTAAAAAAAACTAAAACTGATAACCTTTTTTTACAGTCGAGCATGACAGGCAATTAAAAGAAAGAGAAGGTGGTCTAGTAATGATATGGTATATAGAATAATACGTTATCTGTTTCGGTACTGATTTCCCTATAGATAATACTGGCAAGAAGTGTCACTGTGTGTTTTATAACAGCAATCTTATGCTTAAGAAAATGTTAATTATAGTACAAAGTGCATCTTCTAGAAATAGTGTTTGAGTCAGATTCAATTAGTTGTTTCCTTTTGAAATCATCCCCCACATAATCTATGTACTTTACAGTGCTTAATGATTTTCCACTTTGCTATAAAGTGTGTGTGAAAACAGGTGGTTTTGTAAAAGCATGTTAAATTATGGCTACCCAGTAGTGTAAGACAAGTTTAACATGATTGAAAAAAAAGAAATAGCTTTGAAAAGTCTGGGTGGCATGGTGGGGCAATGATAAGTCCTGGGCAGTGCTGTTGTTAAGACCACCTTTGCTGAGTCCAAGACAAGTCCAGGACTGCTAGTTGAGATAAGGTCAAGACCAAGTCTAAAAGGAGGTCAAGCCAAGTCCGAATGATAGCAAGACCTAGTCAAGACTTCAACAGAAAAAACAGAGTCCTCTTCAAGACCAAGCTTTAACTAGAATTCAGCTTGTTCCAGCCCAAATCTGTTAATAATTCTTTACATTTATAAAGTGCTTTTCTCACTACTCAAAGTGCTTTAAATACTGAGCCCCTACAATGACCACTATTGTGTATCATCCATCTGGATGCATTGGCAGCCATTTTGCACCAGTACACTCACCACACATTAGCTGTTAGATGATAAGAGACAGGCAGTTCGAGACAAGGGATGATTTGACCAGGATGTGGTGGGCAGCTTAGCCAGGGCATTCTTTATGAAGGGTGGCCAGGGATATTTTATGACTGCAGAGAGTCAGGACCTTGATTTTACATCTCATCCGAAGGATGGTGGCATTTCAACAGCACAGTGTCCCCGTCACTGAACCAGGGCATTGGGAGCCACATTCAGACCACAGGGTAAGTACCCCCTGCACTTTTCCTGCTTCACCTCTTCCAGCAGCAACTTAAGCTTTTAGCTAGCTGGCCTCCCATTCAAGTACTGGTTGGACCTGAACATATTTAGTTTCAGGTGGATTACCTGTTCTGAAGAGCAATATGGTATGGCATGTAATACTGTGATGGAGTCATTTGTGACTTGGCTGTACTGTACTCCTGCAGATCTGCCTTCAGCTGATGTCACATTACATGACTTCTAGTTGGAGGGGATTTCAATTTTAACACCTGAACATTCCATATTACATGACTGTAAATCACAGAGAATGTCATACTAGATGACCGAATAATGACTTTCTAGCACACTTTTACATTTCACAACCACAATTTCAGCCCTTTTTGTCTTTTTTCCATTCTTTCATAGAATGTAAAACAGATGAAAACAGACAAACAGATCTCTCTTTTGTTTGTGAGGTGCAAAACACCTGTGTTCCTTATTCTAGGTAGATACATTATATGTATCCAGAATAGCGCTGATTGGCTGACAGCTCTCATAAACACAGAGCCTATTCTTATGACTTAAGACAAAAATAAACCGGAGTTACAGACTAGTTGGAATCAGACTAAAATCTCATTCCTTTTGTTCCTAGCCATATTTGTGTAGTTTACAAACAGTGCCAAGCAAGTCATATTGTGTCAAACCATCAGATTAGAATAGGCTGCCATACGGAGTGAATCACACCTGTATGTTTACTGTGCTTTGGGGACTAATTGTGAGAAGTGACAATAGGTATCCAGTATAAACTGATGGAACTAAAATAGAACCTGTATATCATATGCAATACTTTTGAGCTCTAACATGTTTGTCAAGTCAAAGCACATTATAATAACGGATCAGTGATATAAATTATTATACGCACGAGTTGTCAATTAGCTGGTTTGGCAGAATTTCCCTGCTTCATCAAGAGTGTCATCATTTCCTAATTTCTCTGAAATTTTGTGCAGGGATGGATCAGAGTTTCTGTAAATATGTGCAAGTTCTCCCATTAAAGTTTTAGTTTATTAATCCTGGCATTTGTGTAGAAAATTGTGTATGCACAAAAAGGAGATTGAAATGTGCATTTGCAATTTCCCATGCAAAAGTGAAGATTTACAAAAGAAATATTTTATAAATCTGACCCCAGGAGCTACACAGTATATAGTAGAGAGAAAGACTTGGGAATCCAACTAAACTCATCACTGTTCACAACAAGATCCAAACATCCACCATACATCTTCCAACCAACTTATGCTGAGCAGGATTAACGGAAAGCTGGAGCCTATCCCACCAAACTTAGGGTGCAAGGGAAGGAAAATACCTGGACAGGGTGTCTGTTCATACTCACAACCACACCAAACACACTAACCAATTTAGCATAACCAATACACCTAACTGGCATGTCTTTAGACAATGGGAGGAAACTGGGGCACCCAGAGGAAACAGGGCGATCATGCATACTCCATTGTGGGAGGACCTGAAGGACTCCTTCTGCAAGGCAGTATCACTACCACTGTGCCACCATGTTACCCATTTTCAATAAGATGGTGTGCAGAAACAATTAAAAGAAAAATTACATTCTGGGTTATGTGACCCAATTTGTGTGTGCTGTAGGATTAGTGAAGTTCAGCCAAGATATTCTGTACAAGTGGAGTTACAATTTATATGGGGCTTGGGAGATTGTGACAGAGTGAAAAGCCAACAATGTGTATAACCATATCCCGTTCAAGTCTTATAAGAAATGCTACCACAAGCTTGTGTTTACAAAAAACTACAGTGGCACAGATTATTAGATATCTTTACAGAAAATGTGCTCTAAGTACAATTACTAATAAGCTTACATAAAATACAGTGAACATGTAAAAATACATAAATACACCTTTTACATTTATGCACTTATTGATATTACATTTGCCTTTTCCACACTTTGTTTCTTTCCCTCTCTTTCTCTCTTGCCATTTGCATCAACTTTCTAACAAAACTAAATTTAATTTTAAATAATTACAGATAAGAAAGGCTTAACACTCACCATTCTCTGTAAGAACATCTTCATGATCATTTTAATGGTAACTTCAGGGTCTGAATGATAATACATTAGTTCATGATGTTAGGGGATAATGGGCGCTGCATGTAATTATGTTAAACAGATTTTATTGCAGGATGATAATATGACCTGTGATTAAACATGAAAGTAAACCAAGGACTTGCTCATTTATGGAAAATCCTATGTAAAATCAGGAGACCACCAACAATCCATAATGGTCTGCTGTGTTCACTCATGTTTTATTTTCTCAGGTAGTGTTGGATAGTCCAACAGAAAGAAAGAGTAGCATTGATAGAAACAATGTCAAATCTGCAAGGATCTGGCATCAGGAATAGAGAATAATGCAGGTGGGAAACAAAATAATAGATTGTAACAATGAACCTATACAGTAGCACACAAAAGAAAGACAGCAGTTTTTTCCTGGAATTAATGCCAGATAACAGTCCTAGAAAGCATGAAAAGCCTTAATCAGGCATCAGCTTTGATTTAAATGAAATGATTAATATGACCTTATGGTCAAAACTATAAAACAAAATGCCCCTTCGCCAAGAGGTATGCAGTGATACTTCAGGACAGTGAGAAAACCAAGATCAGATGATTTTTAGCTGTTTCACGGGTTTATATGGGAAAGCAAGGAAGACATTCATCCATCCATCCATTTTCCAACCCGTTGAATCCGAACAAGTATTCTTTGATACTGATAGTGACAGTTTTGTGACTAAAAGCAGATTTTTACAGTCAAGTATCTCACTAAAAGGAAGCAATGTAATTATACTATTGGATTTCATGAAAACAGAATGAAAAGTATCAAAAGTTTTTTTTTAAAAAGTGTATGCATGTAAATGAAAGTCCATTTTGAAAAAATGAGGCAGAATGACTTCCTAATACAGTATACAATTTTATGGGTTTCTGTTTTTCATTATTTGGATTTGGGTAAAAGAAAAACAGTTGTTCAAAATAAGAGATTCTGTCTAATTGCTACAGTTACACAATTTTATGATAGCATGTTTTGCTGGTTGATAGAGAATTCTGAAATCCATTAAATGTAGCTTGTGTCAGATTTTACAAAATGAATATAAATAGAATATGAGAGGGAGATTATCTGCTTCCCTGCAAGTGATGGCCTTATCATTTGTACCCATGGACTATTTAACAGGGGTCAGACATGAACAGATGTGATTCAGCCTTTCTGGGTTCTTCATTGTTTTTAAGTTAGCTAAAACTGAATTGTTAAAGGAATGAAAGATTAAATAAGTGTCTGGTTTAATCAAATGTAGCTACAATGTATTAAAAGGGAAAGCCTGGAAATTGCTTTATTTTTTATTTTATTTGAAGAGATCACTGGGCACAAATGTCAGACATATGGAATTGTATGTTACTTTTTAAACTACAAAAAACTAAGGGATACACAGTACATGATGTGAAAAGCAACACATGTCCTTTACTTTAATTTAGAATAATTGAGGAATGTCATAGTTTTGTACTGCACATGGTATACTGTGTGCTGTGCCTTTATATGGTTTTCAATATTGTATATTATTTGTAAAATGGTATATTTTACAATTGTAATCTTCCTTTTTGCTTGATTTGGACAGATGTATTTTGAAAGTAAAATGTACTTTGTTAGAAACAAGACTTGCACTTGAACTTATGAAAAAAAAATAATAGTTGATTACTATGTGCATATTAATTAAATTTTCAGATACTAAAATTGTCTTAATACAACATATGGCTTATCTTGAAATAAACAGATAGAGAGATAGATAGATACCTTATTTGTCACAAGGGGAAATTAAAACTTTACAGAAGCTCAAGAAAAATATGAATATTATAACAAAACACAAACCCCTCCAAATACACACAAGAACTTCTAGCTTGGACAATTGTAGCGCTGCTGCTGTCAATAACAGGTTTGTAGGTGGGAGTAAGTAAAATGTAGTCAGATCTGTCCGGTTATGCTACAGGTTTACATTTAAAGGTATTAGTATATCAGTGTAGTAAAAAGTAGACTTTGCAAGTTATCACCTTTTCGTGTAGACATTCAATACAAGTTCAGTTTTTTCTGTTACAGTGTAAACATTGGCTGTTTTATTGACTTGCAATTCATTTCTCTGATTGTTTGTTACTGTAAATTACTATTTAACAGTGTATTAAACATATTCTTATACAATTGCAGATTGGGTTACAGTACATGTATTTGAAACAAAAGTGAATTTATTCGGCAACAAAAATGAATCAATGTTCTCTTGCAGCACTTGATGGAGAAGCTAATGAGTGCCTATTTGCAACCAACAAGAAGCTGGAAGACTTTCTCCTGGGAAATGCTACTGATTATAAAAAAAGTTTTGCAAGAATGAAATTTTTGACTGTTCCACAAGAATGCTTTTTGAATATGTTACCTTTTTAAAAGAGATAAAGGTTGATGCTGGGTTAGTTGCTTTGATAACACTACAGTGTTTCATTATGTAGAAAACTAGGAGCTTCAACCCCTGCTTGCTTCACTTGCCAACCCCCCGGCCTGCGCCTCACACCAGCCACTTCGCGTCTCTGCCGCTTGTGCATGTGGATTTCACTTTCACCAAACAACAAATCTTTCAATTCTCGTGGAAAGGCCTCTTCATTGGGAAGAAATACTACTTTTCCCTGATGGCAACACGAATTAGATGATCTACAAGTCTCCGGCTTAAAGTTTAAAGCCAAACAATATCTACATTCATCTGTCATATCACCTATGTCCATATATTCAATCTCTTTCTGCTGTTCCGTTATTTCACCAAGTAATAATTTCCATTTGTTACCAATAATGCAATCTTTACTATAAGTTTTTTGAGACTTTCGAATTTTAGTACTTTCAAAATCTCTAACCTGCTCTGCATGTGTATCGCGCCAACATTTTTGAAACTCTTTACAAAGTTCTACTTTGTCTTCTACTCTTTGTCTTTTATTTCTGACCCCGCTTGGAGCTGAGAGTGCAGGAAGTGTGTCTGACAATAGCATTCACACGAATGAAAAGTGAGTGGACCGTGGGCGTGGTTGTGAATGTTTCAAAGTAAGGTGGGACTTGTCAAAATCTCTTGGCAAAAGGTCTCGTCTCGTGGGACCAGAAATTATTTCTCGTGGGAGTTGAAATTATCTTAGAGTAAGTCTCGTCTCAGGATTTCCTTTTATAATACAGAGACATGAAACTAAAATGCTGACCACTTTCCTATTGTTGTTTTTGAGTTAATCATGAGGTATCTGTAACCTGATTTACCAAAATCATTTTGCTACTGAGTACTGTTAAGGTTATAATTGACAAAGGCATGTCCAAGCAGACTGGAGAATGAAAAGATTTAACATATCTTTTGGAGAGACAGAAAAATGGTTGCCAGAACAGCAGCCGGGAGTCAGTACTTGTAAGGTCAAGACATTTGAGCAAAATTGTCATTAAAAACAAAATAAAGCTGAAACCAAACAAAATTAAATGTATTTTGTACTGCTCAAGAACAAGTTGTTTCTTAGTCTTTAGATTTCTCAAATATTGAATGTGACCATCTTTTAAACTGTAGTGGCAACATGATAACACCATATGCCTTTTAGATCATAAAATTAGTGACAGATGCTGTTGCCATAAAAAATATGGTGGTGACCATGATAGATAATGCACAAAATGCCAGTGTCAACAGCCAACAAAATCGTAATGTAATGTTGTCACAATAGTAACAACAGAAACAGTAGAAATAACAATAAATAACAGATTTAAAGTTAAAGAAAATAACAATACAAATCTTAATGATTCCTGACAACTGGTTCATATCATTCAACAAACATTGTCTGATCTTTCAGAGTACATGCATATATTCTTTAAATCCTTAAACTCTCCTAAGACTTGAGTCCGAAGGCTAGCTGTTAAATGAAAGAGCAATTGCCTGCAACTTATTTCAAAGCTGCACTAAATTATAGTTGCTCCAGATAAACAAGTTATCTTGAAATTCGTAGCTAAACATCATCCAGGAATAATTTTCAGTTTGCTGCAATGCTACATTTTAAAGATAAAGAGTCAGCTATTGCAAAGTTGGCTATACAGAGTACATGCAAAGGAATGCATGGAAAAAATGGGTTACTGGATGCTCACTTCAATGCTTTAAGCCACAACAAAATACTTGGTACTCACCAAAAAAGTGTGCCCTAGGCCTTTGCCAGATGGAATCACAGCGTCGCCCTTAATTATTGTGGAAGAAAAATGTGCCACAATATTTAATTTAACAAAATGAGGTCTTTAGTAGCATTAATGCTGCCCCAGAACTTTTAGCATTAAAGTCCCAAATACCCGATTGACACAGTGTGTACTCCATATTTTTTTATATACTTTGTTAATCCTCAAGGGGAAATTGTCTTTTCACATAACCTTTTTGGGATCAGAGCACAGGGTCAGCCATTTTATAGTGCACCCTGAGTAATTTTCAGGTTTAGGGCCTTCTGGTAGTAACAGGATTTAAACCAGCAACCTTCAAGATACCATTGTAGATGCTTAGCCACGGAGCCACCACTCCACCTGATAGCTCGCAAATCACCCACCTTCTCTTAGCTCATATTACATCATATATCAGTCCCAAACTACTTAGTTTATACTAAACAGCCTAGTAACAGCCTATCTTTAAACTCTAAGATACTCCTTTAACAAAAACAGGACAGAAGTCACCTTCACCTAACAATAATGACCACCTTGGAAATATTTTATGAGTATGATATACTTAATAAGTACCTATAAAGATACAGGTTTGGTTAAAACATAAAGAAAATAATGTGGTATGAAACTATTTAACATACATGAAACCTAGTTCATTACTTAGTCAAACAACAAAATATACTTTGCTAGTGATAGGATTTAAAGTTAAAAGACCAGAATACAAACACTAAATTGAGACATATATCCACATAAATACAATATAAACTGAACATATACTCTTCCACATCATCCATTATTTTGTCATAATGACTGCTTTTAATAATAGCCCTGCAATTAACCACATTTTTATACAATGGGAAATTGATGTTTTTTATGGAAACCAGTTAATCTAAAAAGGTACAAGCAAAACCAACACACTCTAAATGCAAGATTTGCTCATTGTGAAAAAGTAAAATGACAATAATATGATGAATGGAAGTGTAGACATTTCAACCTGTAATCAACTTTAAGTTTTGTTTTCTGAAGCTACAGTTTTTGGGATGTTTAACATTAGAATATACCTAAAATAAAATAAGCTAAATGTTGCTATGTTTATTATTAAATAAAAAACTATTTAGATTAAATGATAGCTGCTACTCCCATTCAACTTTGCCCTGCTTTGTGTTAGTTTATTAATATAGTAATATTTTCCCTTTAAGTTCCAACCAACAAACAATATTTAATGGTTAGATTTATACAGTTCAGCTTTGTAGTTATGCTGTAATGTAGTATTTCATTGCATTCTAGTCTATATACAAAAGCAAGATGCACCAATGGCCAAAGCAGAATTTTCCAATGATTGCTTCCCTGAAAAACAAACTAGACTAAAGCTATAACTTTTCAGCAATATCTGAACAATAAAACTAAGTATGATCTGTCTGCTTCTATAATACATTGATATAATTGTTCAGTAGCAAACAAAAGGAAACCTCTGAAAGATTTTTACAAGAAGGAAGAAAGAGCAGGGGCCTCATGTATAACGCCTTGTGTAGAATTCTCATTAAAATATGGCATATGCACAAAACTAGAAATATGCTGTGATGGACGGCCGGGTTTCATGCCCGGCCAGGAAGGCCCTACTATATATGTTCCAGGGGAGCAACTTTGGACAGCTCAATACCTCCCCCGGGACGCTTGGTGGCAGCCTCCCGGGCCAACGATGATTCCCCAGCTTCCCACCTGGCTCCATGGGAGATGGAGTCTTCCACAGCCTGGTTGGGAGTTGGGATGGCTGCTAGGGGGTGCTGCCGAGTCTCAAGAACCCGGCTGGACGAGTCATCAGCCCCACCCATATATATAAATTGGGCCAGCCTCCACCACTCAAGGGCCAGAATCAGGAGGAAGAGGACGAGGTTGACTGGGAGGAGTGGTGGTGCCAGAGGAAGGGTTGTTTGTGCTCTGTTTAAAGTGCTTTGGGACTGTGTTGGGCCTGTGGAACATGGGGAAGACGTGCCCCACGGCTGAAGTGTAAATAAAAGCCCGTGTGATTTTACACATGCCTCTGCATCAGTCTGTGCCGAGTCGGGCACTATATAGTGCCTTTATCACAATGCGTACTGTGGTGGGTTGCCGGCATTTTACTCCAGCCCTCACCCCCAGGCCGCCAGGAGGAGCTCTCCCGAGAGCATATACAGGCCCCGAATTCCAGCAGGGCCTCATGGACTATGTAGTTTTTATACACAGCCCTGCTGGATACCTTGGGGGCCACTGGGAGTCGCTGTCGGGAAGCCAATGGACTCATTTGTGCACCATGACCCGGAAGTTCGTCACAGGAAGAGCGACGGGCTTCCGGGGTGAAGAAAAGTACTGTTTACCCTGACCCGGAAGGAATAAGGACTTGTGGAACTGTTGGGCGGAAACAATTCCGGGTCAGGAAGAATAAAAGGACTCTGGGAACTCCCTGACAACAAGCTGAGCTGGGTGGTAGGAGGGCAACGCATCTGAGGGTGGAGGATTGTGATGATTATTGGTTTATTATTGATTATTGTGATTTATGAATATAGTAGAGTGGAGGGTGCTTGGTGCGCATTATTATAATAAATATAATTATTGTGGCAATTTTACCAGGTGTTTTGCGTGGTACCTGAGGGTTCAAGGGAGCGCTAGTACCCCCTACTGCGACAGTACGACCAAAAAAATATTCAGATGCATAAAACTGTTTGTAAGCAAAGTTCTACACACTTTCCCTTCATAAAACCCAATCAAAGTGAATTTTAATGCACATGCATGAGCCTACATCCCCAGTTCAGTTTTTCTTCTTTGAATATGCAAATCAATATAAACAGCTCCTTCCATTCAGTGTTTTGTTAAAAGACAATGGCAAAGGCACGTGAATGCGAAATGGAGGTCTAGCTCAGTGAAGTGGAGGCAAGGAAAAACATGCTATCTGGTGGTTTAAGCAGTGGTATAAGCAACAAAAAGAAACTAATGGCACAGTGTGATGGAGGCATTCAAAAGTTCAAGTTCAGAAAGTGCCCGAAATAAAAAAGAAGGGTTCAGATATCAAAGCTGACGTGAAAAGGCAAGTCACAGCCCGTCGTCTGTATGTCAACACCACTGCAAGTGGTAGTGGAATTCAAGCGCTCACAGCATTTGAGCAAGATGCTGCAATTATTAGTGAGTCACATACTGTATATATTTTGTGACAACATTAATGAGACGTATTTTCACATCACAGATAAATAATAATAATTAATAGAGTGGAAATGCTATTTAAATAAGCAAATTAATTCTCTGAAGGTGCTGGAAAACAGGACGTTGCTACGAATTGCACTTTGTTGTTTGCCTATTCAACCATAGTGCAAGGAAATCTTATATATATGGATGACAAGCAGATAATACCCTTCCATACTGCTGGCATGGTGCGATTCAGTGATGATTGTGAAATATTCAATTGGTCAGCCAGTTCACGTCGAAAAGCTCCTGTGACTAAAAACCTGAGGGTGGGCAGAACTTGCAAAGGAGCAGGTAGAGCACAATTCCTGAAAGTCTGCCTTTATAAGGCCGGCCCCAGTTCAACACATGGCTCCAAGAGGATCGCTCTTGGAAATGTAAATTGACTTAGAAGCCAGTTATCATTATGTGACAAGAAATCAGTATGATCTCTAAATGCATGCTCTCTCCTAATTCTTCCATTTGTGATGTCTTCTAACAACTTTAAAGCAGCCATGGTAGTTAGAATATTTTGGCCATTCTGTAACCATTATATTGTTACAGATTGATTGCAATCAAGTGCTTTAAATTTGTAAATGATATGCATTTAAGTTGGGTGTATTTGATAAAGCCCGCGTCATGGATGCGATTATAAAAAAGAAAGGGAAATCACACAGTAACAGTAGCACTTCTTTAACGCTAGGGGCCGCACGTTTACAAAAGAAAGCAGAAATGTGTGTTTACATATTCCGAGCTTGCCATGAAAATGCGTATAGCATTACGCCAACTTTAATTTTTATATATCTCAATTGCTGTGTGGAAAAGAGTTGCATACACACCGTTTATGCAGGAGGCCCAAGGAGATCATCAACAAAAGCAAAATATATAGGAACTGGCAGGGTCAAAACTGAAAGATCAAAATAAACTGGTAACCAAAATTAAATGGACAGGATGAAAATCAATAGGTAAAATGAAGTCCAAAGAGCCAGAAAATCAGTTAACTCTAGGACATTCTTGTGAAATAAGCTAACTGTGCTGAATATTACGAATGTACAGTAGATTTATCCACTAAGGAATAACAGGCGTTGTGACTGCTGCCAAATTTATAGCATCACAGCTGATAATGTCAGCTTCATGACAATTGTCAGTCCTATGGCACAACAATGACTATCTTGTAAGCAATAGAAACAAGACAGTAATCAATTTAATCTTTGCCAACACAACTCAAAGTAAAAAACAAACCAAAGAACAGAATCTATGAGTGAAAAATATACTTATAAAAATTTGTATATTGCACTGAGTTGAAAAAACAGAAAAATTTGCCACTTTTAGTTACTTTCTGGGTAGCATGGTGGTGCAGTGGTAGTGCTGCTGCCTCGCAGTTAGGAGACCTGGGTTCACTCGCTGGGTCCTCCCTGTGTGGAGTTTGCATGTTCTCCCTGTGTCTGCGTGGGTTTCCTCTGGGTGCTCCTGTTTCCTCCCACGGTACAAAGACATGCAGATTAGGTGAATTGGCAATCCAAAATTGTCCCTAGTGTGTGCTTGATGTGTGTGTGCCCTGCGGTGGGCTGGCGCCCTTCCTGGGTTTGTTTCCTGCCTTGTGCCCTGTGTTGACTGGAATTGGCTCCGGCAGACCCCCGTGACCCTGTAGTTAGGATGTAGCAGGTTGGATAATGGATGGATGAATAGTTACTTTCTAATTGATAATTACTTTATCCCAATTCTAAAAGAAGACAAAGAATTGAAACCTAAAAATAATGTCTGCATTAAACAAAATCTGCTTCTTAAATAGAATCAAGAGTTAATATCTGTCAATAGAACACTGTCTGACACTATGCACCAGATCTGATATGCCAAGGAAATAGTGCTATACAAAAAATTAATAGAAGTAAACTGTTTAATCTGTGTGTTACTGAATTTTTTACTCAGTAATTCAAATGGATACTTCCAAGTTAATGATAATATATAGTTGTGTGGAATTATGCATTTTGTGAGAGCGCTTTCATGATGGTTTGCTCACAGATATAGAAACCTGTGGAGTGACACTCGTGTCACTCATTGGTAGAAATGAGCAGAACATTTATTACATGACCTTAGAACAACAGGATGAGAACAATGGTAAGCAAAATATTGTGTCCTTGGCCTAGGAGTATTGGCATAGATTACTTTATCTAATATAAAATAATAGTGTGTGAAATGCAATTGTATTTGTCAGCTCAACTGATGAATGCAAGCATGGGTACCTTATTGATTTCCTCATATAATTATGTAAACCATTCTTACAGAGGGCAGGCTACAAATGTGGTTAAAATGATGAACTCACTTAAGAAGGACAAAAACCAACATAAACAAAATGTAGCTTCAGAAGCCAGAAAAAACCTGGCAAATGAGACGATTTGTTTTAGTCAGTAAGTCACTTATTGGCGCTAAATTGGTGACTGTCAGGATATTTTCATGTCTTTTCCACTCTTGGCTGTAGTATTTTTTTATAGTCCTCATAGACCTGATGAGAAGTGAGGTTATCCATGAATCTGAAGAGCATTTGACAGCAAAGTTTATGTTTGGATTTATCTTGTCACTTGCTACTAAATGAGGTGTCAAATTCAGGAATAGGA
Organism: Polypterus senegalus; assembly: GCF_016835505.1. NCBI lineage: Eukaryota > Metazoa > Chordata > Cladistia > Polypteriformes > Polypteridae > Polypterus > Polypterus senegalus. Next base: position 119,852,639 of record NC_053163.1, on the reverse strand, counting down.
TTAAGTCAATATTTTAACCTCTAGACAAATGACAAATGTCAAAATCAGTGGGAAGCAAAACACGGAAATGGTTTCAAAAAGAAAGAAATAAACTAAAGGGAAATCATAAACAAAATATAGTGTCCTAACTAATAAATTTATCTTGTGTGATTGCCCAGTAATTGCTGCTTCCAGGAAACTCATAAAAGAAGTAGGTCACTATGTATAAGTTGCTGATCTGGAAATGGACACACCATAATTGCTTTATTCCTATGTATTAAGGTTGCAGCTGACAGGGTGCAGAGGTACATTCTTCTTGCAATAGGAAAAATAAACTGAGCTTTTCCCAACAGGAACCCCAACACTTTAAGACCTGATGGCCTCCTGATTAATGGTGGCATGGCAATTAGAATAAGATCGCTGGTCTATGGACCAACCTTGATCATGGAGATCTTCAGATATGTTTTTTAACATCATACACCATAAGGTGCATACTACTTCTGCGTAAGAAGGAACACTCAACAAAACTGAATAAAAAAAAAAAAGTGATGGTGAGATACGAAGGAGGTGGATTCACCAGCGTTTGTGTGTCAGCTTTTATCCCTCAAGATCAGAGAATGTCCAGTTCCATTGCCTCAAAACACTACTCACATCTACAGTTATTCCCAGTTTCAAATAAAAACTAACAGCGTCAGATCCGTAGGGCGGTAGTATGTATTGTGATCGTGAGTGAGGGAATAAAAGTGAAAAAAAAACTGCAACTTTTACAAGTTCAGTACTATAAATGTACACAGTCAGTTACAGACGCAAACCAAATGTATGTGTATACTGTATAATATTAACTATAAGAGCAGCTCACTACTAAAAACAGTAAATATAGGAGGCAGTGGGGATCGAACTGGTGGCCTCTTGAATACGAGTCAGCAAATCTTACCACTATGCCATGGAAGCTGCTGTATCACCCTTGATCCTTTTGTGAAAGTGTTTATTTGATCTTTGGACTTCAGGCTTCACACATTCTATAGTTTATGCCTACATTTTGTAACATTTATTACTACAATATGAAAAAGTTTCTGTTTTAAAAATGTGTTTACACAGATTACTGTAGAAACGGAACACACATGAAATGCATGTGTTCTAAATAACAATCTATTATTTTCACTCTAAAACTCCAGCAGTTCATTCCCAGATAATCAAACAAGGCATGAGCTGGGAGACCTTAGTGAACGTTCTGCGACGGTGGGGGATGGAATAGCAGGCTGCTTGCTGCTTGTCTTAATCTGCACATTTACAGGACAAAAGACGCTGACGGAGAGGTGCGAACAGATTTAAAATGGGCCGGATTTAAAAATTTTCTCATAGTCTCTGATAATTCTAGTGTTAATACAGACAAACCGTTAGGGTTTATGAATTGTGGGTTTTAACTACTAACTACTGCTAAATTGCTGCAACTTGGTAAGAACTGAAAGTCAACTAATACACGACTAAATAGTGTGGTTGAGAAAGCAGCTGAAGATTGTTTGTGCAATCTCTCCCAGAATATGTCTCCAGGTGTTCTGCTGCAAATGGAGATAAGGCAGATTTGAGGGTTGAGGGATGCAATGTCATCAAAATTTCAAAATTGATCTTTTGTCAAAGTTCCAAACATCAAAGTCAAAAGGATCAAAGCACAAAGTCTTTAGCCAGGACAGCTTTTAACAAAATCGCTGCATTAAGGGTTTTATCTGCAAACCTGAGTGACCGGAAAGTCATTGTGCTCACTTTTATGCTGTATCTAATTAACGTTGATGTCACATTCAGTTGATCAAGCCTAGCAACATTGTAGTTACCAGAGTAAAATGGTGGCACTTATAATAAAATACGAAGTTGTGAGAAGACACCAATGTCTTAAAAAAAAAATCATCAGAAAAAGGTTCTGCATAGTTCAAATCCACAACATAAATAAGAAAATCCAAGAAAAAAAATGTAAAGTAACAGGATAAGAATTTAAAATCAAAACAATCTAGTACATCCGGTCTGTTTGTAGTGATTGGTTGAAGAATCGTGTTAATTCTTTTAATTCCATTAAAGTATGCTGCATTATCTTAAGATAATTCTGGAAACAAAAAGACACGCCAAGATTAAGAAATCTTGACAAGATACAGTATCTGGGAAACCAAATGAGTTTAGCAATAATGACTAGAATTTTAGGCCTCTTCAAGAATTGGTCTAATGTCATAAGTGAGGAGGAATGGCATTAGCTGTACCATTTTGATCAAAGGTCGAGGAGTCTATGACCTAAAACTGAAGCAGAAGAAGCCTGCCCTTTGTTCTATGTGGTTATTCTAAGCTTAAAAGTTGCTAGTGGGCTTAAGTATATTTTACTAATGAGTAGTTCTGATCGTCAAAACTCACCAGATATTTTTTGCAATGGATATGCCATGTTCCCCACAGACCTTGTTTAAATACTTTCCTGGAAACTGGCTATAGAAATGTATCAATATTTTTAATCAATACATAATATTTTTTACAATTTAATACAAGTATATAATTAAATAAAGTTGTAACAATTAATTATTAAATACAGGTAATGGCGGACTGCACAATAACGTGCAGTGAATACACTTGACTTATAGTTTTCATACTCTTTCTCTGTATGTTTAACATTTGTTTGCTCAGAGGTTGATACACTTGCTGCTTCGTGAGCAGCTCGTCTTCTCCACTCTAGTGGCCCGCTTCTTCTCTTCTTCCGTCAGCATCTTTGCACTTTAAAACTGATTAAGTCTGTTTTTGTGTTGCAATAATTACTTAGAAAGTTTTTATAATTTTTCACATAAGCTGACACTAAAGTGTTCAATCTGCCTCAAGGACAATTTAGCCGTACTAATGCACCACACAGCTGCCCTGCTGCCGAGAGTTGATTCTACATTAAAATAAAATAAAAATCTCGTCCGATGCGAGAGATGGACGTCTGAAGTGGAGCTCCGCTAGCAGTGGTGCTATTTTTCATATTATTTGCTTATTATTCTGAGATATCCTGTATTTATTCAACCCGAGAGGGACCGCTACAGTATATGTAAACACATATAAACATGGCCAACAAGAAGGGGGGTCCGAAAGAATCGAAGACTAAAGCTACATCCAAGCTGCGATCAGCAAGCCCTAGTTCGAGATACGGCCTCTCAGAGACAGACCTGGATCAGATGGGCGAAAGTACAGACTCCTCGGGACCACGGTCCGCTACATCGTCGCCTGCTGAGAGCGAAAAGGGGAGCGAAGGTGCGATCGTGAGTGCAGATGTGGATAGCTCGCCGATTGGAGAGGATTACCTGAAACTGGAAAAGGCCGGGAGGTCCGCGGCTTCAGTTACGCAATCACGCGGGACTGGAGCAGCGGGACACCGCTTCAGCAGAGTCTGCTGCTTCATCTACGGTACAAGAAGGCACATTTGAGCTATCTGAACTGAAAGTGTTGCTCGCTGACCTCAGGCAAGATATAAAGAAAAGCGAGAAGGCTAATGAGAAAGCAACGGCAAAGGCACATGAGAGACTGAAACAGGAGATGAAACAGGCCAATGAATGTCTGCGACAGGAAATCCAACAGGCAAATGAAAGGCTTCGTCAAGAGGTACAGCTTGAACTTCGACAGGTGCTGGGTAAAATTGAAGAGCGCATTGAGAAAAACTCGCTAAACTGAGCACGCTTGCTGATCGATTGGAGCATCTTAGTGAGACATTCACGAATCGGATCGAAATAGCCGAACATCTAGCTGCCAGTGCCGAGGAAAGAGCAGTAAATGTCAGTTTGGAATGTAAAAACTCGGAGAAAAACTTGGAGACAGACTGGCTGCTTTAGAAGATGGGAATAGAAGGTATAATGTCAGAATTGAAGGCTTGCCGGAGAATCGAGAAAGTTTAAACCCGGTGAAATTCGCAACTGAACTTTTTTCTAAAATAATCGGGGGCGACTTTAAAGCAGAATCTGAGATAGCAGCGGCTTACAGCGACGCTGATCAAACACCGTCAGACCCCGACCAAGATCTTTTATAGTCCGTTTTGAACGATTATCATTTAAGTTAGAGGTGATGGAACTCCTCAGGAAAAAAAAGGAAGATATTATATATGAAGATTGCCAAATTCGCGTCTTCCCTGACTTCTCTCCAGCAACAGCTATCAAACACGCCGCCTTCTATAATATTAAACAGCGGCTACGGCAAGCCAATGTCAAATACGGCCTCCTGTATCCGCAAAACTGAAAGTGGAATGGCAGGGTCATTTCTATGTTTTCGCTAGCAAGGAGGAGGCAGAAAATGAGTTAAGAAAGCTGATCCCGGGACTATTCTGATACATAATTGTGAGTCATGGCGGTAAATGATAAAGCTAGGATTAATAATCTACTGTCTGATCTATTTGTTTTAAAATACGGGTTTTTATCAGCATATATTCTCATATTCTTATATTATTATTACTTACTTATTACTTATCATTACTTAGTATTACTAGGGCTAAATGTTTGTGTTTTATTGTGCTTAATTACGTTTTCCTCCTCTTTTTTTCTTTTCTTTTCTAATTATTTCATGTGTACCCTAAATGAGACTGTTCAATATCATACCCTTGGTTTGCTGTTATTGCTATTACTGCATTAAGACTTGTTATGCTTGTTTTGGACACATCTTTAACACCATCACCTGGGTTTATTATCTGGGGATATCATCTTAATGCACTAAAATTGATGAAGATTATATGTATGTATGTATGTATATATATATATATATGTATATGTGTATATGTATATATATATATATATTAAGTGCAAAATTCTTTTTTTTTTTTTTTTCCTCTTTTAAAGACTATATTGGTAACAGATATCTCTATCTTTTAACCTTAAAGCCACTGCATGGGGGCTTGATGTGCTTTGGACGTGCTCTGTCTCTGGGTATGTCAGAGGACTGGGACTGCATGAAGTGGGTTTTAGCCTCACCTGGGGAGGCAAAAAGGGAGGGTGGGGGGTTAAGGGGGGAAGAGAAAGAGAGCAGGCTTGATCTATATCTAATCTATCATCTCAATCTTTATAATTATAACTATCAACGTAATAATAAGCTGCATGGCAACAACTCTTGGGGGAATAGGAAATTAAGACCTAAACTATTTCACTTCCAGTTAAGACTATAATATGACACCAAAAACTCAGAATCAGTGTCTCCATGATGGGACAGTTAACTTCGTAAGCTGGAATGTTAAAGGCCTGAATCACGAATTAAAGAGAAAGAAAGTACTTTCTCACCTAACAGGTCTAAATGCTAAAATAGTATTTTTACAGGAAACCCACTTACTAAGTAAGGATCAGTTCCGCTGCAAAAGACTGGACTGGCCAAATGTTCCATTCTAGTTTTACAAAGAAAACTAGAGGGGTGGGAATTCTCATACATAGAACAGTACCATTTGTAGCATCAGATGTAGTATTGGATCCTGAAGGGAGATATGTGATGGTCATGGGAGACTTATCTAACTGTAAAATGATTTTGATAAATGTTTATGCACCTAATGTTGATGATAAGGAATTTATACAAAATTTATTTGCATCCATTCCCAATCTGAACACTCATAAACTTATAATGGCTGGGGACTTTAATTGTGTTCTAAATCCACTTTTAGATAAGACTTCCTCCACAGGGGAACGCAACTAACACCGCAAAGATAATTACAAAGTTTATAACTGATCACAACTTATCAGATCCCTGGAGGTTTTAAACCCAAATTCAAGAACATATTCTTTCTACTCACCAGTACATCATTGCTACTCAAGGATTGATTACTTCTTTATAGATAATAACTTCTTGCCTAAGATTAAATCTTGTAAATACGATGCTATTGTTATTTCAGACCATGCTCCGATGATCTTGGAGCTGAAATTACTAAGCCCCATACACTCACCCCGCAGATGGCGCCTCAATCCGCTTCTATTAGCTGACGAGAATTGTACTGAATTTATATCCAAACAAATTGAATTCTTTCTAGAGACAAATACATCCCCTGAGATCTCTGCAGGAACACTCTGGGAAACTCTTAAGGCCTTCTTAAGAGGACAGATTATCTCATATCTTTCCCACAGAAATAAATCCGAGCGAAGAAAGTAGCAGAGATAAAAAGCGAAATTACTAAAATAGATGAAGAACATGCCAGACTACCAAGCGAGACTCTACATAAGAGGAGGCAGGCTCTACATTCAGAATTAAACCTCTTGACAACTAAAGAAACCGAACAACTAATTTACAAATCCAGACATCATTATTATGAACATGGAGAGAAAGCTAATAAGCTTTTAGCGCAACAAATTCACAAGCAAGAAGTACGCAACGCAATCTCGTAATTACTAACACGAATGGAGATAAAATCATCGAACACAAAAATATAATGTGCACTTTTAGAGACTACTATAAATCCCTATATACTACTGAGTTTAAAGAAGACAATATACAATCTAATGCATTTCTGGATAAATTACAGATACCACAAATTGACGCTATTAGTGTGGAGGAGCTCGATAAACCTCTGTCATTATCAGAATTACTGGATGCTATAAAGTCACTCCAAGGTGGAAAAGCAGCAGGCCCTGATGGCTACCCTGCAGAGTTTTACAAGAAATTCTCCGCTCAGCTAGCTCCCTCCTATTAGCAACATTTACAGAAGCCAGAGATAACCAATCTCTTCCACAAACCTTTCGCCAAGCACTAATCACTGTCTTTCCAAAACAAAATAAGGACTTATTACAATGTGCATCATACAGACCAATTTCACTTCTGAATAACGACGTTAAAATACTCTCTAAAATCATAGCTAGAAGGATGGAGAAAGTGCTCCCTCAATAATATCACAAGACCAAACTGGATTTATTAGGGGCCGACACTTATCTTCAAATCTTCGACGCCTGTTTAATGTAATATACTCACCAACTAAATCAAACACCCCAGAAATATTATTATCATTGGATGCAGAAAAGCATTCGACATGATTGAATGGAAATACCTTTTACTATTTTGGAGAAGTTTGGGTTTGGCCCAACATTTGTGCATGGATTAAATTACTGTATACTAACCCAGAAGCTTCAGTTTGCATCAATAACATTTGCTCAGACTACTTTAAACTAGAACGTGGCACAAGACAAGGATGCCCTTTGTCACCACTGCTGTTTGCAATTGCCATTGAACCACTGGCAATACATTGTCGAAATACTGATCAGATAAAGGGGATTAGCAGAGAAGGACTGGAACAGAAAATCTCATTATATGCAGATGACATGGTACTGTATATATCGGACCCAGAAAATTCTGTGCCTGCAGTCTTAGCAGCACTCACAGAATTTCAAAAGCTCTCTGGTCTCAGAATTAATCTGAATAAAAGTGTACTCTTTCCGTGAATTCGCAAGCATATAATATTAGATTAGACACCCTTCCTTTTATCATTGCAGAACAGTTTAAATACCTCGGGTAAACATCACAAGTAAACATAAAGCTCTTTATCAAAAAATTTCGTGCCTGTATGGAAAAAATTAAACAAGACTTGCATAGATGGTCAACCCTTCATCTCACACTAGCTGGAAGAATTAACACTGTTAAGATGAATATTCTTCCTAAGCTCCTTTTTATTTCAAAACATACCAATATACATTAATAAATCGTTCTTTAAGCAATTAGATTCAACAATAACCTCATTTATTTGGAATTCTAAACATCCACGCATCAAAAGAGCGACCCTACAAAGACAAAAGGCAGAAGGCGGCATGGCTCTACCTAACTTCCAGTTTTATTACTGGGCGCAAATATACAGTCGATAAGAACCTGGACACAAATAGAAGAACATACACAGGCATGGACCGCAATAGAAGTAAAATCCTGCAGTACTTCTTTGTATTCCTTGCTTTGTGCTCCAATAAACACACGCTATCGGCAATACACTAATAACCCAATTGTGCTCCACTCACTTAGAATCTGGAACCAATGTAGAAAGCATTTTAAGACGGAGAAGCTTCTTTCTGTGGCACCCCTGCAAAAGAACCACCTCTTTCAACCCTCACAAACATATGCAGTTTTAATATCTGGAAAAATTTGGAATTAACTTGCTTAGAGACCTTTATATAGACAACGCCTTTGCATCCTATGAACAATTACGTTCCAAATTTAACATTCCAGCTACAAATTTCTTTCACTATCTTCAAATCAGGAACTTTGTTAAACAGAACCTTCCAGATTTTCCTCATCTTGCACCCTCATCCACGCTGGAAAAATTATTGCTCAATTTCAAGGAGTTAGACTCCATCTCTACAATATATAAAATCCTTTTACAATCCCTTCCTTTCAAAGATCCAAGAGGACACTGGGAAAATGACCTCTCAATTAATATATCAGAAAAGGAGTGGAAAGTAGCAATGCAGAGAATTCACTCAAGCTCCATATGCGCAAAGCATACAATTATACAACTCAAAATTATATATCGAGCACATCTGTCTCGACTAAAACTCTCCAAAATGTTTCCAGGGCATGATCCAACCTGCGAACGTTGCAACCAAGCCCCAGCCTCACTAGGTCACATGTTCTGGGCCTGCTCCAAATTAACATTATTCTGGACAAAAATTTTAATTACCTCTCAGACAGTCTTGGACTCACAATCCCTCCTAACCCATTAACAGCTGTGTTTGGGGTTCTTCCAGAGGGTCTTAAAGTGGAGAAAGACAAACAAACTGTGATTGCATTCACTACACTGTTGGCACGCAGACTTATTCTGATAAACTGGAAGAACCCAAACTCTCCTCTTTAAGTCAGTGGGAAACTGATGTGTTATATTATTTAAAATTGGAAAAATCAAATACTCAGTTAGAGGATCTGTGCAGACTTTTTTCAAAACATGGCAGGATCTAATCAGTAATATTTTGAAATGATTTTATAAAGCACAGAGAATTTGTTGATTTAGGTATTTTTAAAAGCCTTAAATTTTACACCGTTTGGCTTGCTCTCTCTCTCAAGGGTGGGGATCGATCTGTTCTTAGCATAATTCTTTTTTTTTTGTAAAAACTTGATTGCTATGTATTGATTGTAATAAAATAAAAAAATAAAAAAAAAAAAAAATAAATAAAATAAAATAAAAATTACTAAAGTACTAAAAATCATCACCCTGAAAATGGGCAGTAGAAGTCACTTACAGTGGGATGCAAAAGTTTGGGCAACCTTGTTAATAGTCATTATTTTCCTGTATAAATCGTTGGTTGTTACAATAAAAAATGTCAGTTAAATATATCATATAGGAGACACACACAGTGATATTTGAGAAGTGAAATGAAGTTTATTGGATTTACAGAAAGTGCGCAATAATTGTATACTGTAGTATATGTGTACCAAATTTCAGGTCAATAGGTGAAATGGTTTGCAAGCTACAGGTGATTTAAAATCCTGGACAGATAAACGAACAGCCATGGTAGCGTATTATATAAGAAGATAAGAAAACATGAAACTGAAATCCTAAGTCATTAACTCCTGTAAGTGTCTCCAATCTTGTATTTACACTTGCCATTCCTTTTGCCTACTGCACATGGAGCATTTTGCACTTCTTTGCATCTTTCAGTTCAAGTTCAAGTTTATTTGTCATTCTAGCCATATCTAAAATACAGTGGGATGAAATTGCATTACTCAAGACAAGTAATGTGCAGAAAGGGAGAGGGCAACCCACAAAAAAGTAAACCAAGACAGTAAATTCACAAAGTCCAATCCATACTTATGTAAAATAGTCAATTAAATACTGCAGCTAAAAATAAATAAGTATGTGTTTAAACTCTGGGTTTTAATGTTCATGTTACAGAGAGTGTAGAAGTCTTTTTGCCTGTGTAAAGAAGCTATTGCACATGCTGGCTGTTCTTGATTTTATGGAGCAGAATCTCCTACTGGATAACATGAGATCAAACAGTTCGTGAGAGGGGCGTGAGGAGTCTCTCACAATGCAGAGGGCTTTCTTCTTGCATTTGTCCTTAAAAATGTCTTCAATGGAGAGGTGAGAGACCCCCTATAACCATCTCAGCCATCCTCAACACATGTTGCAGAGTCTTCCTGTCAGACACACTGCAGTTTCCGAACCAAGATGTAATACAGTTCATCAAGACACTATTTATAGTGCTCCAGTAGAAAGTAATGAGGAGTATATTCTCACTCGCTTCAGCCTCCTAAGGAAGTGCAACCTCTACTGAACTCTCTTGACCTGGTGTGTGGTATTGACAGTCCAGGACAGATCCTCACTGATGTAGATGCCTAAGAATTTTATGCTGCTGACCCACTCCACAGGAGAGCCATAGGTATGCGGTCCACAATATATGAAGTCCACATATATGAAGTCCACAATTAACTCTTTTGTCTTGATGACATTAAGTGACAGAATGTTGTCCCCACAACAGTTTAATAACTGTTCCACCTTTGCTCTGTAAGATGTTTTATCTTCATTACTGATGATACCTACTACTGTTGTATCTTTAGCAGACTTGATGAGTTGTGTTAATTTATGTTGGATTTGGTAGTATAGTCATGTTAGCAGAGTAAACAGCAATGGACTGAGCATGCAGCCCTGAGGGGCCCCAGTGCTTAGTTTGATGGTGTACAATGTCTTAGTGTCAACATGTAGTGTTTGTTGACTTTCTGACAAGAACTCAAAGATCCAGTTACAAAGTGAGGTGTTCAGTCTGAGCATAGAAAGTTTCACTGTTAGCTACTGTGGAATGATTGTATTAAGGCTACCCAATAAACAAAATCCTGGCGTAGCTGTTCTTTTTCTCCAGGTAGGATAGGATGATGTGTAGGACAAGTGTGATTGCATCATCTGTGAACTGAATGGCATGATACGTAAGGGGTCCAGTAAAGGTGGGGTGGCTTTAATGCTAGCTTTAATGTGGCTTATGATTAGTCATTCAAAGCATTTTATTATGACAGAGGTCAGTCCCACAGGCCAGCAGTCATTTAGGCAGGTTACAGTTGTTTTCTTGGGCACAGATCTTTTTGAATTATTATTACAGCCTCCTTAGTATCTGCTGTTATGTTACCACCAGGGTTTACTGCCTCACTTATGTGTTTATTTTTCTTTATTATATAATTAAGTATATGTTCCTTGTGTTTTGTGCGTGTAACATTAAAGACATTGACATCACTGCTGATGGACCGCCCTCTGCCTTTGTATTTAAGGCTGGGAAGTTTCTCCTTCGGTGGTTTGGAAAGTGCAATCAGAGTGAGTATTGATTTTCTGGTTTATAGATTTATTTTGCGTCTGTCTTTGATTTTCCACTTTTAGATTTCATATTTGGACTTATTTGCTCTGTGTTATCTTATTTGGCAAACCCCTTTTGCTTCTTTTTTGCCATTTTTGTTCTTTTTATTTATAAATGAAGAAATGTATTTAAAATAAAGATTTTTGTGCCGGACTTGTCTCTAAAGCCCTTGTGAGTGATTTTGGTGTTTTTGGAAAATTTAAAAGTATATTTTAACCTTAAACAAACAGGGTCCCATTTTAGGTCTGTGCAGGCTGTATAGCTTCTCTGTTGAGTTGTGGAATCAGTTTACCTGGAGTAAGGCTATCTCTAGACAGGCTGTTGAATTTCTTGCCTGCTTTGTGGGTCTTGTTGGAAGCATTACACCCATTTTGCGATTTTGTGTGCGCCATCACAACAATCTCCTGACACTACAATATAATTGTCATCTGTGGATTTTAAATGCTTACTAACTATACTGGGATCTTCATCAATAATGTCAACTAGAAAACAAAAAAAAGGACAAAACCACGAGGGACTCCATTGATTACCTCATCCTACATGGAGCACATAGTTAGATAGATAGATAGCATTTTTATTCTTTTTGCAATATATTTAATTTCAATATCAATATTGTATCTTAATGATAATCTGTTTAAATTTAATATTTTGTAATATTAAAATCTGTCTTTAAAGCAAAACAGTTATTTAATTTAATAATGTCAGATTATAACTGAAATGTAATACAATTCCCTGCACAGCATAACTAAGAATTTACATTGGGTTCAGAAGGAATGACCAACCAGAAACAGTAAAGCAGTTTATCAGTGCCCTATCAAAAGATGGAGTCCGTTGCAAGTATTTGTGCCTCAAGTTTTTGGGTTTGTCTAAAGCTAAATTGAAAGAGGGCATTTTTGCCAGACCTGATGTTAGAAAACCTGTTTCAGATGCAGACTATGATGGTGCAATGAAAAACCTGGAACAATAGGATTAAGTAGCATTCAAACAAATCATTTTTTTAGGTAACAATAAAGATCTAAATTATAGCAAATCTGTTAAAAATGTATTAATAAAATTTTTGGAATTTAATAGCAACATGATCTAAATATTTACTTTTGGAGTTCATATGTGAAATTCTTCTCTGAAAATCTTGGAGTGATGAGTAAAGAGTAGGGTGAAAGAATCCAATAGAATATCAAGGACAAGGAAAGAAGTTACAATGGACGTTGGGATGCCAGACTGGTGGCAGACTACTGCTGGATGATTCACACACAACAGAAAAATAGTGTACAAATGACGGGCCAAAAAATGAAGTTTTGGATAAAAAAACCTAAGAAAACTAAGAAGTGACAAAAATGGAGAAGTTAGATGGGAGTCACTGAACATTTATTATTTTCTTTAATTACATTGAGTATTTTCATGTTAAATTGATTTACAACAATATTGTATACATGAATAAATTGGGTCATTTGTTAAATATTAATTACATTTCTTTTCAGTTTTGTTCTGAAAATATGATTGAAACATCCTAATATTTTTTTACTGTGCACATGAATTTAAATAAAAATAACTATTGACAATTAAAACAACTTTTAGGAGTTTAATTTTGCAGACCCACACTGGTGCTTTACAATGGAGGGACTGGGGCATGAATGTGGCTCTGCTATTTTTACCTCAACACTGTGGCTAAGGATCTGCGGTGATATCTGAAAGCTTACCGTTCAAATCCCTTTACTGGCAGATGAAACCTTCCACTGTTGGGCCCTTGAATAAGGCCCTTAACCTGAAAACTGCCCCAAGGGGTGCTGTACAATGGCTGACCCTGTGCTCTGACCTTCAAAAATCTCTCAAAAAGACTATTGCTCACATGTGTACAGCTGGTTGTCTTTTAAAATGGCTAAATATTGATGTTTTTTGTTCAAAAATGAGATGCAAAAGCTATTTTAAAATGTGTATGTAATCATAAGATGGGGATAAATACTTGTCAACTGTTTTGGCTTGAAAAACTGATGTATTTGTCAAGATTTAAGGTTTTTGTTTTCTGGCTATACCTGTGCACCATTAACTCCAATTCACTTTAGAACACATTTTCGCATGGCAAATCCATGTTTGTAAAGAAATAACTTTACCTTGAAAAATACCAGACTTGCCCTTTAAGAGCTGTTACACAGCGGTGGTCTTAATTGACTAGGGTATGTGGGATAGTTATGGCAATTTAAAACATAGGTGTCTTTACATAGCAAGGGGAGGCTGAAAGTGATGGCAAGGCCTATGTTGGAAGTTCACTTTCCAGATTGGGTTACCCCTCCTAATTTAATGTCTGTCTGACAGGCTAAAGGAACACCTACTGTCAAAGGCTGAGAATGTACAGAATGGAACTAGCTATGTGTATTATTGTTTTAATATATGTAACTCCAAAGGTATTTAAAAGGTATGCAAAATATTTAGACTTACAGAAAAAAAACCCATAAGAATATCATTAATTAAAGATCTTAGCCTGTGTTATACATGTTTCTGTCAATTGCCAGGATGAAAGAAACAAGGAAGTTTGGTTCTGAACTATAACATGAAAAGACATTTTAGTGTATTTTGGTTTTACCATAGGCTGTAGAAAAATGTAACCGCTTAAACAAGAAGCTTTTAAACACTTTCCTGAATTCCAATTCCCATCTTGAGATGTCAAGAGTTTTGTTTTTAACTACAGAAAACTTTGTAACTTTTCAGCTGATGCTGAATCATAGAAAACCTGCTCTAAATGTCACTTTTGCTGCAGCTTTAAAATCCAATTATAAGAAAGTATAGACTGTAATCAAGTACAACAACTGTAAAAGACTAAAGCAGTGGGGTTCTGGGAGTCTGCTGAGCTGATACTGACTCTAACAGGGTTTGTTCACTGTCTCGCTCTCTTTTCTTTGAATAGGTAATGCTTTGCAAAACTGACATTCCCTGAAAAAAGGTCAATTGAAAAAGAAAATCATCATTTTTATTTATGCTGTAGTAAATCTCGATTCCTTGGGGTGACGCTTTGTGTTAGCAAAAAGAGAGCCAAGTTAAAGTAATCCTCTTCAAATAAGAGTTTCCATCAGAAATGCTGCTATTCCATATTTTAGGCTTTCACACCTGCCTCAGTTTTCTACAAGTATTTCATTTTTGCAGTAACTTAGTAACTCACTGTGTCAAAGAACCTCAAATATTGGAGATGTGCTTTTGTTAAAAGAAAAAAATTAATCTTCAACAAGTACTTGATCTTTAACATTTTTAGTTCAGTGTTTTGAGTATTGTGCTATTAAAATCAGATTGATTTACCAAAAACAAAAACTCTTTAAATTGAACAAAGCTTTTATTGGCCCATCTTTGGCTCTGGGCCTAATGTCAGATTTGTTGCTGTTATTTTCCCAATCACTTGAAGGGGACCTTGTTTTTTGATTTCCTGGATAATCCAGTTACTGATTGTGTCATGGTTGTCTGCAGGATGTTGGTATTGCTGTCTGGCAAAGGAGTCACCACTTTGAAGTCTGGCTGGTTGAGTATACAAACAATACCAAGTTGTGGTAACAGACCTGCTCCTTCCTTGGAGGTCTCACATATGTATTTACCTGACTTGGAGATTATATGTCTGACACTATTGGTTTCTAATCAGCATATTTGTACTTATTATTATTGGTAACAATACATTTTGTTAACTTATGTTTTCATTAATTGTTAAACCCAGGAAATGTAGATGTGCCATTGTTTAATCCAATTGTCCAGAACTGTTAATTGCAGGGACTGAAGGAGATTTAAGCTTCTGGGCAGCAGAAGGCAAGAAGAGGGACGGTCCACTGAGAACGCTGCCAAGACACTCGGACAGAGCACAGGGGCTCGTAGGCAGACAAGGGTACCTGGCTGGCACGACGTGAGGCACAAGGACAGCAACACTTACTTCCACAAGAGAACAATTCCACAAGAAGATGGCGGTTGTGGGTAAAGCGACAGAGGGAAGCCGCATGAAAGGACCAAGCAAAGCTGGCAGACGAGAAATAAGGCGTGCCTAGGTCACAGCAACACAAGGAGCCCAGAGTGGGAAAAAAGGAATGACGAAGAGATGCTGACAGGGATTCTACAATTTTGACAAAACTTCTGTTAGGAAACGAGTGTCCAGTGAACAGAGTGCATCCGTGGACAGGTGAACAATTAAGTGTTGGGGTAACACAGAGAACAAACTGGACTCTGCGCCACAAAAGGTTGTGTCCTCCAATTCTTGTTTTTAATGGACTTTTAGAGTGTGGACTATGCGCTTTCCTTTATCAAAATGGAAGTTTCTTCCTGATACTGTTAGATTTGGTTTATGTTCATGCTCATCTTTTTAATGTACTTTTGATTGTCTGGTGTAATAGAAGTTACTGTTTCTTTTCCTGAAATTACTGTTGTGTCTTTCATTATGTGTTTACTCACCATCCAATTTAAAGAAACCTGTGTGCTATTATTGGTAAATTTCAGGAGTTCCCAGTCTCTTAATAAAACTGGGTGGCGTACTCGGATATTTAAGTGGTGTCTAGGTTAGATTACCTGTAAGTGTGACCAGACACCTGTCACACATGTCTCAAAATGTGCATAGCATCTCATGTGGAATACATTTTTTTATGCTGTTACCAATATGTTTATTTTTTGATCCCTGTTATTCCATTTCAAGGACAGTAGAAGGCAGAGACTCTAATGGTACCTTCAGGCGTAACCAACATTGGAAAAGTCGAGTTCACCGCTGGACACCCTACCCCATAAACGTGACAGTAACGACTCTCTAAAACTATAAACCCACACTCACTTCCTTAGTGTACACACATGCAAACATGAAGAGAACATTTGACACAGCCACTGCTTTCAACCCAGGATTCTACAGCTGTAAAGTAGCAGTGCTCCCCTGTGCACCATCATCCCTCTTCATGATTATACAAAGTTTGTTATCCACTATAGAGAATGCCAATTTTTTAAATGGATACAATTCAAACATTTGTAAATTTCTACCACTGAACCACTATTCAGAGTAATGGCAATGTCTTAATTTTGCACTTTGGAGTACCGTTTGTTTTTCTTGTGTACTGGTGCCGTTCATAGTTTCCTGGCACTCGCAACCCGTATTAAGGGGTACCAAGCAAGCAGTAGGTGGTTCATACGTCTTCAAAGCTGTGAATATAAAAGTAGGACCCCAGTCTTAAAACATAAAATCCACAAATCATGGAGTATTTATGTCTTCCAGGGAACTTCTCAGCGTGTATGTGTAATATGTGTCCATTTCAAATGGTTTTGCTTACAATGTAAACCACTTCAAGCACAGAGTAACACTACCTTTTAACATCCGATGCTTTAGCCAGGGGAACACACTGTCTTTTTAGAACCTACTGACTGCATCTTATCTTGTTAAAGCCAACATGCAGTAAAAACCAAATTAATAAGAGTCCTTGCCTACACTGAACTGATGCACAAAAAAACTTGAAGAATTACTGTTGATCCCTTCTGATTACTTATCTAAAATGTAAACTGGGCTATCACTGCTTCAGAATGAACCTTCTTCTTCAACAGAACTTTTTATACAAGTAGCTAGTGTCTGATAATTTTTAAAAGTTAATTTTTATTACTGTATTTTTATCCTGTTGCCATTAATTAGGATTTAGCTAATATATGTTGTAGAGGAGAATGATGATGCAGATTAAAAGCCAAATGCTCGTTATTGCAACAGGGAAAACCCCATTTAATTCCAAGAAAAAATAGGGACAATTACCTTCAATCATTGCTTCTCTATTTCTTCCTTTGTCTTTTGAGCATTTGCTGTCAAGCTTTGGTAAAAAATGAGATGCCACCTTCCAGGAGGGGTGCGGCTTCCTTGGCTTTGTTGTCTTTAAGGGGTGGTTTCTCAAGGCTGTGAGGGGGAAGGAGGAGACAAGACTAGTCGCAACATCGTACCCTCTTGTCCCAGGGTGGTACCACATACCTTAGGTGAGCCTGGAAGGTGACCCTCTGGTGCACATGTGTGACAATCTCTTGTCATGTACTGATGACCAGTACAGAACTGGACCAGTGGGGCTAAAAAAATAGATGGATCAATAGTATCAATTATAAATGTATACATTAGGAAAGCAGTTAATACATTCATGAAATTAAGATTTAGTGTAAAATCTGAGAATTACTTATTATCACTAGTGGAAACTGATAGCATGTACAGTATGTAAACTCAATTGAAATATTTAAAAAAACAGCCTTGAAAAGTGTATACAGTCTTTTAGATTTTGTTCTGCTGTTATTGAATGTGATTGATTACAATATGCAAGCTTTCGAGGCAGCTCAGGCCCCTTCTTCAGGCAAGATGTTATTGAATGGTATTTCCTGTGATCCTTGGCAAAAAAATCACTAGTTATTGTTGTTTTTTTAATCATGTGGATCAGTACATTCAAATGCATTGGAGAGGCAACAGTGAGAAAACCATTTAAAAAGTAGTACGGAACTAACAATACTTGTTGGCTCAAATAAACAATAAGCACTCTTTCAGTTTTTCTCTGGGTATTCTGGTTTCTCTCCAACATCTTAAAGATGTGTTTTAGATTAAATGATCATCATAAATTGGACTAGTGTGAGGAAAATTGCTGTGTGCATGAGCATACCTTGCAATGGGCTAGTGCCCCATCTAAGCCGGCTTCTCACTTTGCATCCAGCATTGCCGGGATTGGCCCTGACCCTGCAATCCTGAACTGGATAAGCAAATTGGAAAATGGGCATACAGACAGAATTTCAGAAGAGTAGCTACCCTGCTTGCCAATCCTGGTGTTGTGATATAATAAATGAACAATCTTCCATCCTGCATGTTTGATTCACAGTTCAGTCATGTTTCTGTGGTGACATGAGTGTTTATAGGAATATATTATGAACTTACAACCATAATTGCTTGGAGTGGGCATTCCAGTTTGGCAAAGCTAAGCAAGTGATGCTAAGTTCCATGACTGTTTGAACACATTTATTCACAATTCTTTAAGCTTTTTAATATGTTTTAGTTTTTTCCATTGGTTTGTGTGTTTTTTAGTGTTGGTGGTGTCCTGTGTTGAGGTCCTAATCTGGTATAACATCTTGCTGTGCTGAGGGCACTATTGCCGCTTGTAATCGGTGAAATGACAGGCTTCACCTCTATATATACAGTATAATGTAAAGTTAACTGACTGACTCACTGACATACCCACTCACTCATCAAGAAAAACATTGTTTCCTATTCCGTTTAAAAGCCTGAAATTTGTCAGGATTATATATCTAGGGCAGTATGTATCCAATATATAAAAATTTAGGGGTAAGCCCCCCCCCTTAAAATAGAAAAACTAAATACCCCAAAATCTCAAAAATGGTTTGACTGAGTTAAACAAATTTGGTGACTTTAAAAAAAGAAAAAAAGGAAACTGACCAGCTTGTGCAGGCTAAAGAAAATTCCTGCATCCTTTTCTGGGCCGAGTGCTCAGGCTGCAATCGCACAGAGAACTGGAGCTACTACTTTATTCAAATGAAGGCCACTAGCAGAAGCTGAGTAAAGGGATAAAATTACAGCAAGATCAAAGGAGATGTCCTTGGCAAGTTGGTACATTCGCTACTCCCTAATCTGTTGGCTTGTTCTTACTCGCAATGTGGTATAAAATAAATATAAATTCAAAGATGTTTGTTGGAGGGGGTTGCAGTGCTTGGATTGTTGATCACACTTATATACGTGTTGTAATAGAATAAGTGCTTGCTCGCACCCTTGCACCCTCAGACACCACGTCAGACACTAGGTAAAAGTCCAATAATGATATTTATTATATCAATAATGTGCACAAAGCACCCTCCACTCCCAAATACTCCAATAACAATAACAACAATAATAATAATAATAATAATCCTCCACTCTCCCAGACGCTTAGCCACCCTGCCTCCCAACTCAGCTCGTCCGTCTGGGATTTCCCATAGTCCTTTATACTCCTTGACCCAGAAGTGTTTGTCCCTCAGTCCACGTGACTTTCTATCACTTCCGGGTCAGTTAAAACTTCTCTTTTCTTCAACCTGGAAGTACGTCATTCCTCCCATTCACGTGACCAGGACGCACTTCCAGGTTATAGGCACATAGCGAGGCTCGTAGACTCCTATAGCAACTCCTTGTGGTCCCCAAGGTATCCAGCAGGGCTGTGTGTAAAAACTACAAAGTCCATGAGGCCCTGCTGGAACTCGGGGCACGTCCATGCTGTCTGGAGAGCTCCTCCTGGCGGCCTGGGGTTGAGGGCCGGCAACTCTTGCCGGACATCCATCACAGTGTACATCGAGAATGGACTGGGGTGTGGTGGCACTTTGTTGTAAAATACATGGCAATACTGAGAAGAACTGGGGTGTTCCTTTGAAAATTATATTGCAATGTGATTCTACAGTCCGGTTCACAAAGCAGCCTACTTCAAGCCCTACTGTACCCGCAATACAAGCCATGGTAAGTTTAAATGCTGGCACAGCTCAGTAAAGGTGTCCCCACGGTAGGTGCACATTGTTTGCTGTGTATAGTTTACCATATTATTTCTTTTCACTTGTTCTTTTCAGTACAATGCTTAAAACATTCAATTCATTGAATGAGCAACCTGTAAACATCAATGCTTTATGTAATGATACTTTAAATTAAACCTTGATTCGGTGTATATTGCTTTTTCTCTAAACCATCAAAAATTTTGTGACAGTACAAGATTACAGATCAAAACATTACATTCAAATCCGGGACGGCACGGTGGCGCAGTGGTAGCGCTGCTGCCTTGCAGTTAGGAGACCCAGGTTCGCTTCCCGGGTCCTCCCTGCGTGGAGTTTGCATGTTCTCCCGTGTCTCGCGTGGGTTTCCTCTGGGCGCTCCGGTTTCCTCCCACGATCCAAAGACATGCAGGTTAGGTGGATTGGCGATTCTAAATTGGCCCTAGTGTGTGCTTGGTGTTTGTGTGTGTCCTGTGGTGGGTTGGCACCCTGCCCTGGATTGGTTCCTGCCCTGTGTTGGCTGGGATTGGCTCCAGCAGACCCCCGTGACCCTGTATTTGGATTCAGCGGGTTAGGAAATGGATGGATGGATGGACATTCAAATCCAATTAAAGCTAATATTTTTACAAGATGTTTGACAGGAAAAATTTTATTCATACGCAAAATTCCCAAAAAATTATTCAAAATGATACAGTTTTCTGTAAAATTGTGTTTTTTAATGACAATTTATCAAAAGCCAAGGTCATTCACTAGGAAAAGCATGAATTGATGTACGGCCAGAATGTTTTACTCATGGCCAATTGCAAAACAATTGTATAATAATAATAGCTCTTATTTGTTTTAATAACAAATATCGCATACAGAAAGTAGTCAGATAGTTACATAATACTTCTGATACATCCAATTAAACGACATCACTATAACTGAGGTCCATTGTTTTAAGAAATTCCAATGGAAAAGCTGGGTAACACATAAAGACTTAGTGTATAGAGCATTTATAGTAGCAAAGGGAACACATGGTTAGAATCTTGCCACTATTTGAGAGGGAAACATGTTTATCTATTTGTTCATTTTTTGAAAGAAAGAAAGAAAGAAAGAAAGAAAGAAAGAAAGAAAGAAAGAAAGAGACATAACAGCAATAGGACAAAACATTCACATATCTTTGTGCCACAACGGCACAGCAAAATGGTGCTAATAAGAAATGGGATGGTTAGCATAACACAGAGGGGGTTCACTTGCACTTCAGAATAGTTAATCCACCTGAAGCTAAGCATGTTTGGGCCTTGCCAGTACTTGGATTGGAGACCAACCAGGAAAGCTTGGTTTGCTGGTGGAAAATGTGTCGGTGAGACCATCACGTAACACTTACACAGTGGTCTGTGTGCAGATACCAATGTGCCAGCGCACTGCCAGGGACAGAAAAAATGGTGCAGAAAAAATGGTACTGTCCATTGGAGAAGATGTAAAACTGAGGTCCTGACTCAGTGGCCATAAAAGATATCTGGGCAGCTTTCGAAATGAGCCAGGTATACCTCGATGTCCTGGCTAAATTGCCCATCACTGCCTCATTAATTCTGGCCCAATAATTATCTCCTGTCTCTAATTGGCTGTCTCTCTCTCACCATCACCACCTAGTAGCCAATGTGTGGTGAGCATGCATGTGCAAGAATGGCTACCTTTGCCTCATCCGGGTGAATGCTACACACAGCTGCTGGTTGAAGTGGCTTCCAGCTATCTATGTAAAGTGCTTTGAGTAGCGAGGAAAGCACTGTATAAATGTAATTAATTATTAATTATTAATAACGATGTAAAGAACATGAATGACAGGGAGTAAGTGACACTGTACTTGAGTGTTTTAAAAATCAAAATGCCTTTCACAACTACTTGGTTTGGAGAAGGGAAAACTCATTAAAGCAATTGGAGCCTTGGCCTTTCACCTTGATTTTTATCTTTCTAGACTACTACTAGATTCTCATAAGTCAAATGTAATGGCTGGATGCAGGTAATACACAGATAATATATAGAAAAAATAAATACTGTAAAGAGGATTTCCTGCTCAAAGTTGTGGTACGCACTAGTGACCCCGATCTTTCCCTGTTACCTTCAGTTCTTAAGAAAAAAGCTGATGACATCACATGGTCATCTACTGTATACAAATTTCTGCACAGGGTGAATCAATGAAATATTTCTCATGGAATAAAGGGATCTTACATAACTAAATATTAAGATAAAGGATCTCAGTTTTTTTCCTCTAGACCAAAAACTTTTGTGTGTGGGAGCCCCAAAACAAAATCATAAAACTTTAAAAGAAACCTAATGAGATCTAACTGTAAGTGTATTCAGAAAGATAAAAACACTTCTTTAACCAAAAGGCAACAGGAGCTTGGAAGAAAATGGCTGATTATATTATTGGAACAAATAACAGTATTTACTTTCAGGAAAAATGTATACAAGATATATTGCTAAGTTAGGTGCTGCTACATGAGCTGAATCATCTTGGTTTGTGAAACTGTCTTATGTTATAACATTGTAAATATGTATAGATTCTTTTTTAATTTTTTTTCTTTTTGAACATGTCACAATGTGTCATAGATAATTTTTGTCTTAGCTTTGATCTAGTTTAGCAAAGGTTCCTAACCATTATGTGATCATGTCTTCCATATATAATACCAAAAAAAGAAGCTTCAGATAATGGATGAATAAATGACATTATTTGTTAGCACAGAGCTACCGCCTGGTGCTACTCATGATCCAGAATTAAATGTCTACAATCAGTGATTTTCTAATCGTCAAGCTGTGTTGCTCAAGTCTACAATCAGTGGTTTTTAATCTTCCAACTGTGTTACTCATGCCCAAGAATGGCAATAACTAAACAAAGAAACAATCAAAATGACACTTCCTCTTGATATGATTGACAGACCTTTTAAGAGGGAATAAGAATGACTGGTTAAGCATAAGACATGTCTATATGCTGAATAAGAAAATATTAGGCACCAAAAAAAAAAAAAAGCAAAATTAACTTAAAATAAACAGCCTGACAAAATGTCAAACCCCAAACCTAAAACAAAAATTAAATTCCTTCAGAAATTTTTTTTCCTCACAAGACTTTTCTTATTTGAACAAAGTTCAGACAGCCGTGGCATGTAGTTAAGTTAAACGGCTGCTGACGACATCACACAATGTTCAGAACACAGACATTGCTACTTGGAAATGACACTACACTGTAAGAACAACTGCACACAGTCAGAAAACTGATTTCATCATTGGCAAATGAAAAATGAGGACAAGATAATAAAGAAATTAATGTTACACACTGGCAGTGGTGGGCCATCAGGGTCTGCAAGGCCTTCTCTGCTGGCCTAAAATATTATCTGAATCACAAACTGACCATGAATACTTATTAAATAATTCCAAATAGTCTGTCTGCTTCCTTTCATAGCTTTTCCAATGGTTGTGCTGCTTCCGGACATGTACTGTATTTTCGTATTAAAGCATTTAATCAATCACATTTCAGCCATCATTTGTTGCCAGGCAGAGTCAAAGTCAAAGAGGCCTTCACTGTCCATTCTGCAGGCCCTCTAACACAAAATAAATGTCGATTAAACTGTTGCTTCAACCAATCAGATTTTAAGTTGGTGTCAGTAGGGCCCTCTAGCAGGCATTGATTGGATAGGATGGTGTAATAGCATCATGACAAGTATGATGAGGACACAGTGTGCTGTGCTGATGGATTTAAAGCACGTCTGGATGATTTTGAGTTTTGTTTTTTGCTTCACACATTCAATGGCATTTTTGAGTATTCAGACTTGCTCCTTTCAATGCTAATACTAATACAAAAAACAGGATGTGCAGTTTTGTCTGGCAAGGGTAAAGGAGTTCTGTGACACAGTTGAGCGAGATAGAAGCTGATATGAGGAACTCTACGAGGCCACTGAACGCACCGCAGGCGCTCCAAGCGCACAAGGAGGTCAAGCGCAAGATTCTCGCGTGTACTACCGCCAACTTCATGGCAGGATTCTGGACAATATTATTTGCCAGACACAGATTAGATTTTAAAGACCATGAAAAACTGATGTTTGTCACGCTCCTCGACCCCCAAAAGTTTCGGGAATACAAGAAAAATTTCCCGCATGCAGCCTTCTCCAGTTTAACTCAGAGCCATGGAGCACTTTTTGATCTGTCTCGGCTAAAAACAGAACTGACTGTAATGTATGCCATGGATGATTTTGGAGGAAAATATCCCACTGACTTCCTTCATCAGCAAAATCTGAATGTGAGCATGGGGCAGCTGTACACATTGGTATGTTTGGCTGTGACCATTCCCGTGTCCACTGCTTCTTTCGAGCAGACATTTTCAGCCCTAAAGCGAATTAAAACTTATGCCAGAAATACGACAGGGCAGATTCGACTTTCAGCATTAGCTTTGATGGCGATAGAAAGGGACTTTTTGATGGAACTGAAGCGCACGAATAATCTGTAAGACAGAGTAATTGAACTGTTTTTGAGGAAAGAGAGGAGGATGGATTTTGTTTACAAATAATCCGAATTTTTGGTAAAATGTTGCAATTTTCCTAAATAATATTGCAAGTTTATGAGTTATTATTGATGTTTTTTATGTGTCGCGGCTGTAGCTGCAGTAGAAAGGAACTTGTTCAGCCCTGGTGTGTCTATTCAATAAAGGCATTTATTGTAGCTACAGGAGTTATCTATCTGCGATGCAGCAGCTCTTTATACTGTATTTCTGCACATTAAGATGGTTTTTATAACCATAAATTAGTTTTTATGGGGCGGGTTGATTCAGACGGAGCACTACTGAAGGCCTAGGTGTGAAATGCACGGTCCGCCACTGCACACTGTGTCAGTTGAAGTGTACCGGAGATAGTCTCACACTAGTTGTGGATCAAGACCAGACTATGTAGTATGGTACTAAAAAGAGACGATCCTCAGGACTAAGTGCTGTTGCTGGGAACAGTGGACAAGATCAGTACCAAGTTTATCTAATCCACTTGTAATCTTGTTTCTGTTTCGTGTTTCTCCTTGGTTTGCTCCACTGGCTGTCTGATTGGCAGTTGATGGTGCCAGGCCGGTAATTTACATCTTGCCCTCTCTCAACAATGCAGAAAGTAATGATAACAAATGATAAACATTATTAGAATCATATCTGAAGCATAATTGTCTCTCTGTAACTCATGGGTGGATCTACCATCAGAGTGACCAAGGTGCGTGCAAGGTGTGAAGTCTTGGCATATGCAAGAAAAAAGTAATGCTAACATTTTTCTATTTCAGCTGTTCCCCGCGCTCTTCCATGAAATAAATGTATGCAGTTACTTGTACAATATATCGCCACTTCTTGATACAATGTACAAGTGATCGATTGCTTAAATCTCTGGGAAAGACTTCATAGAGTGTAAATATGTGTGTGTGACACCCTAAGTCCTGTGGGAATCTTATTCTGGTCTTGTATATATCATACAGAACAGCTGATACTTACCATTCATTATGTGCCTGTGACGATGTGGGTTCTGTTCCAGGCTCCTGTCTCTGTTTTGGGAGCTCTTGAACCTGATACCAGCGGTAAGTTAACCGGATGAGCTGTGAGGAGACATCAACGAAGCAAGGGGATGGTGCAAACAAGTGCAAAGTGCTGTTATTAAAAACAACAAAACCAAAAACAGAAGTGTTCAAATAAATAGTGCAGTGTATCAAAAAATCATTAAATAAATAATCCATTAAGAACAAGTGAAAAATGTGGAGGTTAAAATCCCATAAATAGATCCAGTTAAAAAGAGGTTAAAACAATGGCAGGAAGCAGTCTTTTAAAAACAAAACCCGTGCCTTCAACTGGTGACTCCTCTGTTTCTCCCATCAAGGCTATGCACCAAGGGAGTCACCCTACCTGCAGCTGATCTTCTGCTTCTGCTGGTCTGTTTGCCTTTCCGGACCTTGGTTCCGGTGGGCTCCACCAAACCATGACTTGGGCTCCCCAGTGGCCAGGGCGCTCACACTGTGGTTTTCACCTCCCAAGTCCCAGACTCCCGCGACCTTATGCGGCAAGCCAGCCACCTTCTGGGTCACTCCATCTCCTTGATCGCTCAGCTGGAGCGACTGCTTCCTTCAGCCCCACTGGGTGTCGGCCAAACACCCTTTACAGGGGGCTCTCCCTCCAGTTGCCTGATCTCACTAGTGAGCCTGCCTTCACCTGCTTGCTCTGGTACGCACTGGCTTTCTCCTTCCTGCCACCTTCTTTTCCCTTAACCTCTGTTCACTTTTTTTTCCCCTTCCCCTCCGCACTTGCGCTCCTACTATATATAATGGGGACGTGGCTCAGGTGTGGCGATTAGCAGTTCCTGGCATTAATTACGGATGTGGAACAATTCCTGTACACATAAGTGAGGAAACACCTGCCTCACATAGCGTCCAGGAACTGCTCCGGCCACACTACCACGCTCCCTCTATAAGCCACGAGTGTGGTAATTATCTATTTAAAAACTAGGGTTTTTCATCTAAGCTGTCGACCCGCTATACCACAGTGCTCAGCTTTTTCTAATAACTAAATTAATCCAAAAGTCACTGAGGTGTATAAAATATCTTGTCAGAGGCTGGATAATAAAGAATGTCTCTTCCAGTGCAAACTTCACAGTAAGCACAGGTGCTACTGTATGTAACACATATTGTGCGAGATCTCATATCAGACCTGGGGGTCACTCACAAAGACACCCCCACAACACTCCAAAGGAATATAGCATTAGAACATATTTGCAGCATCTTTCAATGTGTACTTTCCAAACCAGCAGCTGAACAATTTCTAATTTGGGACACCATCCCTATGAATTTTTAATGAAGGTTAATGGTGAAATAAATGTTGATACATAATTTTCTTTTTCTTATATTACACAATATAATTATTCTGTTACATTGCTTGTAATTTAACACTTTCTCCCTAAAACTGTTCACTTTTATTCTCCATTACTTTATCCTTGGTGCTGCTTGCTCTGGCTCTGCTGATTCTGATCTCCCAGACTTCATGCGACACTGTCACACTATGTCCATCTATGTCTTTACAATTCTTTATCTCTTTCAAATGAGATCTTCTGAACATTAGAAAGTCTATGTCTATTTAACAGACATTCATTGTTATGTACAAAATGCCACTCAAGCACACAATGACAGGGCCAGAAAAAATAAAATAGTAAAGTAAATTAAGCAAAATAATGAAATGTCAGCAAATTTTTACATTATCATAGAAAAATGTACTGTTCTCTTGACCTACACTTAACAGGAATAATTACAGTAAGTGCTGAGGAACTGAAAAATTACACACATACTGTAGAATCAACGGCAAAATTCAAAAAAACTTTAATTGGCTTAAATCACACGCTGCAGTGCATTTAGGTTAACTTCTACCTGTACAAAATTCAGCATCTAGGCTTTTGATGGGTAATGTTATCTGCCACTTGGCTTACTTGCACTGGTTACAAATGAAGTTTAGGATTTTGTTTTCATATTTTCATTATCTATTGTATAAAAAAAAATCACTACTGTGTATGTGTATGTGTGTATCGGGTCTCTTGGAGTAGCCAGAATAGCCAGTTTGGCTTTGGTCTGATTGGTCACTTTCACTTTGGTTGTTCAGTCAAAGTCAATCAAGACAGGAATAGCTGGGAAAGAGAGGTTGTCACACATGAGTATACTGAGGAAAAATGTAGAGTCACCTTCAAAGAATAAAAGTATTTGCAAGAATATAAATGATGTTTTCACGGCAGGTAATGAGGACTCATGTATCATTTGTGGTAGTCAAAAAGTGGACAGGAGGTGAGCAATGCGCCTTAAAATTACAGAATCTAAGCAGCAGTCTTTACAGGAACACAATCAAGAGTGGAAGTGCTGGCCAAGACATTTTGAGACACACAAGGATACCGGTGAAAGCTTTGGGAGAAATACTGAGGGTACACGTAAGGCAAGAGATATCAAATATAAATTATTTTAAAATTTATTCTTTTACTTGTCTTTAAAATATAACATAGCTAGTTGGTTATAAACTTTGAATGGGGTGGTGGTGGGTGTATAATTTATAACCCATCCAGAGGCATGTGAAATCTTTCACTTTAATATTTTCGGGTGTCTGCTGTAAAATGAAAGGACACAGAGCTTTTTCCGTTTTAAATTCTTAGGCTATGAAGCAGCTTCTTTGAATATTAAGATAACCTGTTTACCTTTATGACATATGTTTTAAATTCTGTTGTGAATTTGGAGTCCCAAAGTACATAAGTCTCAATAAATTCTAAAAACACTTCCAATAATGCCCACTAGAGGGGGATATCACCATCAATTATCAGCTAGTAATAAGAGAAAGCATCAAATCTCTCTATTAAAACAACAAAAATCCTGGGACGAGACAAGACTTTTTAGCCTGTGACAAGACATGACTTTTTCAGAGAAATACTTTCATGTCCCACAAGATGAGACTTTATGCCAAGAGATTTAACCACGCCCGGGGCCGGAAATAAAAGACAAAGAATAGATGACAAAGTAGAGCCTTATTAAGAATTCAAAAACGTTGGCGCGATACACATGCAAAGCAGGTTAGAGATAATGAAAGTACTAAAATTCGAAAATCTGAAAAAAATGATAGTAAAGATCACATTACCGCAAACAAATGGAAATTACTAATATCGGATTTAAACTTAACGTCGGAGATTTGTAGATCTTCTAATTTGTTTTGCCATCAGGGTAAAGTAGTGTTTTTTTTCCCAATGTAAAAGATTTGTTGTTTGGTGAAAGTGAAATCCACATACGTGAGCGGTAGAGACGCAAAGCGGCTGGCGTGTAGCGCAGGCCGGGGGGGTTGGCGAGCAAAGCAAGCTGGGGGCAAAGCCCCCTAGTCTTTATTAAATAAAAAAGGTTTACTTAACAAAAAGCTCCATAAATACATGAAACTCTGTAAAACACATTAGGAAGAAAAGGAGGTGAAAGCAAGAGCAATCCAATGTGAACAAGTCCCCAAACAGAAATCCAAGGCAAGGATTAGAGCAAAAAGGTCAAAAAATAGAAATTTGTAAAATGAACATAAAAAGGCACAAGAACTCACCAATACCAGAGCCCATTCATAAAGATACAGCAGGAACTGTGGTAGACCTTGATTGGGTGGAGGGCATATTCTGGCAGGGATTGGTAGGTGGCCCCACCAACACATAGAACATAGAAAAGGCAACTGATAATACATAGACAAAACCAAATATAAAGAATAATGTACACAATCAACATAAATAAAAAGAATCAGAAATGAACAAATGAGATATAAAACATGAATTTGAACCTCAGCCCAGGGAGGAACCTTAGCTAAGACATGATAAAATCAATCTTATGTAAGACATGTTTTTATCTGAAATTAATATTAAATACTGTATGTAAGTTGTCTAATACTGTTTATTATTTACTGTTATAAATGTTTATTATTATAATTTAGCATTAGTAAATTAGTATTATCCATCCATCCATTTTCTAACCCGCTGAATCCAAACACAGGGTCACGGGGGTCTGCTGGAGCCAATCCCAGCCAACACAGGGCACAAGGCAGGAACCAATCCTGGGCAGGGTGCCAACCCACCGCAGGACACACACAAACACACCCACACACCAAGCACACACTAGGGCCAATTTAGAATCGCCAATCCACCTAACCTGCATGTCTTTGGATTGTGGGAGGAAACCGGAGTGCCCGACACGGACACGGGGAGAACATGCAAACTCCACGCAGGGAGGACCCAGGAAGCGAACCCGGGTCTCCTAACTGCGAGGAAGCAGCACTACCACTGTGCCACCGTGCCGCCAAATTAGTATTATTGTGATTTTAATTTTTAATTTATTAATGTGGCCAGTTACTGTAATTTTTTGCCATTTTATATTAAGTAATTATTATTGAATTTTATTGTTGTCATTGTTATAAAAACATGAAAAACATTACTGAGTTGTGAAAATATATCAGTAATGGACTATGGTTTTGACAAAAATGAGTAGATGAAACAGAAGCAGGATGCTTTAATAAGGTTCTGTAAGTGGCTTACTATGTATTCATTGCTGCTTATTTTATTAAGTTAGCAGCTAAGGCTTACTTTTAAATACCTACACAATGATTTACAGAAAAATAATCCCAGTACTTACAACGGAACTCTAGGGAAATCAAGCATTGCAGCAAGGTGATAAAATCCTAAATTGAAATCCAGCGAGAGCGGGGCTTTGTTTTTCTGAACTAAATCGATCAGTTCTTATGTATTCAGTCCAGCTGTTTGCAATGTTTCTGTAGAAAAATATGAATATAGAGCTGTTCCCACTCAAATTCATTCATCATGTTATTCAACTTGTTTTATTATTTTTCTTCAATTTATTTAATAAAATCCATGACATGGATAAATATGGAAAAAAAAATCAGTAAAACATTACATGACACAGGCTTCGCCCTGATATTGAATTCAGCTTGTTCACTTAAATTAATGTAAATAACAAGATTACTTCATTAAAATCCATACTATACCATATTATTGACATTACAAAACATGATGCTGCTGTAGACAAAATACCATTGGTTTTAGTTGAGCTGAGGACAGAGATCATAGATTCTCATGCTGCCTACGTGATGGCATCTACTCATAGAAATACTGTATACAGTGTACCTCTCACCTCATCTCAGCTAAATCCAAGCATTGATCGACATCCCTTTCAAAATCACTCATTGTGCTTTTACCATCACAAATTTTATGAAAACCCAGAGATCATTGCCTGGAAAAGGTGTTTTCCTACTTAAGTCAATAATCAGCTTTATAACTGTATAAATCGGAAAAAAAAATTCAAGACACTTCTGATGTCATGGCAAAAGATTACTAGGGATAAAGATAGGTCTTGTCCATGCCAATATGAGAAAGTAGGGGCTACTATAAGCAGGTATGACAATTGTGTCCTGAGGGAGCTTCTAACAATGTTGCCCTTAGGATGCTATAATGCAAGTGACTAAGCAGCTGCAAAGGCTGCCTAACTCACTACTTAAAGTTGAAGGGGCGGCAAGCAGCACTGGCAAGATGTTGTAAGACTTAACACTTGACACTAAGTAGCAGTGAAGACTGTTTTCATCTTAAGCAAAGGGCTATTTTGTCCAATACAGCAATCTAGTGCTGTGAATCAGACGTTTTTACATTTTTTAATGTTGCAGAAATGTATTTTATTTCATGTATATCATTATTAGTTACCATTTTTTCTGAGATGCTGTTTTTCTCATTACTGCTGCCATGTTATTTCTAGCAACAGCACCAAAATATGTTACTGCGTCATGGTATCATTTGTATACAAGATGGTGGTACTGTACATATCGGTTATGACATTGGAAACATAATTAATACAATACTTATGATCTGCTAATAATCCTCCTCTGTTCTGTTTCTCTAATCAGTGTCCTGCTATGCAACATGGTGCCACTGCACTTCTTCCAAGGTTTTCTCCTGCCCATGGGGAAAACATCTGAGATACTGGGAGCTTTGGAATCAACCAATGTAAAGATTGTTATCATGCATAGGAAATCAATCTAACAAGAGACAAAAATAAAGGATTGGGGAATTGTCCCCATATAATGTCCAGCGATCTTGAGGAAATTGCAGTTGTAAAAAGTTGATAATACAGGACAGTTGAAGGTGAGTATTTATAGAAAATGGTGACCAGAAGGAATTAATGATGGAAATGACATCATGACTGTGCAAGCGGAAGTGACATCATCATTAGATGATGCAAGTGATGTCATTAAGGAGCGATGGGAAGTGATGTAGGCGAAACTGCCGTCATCCGGTAGGGTCAGAAGTGATGTCATCAGGGGACGTCCGGAAGTGATGTCGTCTTCGGGAGTCAGACACGGAAATGATGTAACAGAAGAGGAGACATTTTGGGAATCCACGACTGTTGGTGAGTGAATTTGTTTATTGTTTTTCTTCGTTAATTCTGCTGAAAAAAGGAGAGAGGCGTTAATACCCGATATTATGTCTTTGTGATTGGGTCCAACTTTGACTTTATCTGCTATACCTAACCATGGATCAACCAGAGCTTTAATTTTGCCCAGGATACTGCTTATTGGAGTTTAAGTTTTTTTCTCCTACTGTCTACTGGTGATTGTTCAAAGATACATTTAATGGACATATATTTTTAGGTATCATTTTTGTTAATCAGTTGATTGTTCAAAGATACATTTAATGGACATATATTTTTAGGTATCATTTTTGTTAATCAGTTTGGAATTCCCTTGTTTTACTGCATATTTAAACAAATCCATATCTTTATGTAATTAGTAATTTGTAAAGTTTGTGTTTCTATTTTACAAGTGAACATGTTACCATGCTTTGAACCAGCACTCAGTGAACAGTCGTATTCAAAATTAAACTGAAAATAAGCTAAAACTGAGTGAACCTTCCAATGGCCTAGCATCTTGCCCTGGACTTCTTGTTGCATTTGGCCCAGTGATACTGGTATAGGTGCTGGTTTAAAAATGGTTTGTAAATATTATGTTAATTTGCTTTTTCAATGGTTATATGCTTTACTCAAAAACATGAACCATTGTAAAATGTTTCAATGAAAAATAATCTTTAGAACTCATAAAAAAGTGTATTAAACTTTAGAAATGTTTATCTTATTAACGTTAATATTTTTATTGATCATTTTTATTGAGTTAAATGATAAGTGAAGGTTGATTTAGCCGTAGGGTACTAGTCATGTGACAAAGTAGCCAATGATCTCCATGATTTTTCTAGCAAATAACTTTGCAGACCTGCTGATTATTTTAATAATAAATACAATATCCGATAATATCAATTTACCTAACTTTAGCTTTCAATAAGCTCAGTGATAATCTGATTTGATAAAAGTGATATGGTTTCAGTTTTCAGTATCTATAATTAAGTAAGTATAGGAAATTGACAAAAACCGGCTTAACATAACTATAAACTGAGGTTATTTTCTGAAACAATCTTAACATTGGGCACAAATAAGGAAGCAGCCCTCAGTGGGATAGACACCTGTATACACGATAAGATGACAATCAATTTACGGTGCACACTGAACTTATTTTTATATCTTTGGAATCTGGAAGTAAACTGGAGCACCAACTGAAAGCCAAACACGAGATCTGTTCCAACTCCACATAAACAGTTAAGTGAGCCCGGGTCTGGAGCTGCAACCTGTGCTGCTGTCCTAAGGACAAATTTAAGAGAATACAAATTATTTAAGCAAGAATGAAAAAAAAATACCAATAGCATTTTTAGGATTTTTTAGTATAGACAATTGCATTTAATGAATAAAACATAATCAAAGACAAAGTAATTATTTATAATATTCATAGAAGTTACATTCATTAAACCTCACTAGAGCTGGATATATAAGATAGCTTTAATTGTTTAACAACTATATAAAATAACACACAGAGTTTATCACTAGTAGTTTATCCATACAGACTAAACAGTACACACTCTTAAGATATATGTTTAAAATAACTGCTGGATTCAGAACTGATGTACCTATTTTGTTAAAGCGGGTCCTAAAGGATAAGGTACATGCTGCCACAAGTCATATAGAGTAATGGTATTAGACAAAATAATTGCAGTGAGTCAAAAAGATCAATTCAACAACTATACTACTTATACGGCACTTGAAAGAAGTTAATGCCATTTTGCTTGAAGCAAGAAAGTTTTGGTCTATTAACCAATGAGTTATGGATTGTGGGGTCACTCAATTGTTGCAAAACTTAAAATAACTGAAATCTTGATATTTATATAAAAAGATATCAATTTGAGAACTGAGGATTTCTGGTATTTCCAATGTTGACATAAATGTACTTTTTATGTTTCAATTTTAAACGGTGCACAATGCACACAACAGCCCATTCACAGGTCAGCAGAAGTCCAAGTATTGCCGCTTGCCTATATCCTTCACAGAATGCTCCTAGGGGTGTTGTCTTTCTAAACAGGCAGTCCATAATTCTGTCATGATGGGCTACCAACAATTTCAGGAACAAAATGAGCTCTGCTTTATAACAGCTGCTTGAACTTTATGATGTCTTTTTTTTTCCAGACTTTGTCATTCTATCTGTATTTCTTCAAAGGTGTCAGTGTAATCCACTATATAATATCTTTAGTATTTCTGAAAATGATTTTCTTGTCTTTATGTCATCTTTACATTTAGAGTTAAATTGGAAAAGCACTTGCAACATTAACTTCAAATGCCAGTTGCCTTTATAATTGGGTATTTTGATTTTTTTTGCCAGCTTTTGTGTTATTAATACTTGGAGTTATTTTAGTTATATTTTATAAACATGTTTGCTATCTGTCACTTGTCATTTTATTATTAATGAAGATGACTTATTTAATAAGATAAGGCTTAAGGTACATTTTTAAAATAAGGTCATTCTTATTTCAAGCTACTGCTTCAGTTTAATGTGAATATTTAATCTTCTTAATGATTTTTATGTAAGAAAGATAAAGAAAACTCATTTTAATGTAAATTTATGAGGCTGCATAATAATTGAAGGAAACATGAATGAATGAAAAAGGTGATCATTTTGAACTTTACATAAGCATATCATTTAAAAAATGGCATTTGTCGTTCGATTTATATTTTTAACATTTTCACAATTAAGGTTGTGACAGCTCTTATTGTAATGATAGATCTATTTGAAAAGGTCAGCCATATTGATAGTGATAAGGAGGTTCTAAAAGTCTTCAAACTGTCCACTCCAAATTAAGTTTCATTAGTTCTCTTCAGGGAAAACATGGCTCAGGTATAAGTAGTAGTAGTAGGAGGTGGAATGTCACGTGTACAGAGAACAGGGACACTGTTACTTGCATGTCCGAACAGCATACAAGTCAGCACTTTTCAGTGCCATGATATCAAGAATGGATTAAAATTAAAATTTCATTATATTTAATAGAAAATACAAATTAGCTTGCCTGATGTACCTGTACATCCAAGAGCTGCTCCATCACAGAACCAGCATCCTGGGTTACAAGTTTTCACAATGTCATTTTTCTCTGTGTGAGTTTGTCTTGGGCTACATACTGTATCACAAAACTATGCTTGTTAAATGAATTGGTGATTCTGAATTGACCCAGGTTGAGCACTAGCAGTGTAATAGAGGCTTCAGCTAATACTAAAAATGCCAGTTGCCACATAGCCATCCACCTCACAAAAAATGAGTACATATAATATTATTAGACTAGCACTGATTGTGTTTGCTTAGAGTGTGTCCTTTGTTCTTAGCTTTATGTTATCCACCTTGAAACTGTTTCTGACCTCTAAAGTAACTTCTGTCAAACCTTCTGGCTGTGAGCTTGGCAGGGTCAAACAATGGCCTGATGCCCCATGTAATGTTGTCTTCAATTTGTACCGAGTTGCAACATGTGTGGTAATTTTCTTGAAAATAAACTCTTCATTTGGTCAATAGTTTTATCTAGCCTTAGGTGTTTAAACTTTCCCACCCAACAATTATACTGGCTAGATCATGAAAAATTAGAAATGCTACCACTGGCTAAATCTCTGAATTACCTTCCTGAAAAGTTTAGGGATGATGTCTAACATCTAAGCTGTAAATGGCTTTGGCCACAAAAAGATACTATTCTAGGAAGTAAAGCCTTTAGCTCACGGGTGGGCAATGTCAGTCCTGGAGGGCTGCAGTGGTTGCAGGTTTTTGTTCCAACCCAGTTGCTTAATTAGAATCCTTGTCAATTATTTAATTTCATGGTTTGTTAGTGCTTTAACTCTGCCATGTCAAGTCATTCTCATATCCTAGATTTTGTTTCCTTTCTAAGGATATCATCCAAATGATTTTAAGTCTAAAACAGACAAGTTATTCTCAGTGCTTCACTTTTTTTTCGTCACTTTCCTTCCAAGTATTTAATTAAACCCAACAGTGCATGATACATACACACAGGTGTAAATGGTAACAAGCTAAATGGAAATATGCTGGTTTCTTTTGTCATTTGCATTTTATTGCTAATAAGGAGTAATTAAAAACCAAGAATACAGCAGTTTAAGACTAAAATAAGCAATAAGTGTTCAAAATCTTAACAAGCGAGACAACTAAAGTGGAACAGAAGTGTTACTTGAGCAATAAACGCTTCCTATTAAGCAACTGGGTTGAAGCAAAAACCTGCAGCCACTATGGCCCTCCAGGACTGCATCAGCCCACCCCTGCTTTAGCTGAAGGCCCCCAAATTTTAAAATCATTTTTCCAATTAGTGTAAATGATGTCCCATCAGTCGTAACAATTTAATGCAGCCTGCACCCCTATTATTTAATATAGATGTTCCACCATTAGAGCTGCTAATTAGAGGATGTTTTTACAAAAATCATTGTTTATTTCTCTTAAATAAAATTGTGATAATCATTGTTGTTGGCTATTACTAACTCCTTTCATTTTTTTTTTCTGCTAACTTTCTATTGCGCTTTAAGATTAATCTTCTCTTTTCTTCAGTGCACAAGGCACAGTGGTCAAATGTTATTGATATTAACTAGGCAAGAGAGAAAATTATGTTGAGCAAAATAGTGCCAATATGACATTTACACTTGTGTTGTGTATGTCTTATATGATATTACCATGTGACCAAGGTAGCGAAAATGTTGAGCATGTGTATTTGGTCACTGACTGCAAGGGCACTAAATAGTTCCATGTGGCTAGTCTGAACGGTGTTTAGTTTCAAGTAAAGGGCAAAAATCAGCCAAAGATTTTGAATAAGCAAAATACAGTTTGCAATGGTTTGTAATGCTGCGATTTCAGACAGCAGCAGCAACACCAAAAATATGAAGCACAAATATATATTTGTATCACCACCAAAACAAGAAATTAACCAAAAACACAAAAGAGAGCTGAAAATCCAACTTTTCTGAAAGGTGCAGAGAGCTCAGGAAATGTATTTGTTTTATTTATTTAATTATTTATTTAATTATTTATAAAGCACTTTAAAAATAACATCAAGGCTGACCAAAGTGCTGTACAATAAAAACCCAACATATTAGACACACAATAGCCAAGGGTAAATAAAACAGAAACACATAAGAGCTGAAGAGATTCATAATAAAACGTATATAGATAGCCAACATATCATACTGGGTTAAAAGCCAGAGAGTAAAAGTGTGTTTTTAGATAAGATTTAAAGACAGCTAGTGAAGGAGCCTGCCTAATGTGCAACAGCAAATCGTTTCAGAGTTTTGGGGCTGCAACTGAAAAAGCCCGATCACCTCTTAGTTTTGCCTTGGGAACACGTAAAAGGATCTGGTCTGCTGACCTGAGAGAGCGAGACGGTACATAAGGGTGCAGCAGTTCCGACAAATAAATTGGGGCACAACCATTAGAGGATTTAAAAACAAATACAAGGATCTTAAAATGGATTCAAAAATGAACTGGAAGCCAGTGAAGGGAAACCAAAATTGGGGTAACATGCTCATGCTTTCTTGTCCCAGTTAAAAATCGAGCAGCAACATTTTGCAGCAGCTGTAGGCGAATGGAGGCCTGGCTAATTCCAGATAGACTGGTTCATGAAAATTAAGAACAGAACTCAATGTGTTAAAAAGTACACAGGGGTTGTGAGAGTTAGAGCCAATAACTTCAGAAAAAAAATTTGATCTAGCAGCTTTCAAAACTTTCTGATAACACAACCAACTTTCTCTCAAAATTTCAAAAGAAACCTGCAACTTGTCCTTGTTACACTTCTGCTCAGCTCTACTGCACTCCTGTCTATAGGCACGGGTATTAGCATTTAACCATGGATCAGAGCAGGGCTTTAATTGCCTGCTTTTTAATGGTGCCACCGAGTCCAGAGCAGTTTGGCAAGCAGAATTAAATTGAAGTGTTAGATCCTCAGTATTGGAAGACACCGTGGGCTGTGAGATCACTCCATAATTAACACTAGAATTACCAAAGCCTACGAAAAAAATCGTAGATCTGTCCCATATTAAATGGCTTCGCACCTCTCCATCAGCGTCTTTTGTCCTGTAAATGTGTTGATATGCAGCAAGCAGCCAGCATCCTACTATCACATCCCCCCACCGCCGCACAGTTTTCTCAGCTCAAGTCTGTTTACCTGTGTGTCAGTTGCTTAGAATTGTATAGAGTGAGAAGTCAAGCAAAATGACACATTTTATAAATACTATATCGTTATTTGGAACACATTCATTTCATGTGTGTTCCATATCTATAACGATCTATGTAAACACATCGTTAAAAGAGAAACTTTCTCATGTTTTAGTAATAATTGACAAAATGTAGACATGAAGTGTATAATGTGTGAAGCCTGAATTCCAAATATCAAGTAAACACTTTCACAAAAGGTACAAATATAACAGGACAAATGCACTTCTATTCAAGAATATAACTGCAGAAAAAGAACCCGCATTAGGGTGCGACACTGACACACATTTGTTACGACCACTTTGGTGACGCAACGGTATCAACTGTTGACTGGTAATCAAGACTTCACGGGTTCGACCCCGGACGAGTCCGTTTTGAGAAGTGAGCGGCTCTTATTCTTACTAGTTTAGAATAAAAACATACATTTGAATCCAGTCTGTAACAGCCGGTGTAAATGTATGAAACTTTTAAAGGTTAGCTTTGTTTTGTTTTTTATTCAGTTTTATACTCTCAGTCGCATTCATGATCCCACTTACCCTCCCCGCCCCCCGACAGTGCTGTTTTCACATAAAGACGCACTATAACAGAGGTGACCTCAGATACATGTACATGGGAAGCTCTGCAGTTTACTTGTGACTTTACGCTGTAGGAAGTAAGTAAATAAATAAAGGTAAATAAGTAAATAACATTCGATCTGGCTCTTATATACAAAGTATAGCGATGGCAGCTTCAGCCTTCAGCTATATACTCTTCAGTACGCGAGCGACTCTCCACGCTAGTGTTTAGATCTGGACGGTTTACAGGACACAAGATGCTGATGGAGAGATGCAAAGCGATTTAAGGTGGGACGGATCTACGACTTTTTTCGTAGGCTCTGGTAATTCTAATGTTAAAAACATCAGAAAACTGAGCAGCAGTGGAAGATTTAAGAGCATGGCAGTTACCAAATTACCAAATGTATTGAAATGACAATGCATATATGTATGTATATATGTATGTATGTATTGGAATCTCTGACATCAAAAATAGGGGTTTACAAATCTGAAATAAAAGGTAGAACCAAATATAATATGCAAAGATGACTTGACTTTAGCAAGAAAGTTATTACCAGGATCTGTCATGATATGATGTAAACAAGAAAGGTGCTGACACTTCTGTAGGAACCAAGTTAATTGTTCTGATGACTGTTGGGAGTCTAGAGTTACTGAAAATATTGGAACAATCATAGTCCACATCAT
This sequence comes from Polypterus senegalus, assembly GCF_016835505.1. Taxonomy (NCBI): domain Eukaryota; kingdom Metazoa; phylum Chordata; class Cladistia; order Polypteriformes; family Polypteridae; genus Polypterus; species Polypterus senegalus. The sequence goes on along the minus strand of NC_053163.1, from coordinate 119,813,532 downwards.
CTTATCCGTCTAAGAAATGGCAAGATGCGTACTTCAGTTAAGATTCCTATATGACATGTACACTAACATCAGTATCAACGAGGTTCTACGTTCTGTTCCAGATGAATGGAAGTTTGAGAGATCACACCATCTGACTTCTGTTGTGACTGACAATGCAGACAATATGGACATTGCTGGAAATGAAAGTGGATTGGGACCACATAGTAAGATACTTTACTTTAGCAGCACGAATGTTTCCCAGATACCTCAAGTAAGTCACAGCCATGGCTAAATCACATTTTTTTATAGACACAACACTGCATCTGCAGCCTTGTTTTCAAAGCAAGCTCTGCTGGGACTGTCAAACCACAAACTTAATATCAGCGGGGCAACTTGGAACAGTTTTCACAAAAGGTTTGAATTCAATTTAGAACAGCAAGCTGCTGACACTGCAGCTCTTAATAGATACCAAAATCTATGATTAATGCATAATGCTTCAAAAACCTGAAGATGATAATGTTTGAAGTGTGAAGATTTTTTATCAGAAGAATTAAAGAATAAACTAAGTGTTGCGGATGCCAGGGGTGACGACCCAGCCGAGACGCCTTGGAGGACCGAAAGTCAGCGTGTGCCCATCTAGGATCACGTGGGGGCCACCTTCCTGCTTGCTTTGGGGGCCACAGGTTCAGGGCGTGGAAGCCCCACCTTGTAGGGGCCCGTGGTCACCGCCAGGAGGCGCCCCAATGCCTTGGGGACTTGTGACCTCAGCACTTCCGCCACACCAGGAAGTGCTGGGGGGAAGATTTAGGAGGACACCTGGAGAGCTGCCGGGAGAACAGCCAGCACTTCCGCCACGCTAGGGCGTAGCCAAGAGGGGAATGGCGGGAACCACCTGGAGCTCGTCCGGGAGTATATAAAAGGGGCCGTCTCCCTTCATTCAAGGCTGGAGTCGGGTGGAAGCAGGACAAGGCACAAGAGAGGTGTGGAGGCGGCCCGAATAAAGGCATTGTGAAGCCAGGACTGATCATTGGGGTGTGTGCACTTATTTGAACTGGGTCTGAGTGACCAAAATATTGCAAATATTTGTATAATAAACGTGTGCTGGTTGAAGAACAACATGTCCGCCTGTCTGTGTCCGGGTCAAGTCCACATAAGTTACTCTTTAGATTATCTAAATAAAACATCCTTTAGATTTTATGTAATAATTTTAAGGAAAAGAATTTAGATCTTTAGAGTAAAAAATCAGTTGATTAGTGCCTAGTTCACTCCTTACAACAAATCAGAAAAACTCTTTGCAGTCTGGACACATCTCATTTTCTAATAAAGACTACCAAACACATCTTAAGAATGGTTCATGCTTCAATTAAAATTTAGTGGGCCTTTTAACAGTTAATAGCCCATATTGCCAGGAAAGATTGAACTTATTAGATGATGAAGAGACACCTTCTATGACTGGTTCTTTATTGCCTTCATTTAGTCCACTACTGTTCTCTTACAATCATGGTTATAGTTTATACTAGCAAAATACCCGCGCTTCGCAGCAGAGAAGTAGTGTGTTAAAGAAGCAATGAAAAAGAAAAGGAAACATTTTGAAAATAACGTAACATGACTGTCAATGTAATTGTTTTGTCACTGTTGTGAGTGATGAGTGTTGTTGTCATATATATATATATATATATTTACACACACACACATAAACATATATATATACATATCTATACATATACACATATATATACACATATATACATACATATATATATATCTACATATATACACATACATATACATACACACATACATACATACACACACATATATACACACAAATACATATATATATATACATACACACACACATATATAAACATATATATACATATACATACATATCTACATATATACACACACAGCTATTTCGTATCAGTGCAATACGCTGCTTGTTAAAACGGTTAACTCCCGCTCTTACGTGCAAGTCTGCATGGATATTATGAACTATCATATTTGTTCAAGTTCTATTTAAATTTTAAATAGAAGGAATTTTTATTTAGTCGACAGAAATATCTTTGGTAGGAATGGTAAAAACAGACAGGAATATTATTCTGAATAAATCAACTCAAACCTTAAACAACTTATAATATTTTGCTCTCCATAAAAATATATCCTGTCTAAATTATACAAGTTAGAAATAAAGTAAACGTTAAAAGAACAAACATTCAAATTTCTTTACTCTTATGTAATTTTATATAAAAATAAACTTAGATTTTAAATATCCCAAAAGATTTTGCTCTCCATAAAAATATATCCTGTCAAAATTATACAAATTCAAATATGAACATGCTGCATAACAAAACCTGGAAATATAAATAAAATGTGTTCCTTTCAGCAATAACAAATCAAATCATTCAGTTGTCTTTGCTCATATGTCATTTTAGAGCTGGACGCCTGGCATCTTTTTGGCAACAGGTTCGTTTATGTTTGGTGTGAGGTTCTGTGTTGTGGAGATTCTCAGGATGGATTGCAGGTGCTCATCAGTGAGGCGACTCCTGTGTGCTGTTTTGTTAGTCTTTATCACTGAGAAGAGCTTCTCACACAGATATGTGCTACCAAACATGCACAAGGTTCGAGCCGCATGTAGACGGACTTTTTGTTCTTCAAAGTCACCAAAGCGCCGTGCAAACTCAGTGCGCCTCAGTTTATCAGCAAAGTGCATATTTGGGAACACCGTAGTGACGACTTGGTTTAACATTACTTGGCAACAGGGAAAGTGGGGCAAGTTGCAGTTGTGTCTCCCATATAAGCAGCTTCACTTGAAATCACTTTGTGATTGTGCACGGGTAAAACGTCCGCTGAAGTGTCAGATTCTTATTTAATTATTCTGCTTTCTGTATCTTCTGCATTGCATTCAGGTTACCCTGATGTTTTGTCTCATAGTGCCGTCTTAGATTAAATTCTGTAATTACAGCCACATTAGCTCCACAAATGAGACACACGGGTTCAGTAAACATATACTCAGCCTCCCATCGGTTTTAAAGGCTCTATTTTCAGAATCAACTTTTCTCTCAGCATCGTGTGAGCTAGCTTCGCAATAACTTGCAGCATCATAAGCTAGACTTGATTAACGCGTAAGTTTTGGCAAGGCAGCTGAAGCGCTGCATTATGGGATCTGTAGTTTATTGTGTTACCAGCGCTTCATATACCCGGGCCATTAATAACAATAATACAGTATATAAAATGATCTCGGGCGGATATAATTACGCCGGGCGGATGTGGCCCGTGGCCCTTGAGTTTGACACATATGGACTAAATAGAACTTGAAAAGATATATTTTTTCAAATGTGATCGCAATTCAGATAGAGTTGACGCACACTACAGCCTGCATGCCTCAATAAGTCATCCTCCCTCGCTTTACTTTTTACCGCTCATCTAATGAATACACTGAGTATGGCTTTACCAAAACAATCATTGATGGCGAATAAAGTATCCATTATTCGAGTATGTAGATCGGGATATATATATACATATATATATACCGCGTATCGCAGCGGAGAAGTAGTGTGTTAAAAAAGCTAGAAAAAGAAAAGGGAACATTTTAAAAATAACGTAACATGACTGTCAATATACAGTATTTGTTTTGTGAGTGTTACTGAGTGTTGCTGTCATCAAGGATTTGATTATCATTATTTCTTTCAATCAGGTTCGTATTTGTAGGATGTGTTGTGTTCAAGTTACATTCCGTGTTTGTCAATCGTTGTAAAGATGACAGGTTTCATTCATCGATTCGTTTCTTACTGCATCAATAAACAGCTCGTCTTCTTCTTTATCTGAGACCTGACACACTGCATGCACGGTTTTTTTTTACACTGTCTTCCTTTAGCGGACATTGACTTTTTCCAACGTGTGCTTTGTTTCCGCAGTAGCTGGATTTATGAATATGCTTGTATGTATCAGACGCTTCATATTTTTTGCTGCCTTTTCAATTGTGTAATTCGGTTTTTGTTCAGCGCTCTTTGGAACTGTTGCTTTTTATCTGTGCGCTGCATCAGTTCACGTGAGCCGCTCGGTGTACATGCATCGAAGGTTCCCAGCTGTGCTGGTGCCATCTCGTGCTATGTCCATGGCTGTATTTAATGTTACCTTAGTCCTGGCACTTAAAACTTTCTCTCGCAGTTTCGCTGAGTTTGTGTCAAACACCACCCTGACCATCTCATCTTCCTCTCCATAAGCACAGTCCTTCACCCGTGAATATTTAGTGGAGTTTGCTATTGGATTGCCGCTGACGGATGGCCTTATATGGGCAGGCACTAAATTACAAACGCCAGCGCAGCCTGTCTATGAACTTAATTTAAAGTGTAGGTTTACATCGTGCTTTGTTTCCGAAGTAGCAGAACTCATGAATATGGTTGTATATGTCACTCGCTCGCTTCTTATTGTTTTGCTGCCTTCTCAATTATATAATGCATGTTTTCTTCAGCGCTTTTTGGAGGTCTTCCTGGTTTTCTATGTACTGCGTGAATACGTGGGAGGCGTGATGATGTCACATGAAACTCCTCCCCCACGGCGTTCAAGCTCATCTCCATTACAGTAAATGGAGAAAAATACCTTCCAGTTATGACCATTACGCGTAGAATTTCGATATAAAACCTGCCCAACTTTTGTAAGGAAGCTGTAAGGAATGAACCTGCCAAATTTCAGCCTTCCACCCACACGGGAAGTTGGAGAATCAGTGATGAGTGAGTGAGTGAGTGAGTGAGTGAGTGAGTGAGGGCTTTGCCTTTTATTAGTATAGATTACTTGTTCAAAACTAAATGATTTTCAGTTTTACAAAAAAAAAAAGAAAAAAATGGAACTCTTTGAAAATGAAAAATTGGCATTAATATTCAAGTATTAAATAAAAACATTCAGGCTATTTCAGTCCTATCTACTTAATTCTTCCAAAATAACATCAAGAGTAGTTTTAGAAGTCCCTAAAGTCCTACTGTCTATTACACTACTTGGTAGCTTATTCCATGTGTCAAAGGTTATCTGTGTGAAGAAAAACCTTCCTGTTAGCGTGAAAATTATCCTTAAGAAGTTTCCATCTGTGCCCCTGTGTCCTGTTGAGCTCATTTTAAAGTAACCATCTTGATCCACTGTACTATATCCCTTTATAATTTTAAACACTTCAGTCATGTCTCCTCTTAATCTCCTATTGCTTAAACTGAAAAGGCTCAGCTCTTTTAATCTTTCCTCATAACTCACCTTCTTTAGTCCTGAAATCAGCCTAGTGACTCTCCTCTGGATGTTTTCTAACACTATAGCCTGGAGACAAAAACTGTACACTGTACTCCAGATGTGGTCTAACCAGTGCATTACAAATGCTGAGCATAACCTCCTTGGACTTGTATTTGAAATATTGTGCTATATAACCCAACATTCTGTTAGCCTCCTTAATGACTTCTGAACACTGTCTGGCAATTGATAGTGTTGAGTCCACTACAACTTCTAAATCCTTCTCATAAAGTGCACTTTTGATTTTTAGACTTCCCAATGTGTATTGAATCCTAACATTTTTCTTCCTATATGTTATGCTTTACATTTACTTAAATGAAGTTTACTCTTAATAAATCTGCCCAAGCCTGTATGCTATCCAAGTTCCTCTGTAAAAATTCAATGGATTCTAGATTATCTGCCAATCTACCTAACTTGGTATCATTTGCAAACTTAACCAGCTTGTTATTTATACAATATTATTATCCAAATCATTTATATATATATATTAAAAATTGCAGCAACCCTAGCACTGACCCTTGTGGGACACCACTCTTAACATCAGCCAATTCTGATAGGGTTCCTCGCACCATCACCCTCTGCTTCCTGTGTGAGTAAATTCTGCACCCATCTCATGTGCCCCTTATCCATTGCTATCTGAAAGACAAAACTTAGATTATCGTACAGCATTATATAGTGTATCAAATTTAAAAAAATATATAGAAGCTGTTCTAAAGAAAGCCAGGGTGTCCTTGGATGATGAAGTATTTTCTATGCTGACAGTGTACTGAATGTCTGTGTTCTTTGGCAGGGAAGAGTACATGGAGACCTATTCCTAATCATCAGAATTCTCAGACATAAGCACACATGCTCACTTTCGGTCCTCCAAGATGGGCGTCTGTTGGATAAGGGGCTTTCCAGACACAAAGACCCAGGTCAGAGACATGAACAGGCATATAAGAGACTGGATGGATTCCATTTTGATGGCATTCTCTATCCATTTACACAACTAAACAGAGAATCACATGCTCGAAGAACAATGGCTGCAGTTAACAAATGAGGAATCACAATGAAAACTCAATTAAAGTAATAAGCCACAGTTAAATTGGTTACCCTGACAAATGTATAAAATAAATCTGAATGAGTTACTTGGGGAACATAGCCATTATCTAACTAAACTGTAATATTACTGTATGCAATTGTGGAAGACAACTTCTCGACTTCTCACAGGAAAAATCGAGACTCATCAGACCAGGCAATGTTTTTCCAATCTTCTATTGTTCAATTTTGGTGAGCCTGTGCAAATTGTAGCCTCAGTTACCTGTTCTCAGATGACAGGAGTGGCACTCAGTGTGGTCTCCTGCTGCTGTAGCCCATCTACTTCTAGGTTCAACGTGTTAGGTATTCAGAGATGCTCATATGGACACCTCAGTTGTACCGAATGGTTATTTTAATTACTGTTGCCCTTCTGTCAGCTCAAACTGGTCTGGCCATTTTCATCTGACCTCTGGCATCAACAATGTACTTTCCCCCAGACAACTGCCGCTCATTGGATATTTTCCCTTTTCTGGACCATTCTCTGCAAACCCTAGACATGGTTGTGCATGAAAATCTCAGTACATCAGCAGTTTATGAAACAATCAGAACAGCCCACCTGGCACCAACATCCATAATATGTTCAAATTCCCCATTCTGATGCTCGGTTTCAAATTTAGCAGGCCATCTTGACAATGTCTACATGTTTAAATGCACTGAGTTGCTGCCAGTTGCACTAAAAAGCAGTTGAACGAGTGTACCTAATAAAGTGGTCGGCAAGTGTATGTTAACTAAAGATTGCTTTCTGTGGTAGCATTTTTATCTCACATAGTTTCAAGGTTGATTTGGGAAAAAAAGAGAAATCAATGGTGAATTATGAGGATGTTACTGAGGTCATACCCTCATTTGTCAATTTTTATATTTGTCATTTTAGGTGGCAGGTTTTCAATTGCTTCGTAAGTAAATGTTATTTATAATAAGAACCAATAAAGTAAACAATAAGCATTTGTTCATGTTTTTCTTTTTTTTTATCAACATATTATCATCTCCAAAACTCACTGATGCTTTATGATGTTTTGTTATATAGCTTGATGAAACATGCATCAGTCTCAGTAAGAACATTTTTGTTTATTGTGATTGTACTTTGCTCGGGGCAAACGGCTCTATCATTTTTAGAAGTTTCAGCTTACTGAACTAACTGCACTGTCCATTTTGCCCATCATTTATTTTCCAGCAATGGTTATGGCACAGACTTATAAAATGAATGAGATATAAATTTCTGTAATATATAAGTAATATAAAAGGCTAAAATATTACTTTTGTTTTATCAAATGTGCTGCAAAATCCTGTTTTCATTGAATTTTTTAACGTGCTATAGTATACCTTTCACTTCTGGCTAATGTCAATGTGAGCCCAGCCATCAATTCTCTGCCACCTGTTTATCTAGGTAATGATCACAGGGTGCCAGGGACTATTCTAGAACCAAAGACCTCAAGTCAGCACAACACTTTCTAAAGTAAAATGTACTCATGATGAGGGGTCTTTTTGTTTTCTCATTTCCACCAATAGTGCTGCATCGCTTTTTTCCTTGTTTTAGTGGTTAGTTATTTTTACATTATCCTATTTGAAGAGGTACATGGTTCTAATTTTAACTTTATTATTTGTTCCATGTATATACAGTGCCATTGACCAATAGTAAAGGCAGGAATTCAGATGAAATATTGGGATGCCAACCAGACCACCTTGTTTAATCAAAAACAGATTTTTAACAAAAATTAGAAACACTTTATGGTGCAAAGGCAAACAAAATGCAAATAGCTGCTGTCTAATGTAAAGTTTCTGTATGCAGTGTTAAAGCTTTTGGTTAGTGTGGATTGCTTGTCTCCCAAATGAGATGCCACCTTTCAGCACTCCATTTTTATAACTCCTATACCTGAAGGGGTGGGGTTAGTTGCCCTCATTGGGCATCTTTTTAGAGATGGGGGTTGAGACAGGATGGTTAGTGATTGCACCCCTTGGTTGTAGTGATTACCATTGACAAGCCCCAAAGGTGACCCTCTGGTTCGCATGTGTGAAAACAATTATTTCAATAAAGAAAGACTTTGTAACATTTGTTTGTAACTTACCATTGCTTCATCTCTGTCTTTTTTGATAAGTTACTAGATCTAACTTACAGGATCTTACTTTCTTAATATTTATTGTTTTTATAATATCTCATTTCATTTTGGTTTCTTCATATTTTGAAATGTGAAGTGTTGGAATTAGTTGTAGTTATTAGGACATGCTGTAATATTGGAGACAAAAACTGTACATAGTATTACTGGGGAATGCCCCAGAATTAATTTCAGAAGAGACACAAACGTCCATGACTCGAAATTCATTCTATGATCAATCAGTAGGAACTCTCATAAAATACATTGCTCACACTAGATAAATATAAATAATAAATATAAAAAGGCCCTCTTTAAAGCTCGCTCAGAATACTATTCTACATTAATAGATAGCAATAATAAAAATCCTAGGGTACTTTTTAGAGCAGTGGCTAAATTAACAAATGGGAATTCAGATCAACAGTGCAAAATACCAACAGATATTAGCAGTACAGACTTTATGAACTTCTTCAATGAGAAAATTAAAAATATAAGATCCCAGATCTCAGCATCACAGTACAAACCAAATACTAGCTTAGCAGACCCTGCTCACATTGCATTCAGCACTTTAATAATTTTAATCCTGTAACTGAGCAGGAAGTCTTAACTTTAATTTCGAAAATGAAGCCCACTACTTGTTCCCTAGATCCAGTGCCAACAAAACTAGTAAAAAGTGCAATGGATGTTCTTGTAGCACCAATTCTAAACATTATCAATAGTTCATTATTGCATGGCACAGTACCTGATGCACTAAAAGTGTCAGTCATTAAACCATTACTTAAAAAGTCAGACCTAGACCCACACATACTAAATAACTATAGGCCTATTTCAAATTTACCATTTCTCTCTAAAATACTAGAGAAAGTAGTCGCCAGTCAGCTTCAGTCACACCTTATGCATTACAATTTATTTGAGAAATTCCAGTCTGGCTTTCGCACTGGTCATAGTACAGAAACGGCACTAACACGGGTTGTAAATGACATTCTGATATCCTCTGATGAAGGAAATTCCACTGTAATTATGTTGTTGGACTTAAGTGCAGCGTTTGACACCATTGACCATTCTATTTTACTGCACAGGCTAGAAAGCGATGTTGGACTTACAGGCCCGTGCTCGCTTGGTTCAGTTCTTATTTATCAAATCGATTGCAGTATGTACATAAATGTGCTGACAGTACTCCATCATTATACACAGAAGTTGAATATGGTGTCCGCAGGCTCAGTACTGGGACCTTTACTGTTTTCACTTTACATGCTTCCACTGGGATCTCTCATTAGGAAACATAATGTTAATTTTCACTTTCGTATGCAGATGACACCCAGTTATACCTTTCATTTAAATCAAATGAAGTTTCTCCGATGTTGTCTTTAATTAGTTGTGTTAGTGAATTAAAGGAATGGATGAATGAGAACTACTTGTCTTTAAATACAGATAAAACAGAGATGTTAATTGTTGGAGGGAATGACGCTGATCACAGCAATATTTTGTCGTCATTTAACTCAGTTGGAATCCCAATTAATTTTACTGAATCAGCCCGCAATCTAGGAGTTATCTTTGACTCTAGCATGTCATTTAAAGCGCATATTACAAAGTCGTCCAAAACCTGTTTTTCCATCTTAAAAATATTAGGAAATTAAGGCTTTCTAAATAAACAGGATTGTGAGAAATTAATTCATGCATTTATCTCTAGTAGGATTGACTACTGCAATGCGGTGTTCACTGGCTGTTCAAACTGTTCTCTATACAGCCTCCAGTTAATCCAAAATGCGCTGCAAGAATTATTACAAGAACAAGAAAATATGAACACATAACCCCAGTTCTTAAATCTTTACACTGGCTCCCAGTTAAATTTAGGGCAGATTTCAAAATCCTCCTTTTAACATATAAAGCATTAAATGGCCAAGGTCCGCTTACTTGTCTGAACTTATCATGACTTACAAACCTGAGCGCACATTAAGATCTCAAGATGCCGGTCTGCTTAGGATTCCAAGGATTAATAAAATAACAGTGGGAGGTCGAGCTTTTAGTTACAGGGCCCCTAAACTGTGGAATGGTCTTCCTGCTTCCATAAGAGATGCCCCTCGGTCTCAGCCTTTAAATCCCGGCTGAAGACTCACTACTTCAGTTTAGCATATCCTGACTAGAGCTGCTGATTAACTGTACATACTGCATCTCTGTTGTTAGTCATTAGCACTATAACATAAGTAACATGATAATTATATTTGAATACTAACCCTCACCTATTCTGTTTCTTTTCTCGGTACCCAAATGTGGCCATTGGTGCCACGCCCACCTGCCAAGTTGTTTGCCTGCCTATGGTAAAGTCATCCCTGATGGAGGATCACAGGAATCATGGGAAAGAGGGTCCTTTCATCGGAGCAATGTTTCAGCCGTGGCATGGCCAAATGGAGATGCAGCTAGATGGATGAGGTCTCCAGGACTCTAAAAATATCCAAACCTAATTATGTCATATCATCTACTGTTAAACCGTAATTCTAAAATTTTTATTATGCTGTCTTAAGGAATTGTTCTGTTGTGTATATTGTATTGTATTGACCCCCTACTTTTGACACCTACTGCACGCCCAACCTACCTGGAAAGGGGTCTCTCTTTGAACTGCCTTTCCCGAGGTTTCTTCCATTTTCCTACAAGGTTTTATTGGGAGTTTTTCCTTGTCTTCTCAGAGAGTCAAGGCTGGGGGGCTGTCAAAAGGCAGGGCCTGTTAAAGCCCATTGCGGCACTTCCTGTGTGATTTTGGGCTATACAAAAATAAACTGTATTGTATTGTATTGTATTGTACTAGGCCTTTGCAATATTACAGTCATTTTACAGCTTAGTCTGTACTTAGCATAGCAAGCTACACATCCCAACATGCCATTGATGTTTATAATTGCCCATCTACACCGTTTGTTGTGAAGAGCAAGAACTTCACAAAGATTTCCAAGTTTTACTCTGGCTTAACAAAAAGACATCTTTTGTGCAATTACTTCTAATAATTTTACTTTTCATTGTTTAAGGTCTTTCATTTAGTTCCATTAAATTTGTGAATGAATGTATTTAAGTGGTATAAACAGATTAGTGAGTCGGTGATAGGAACAATGGGAAAACCCATAAGACACCCCTATAAACGAAGCAATGTATAGAATAACAAAAGAATCAACATGTATATCAAATTACTGGGCTGTAGTTGATTGGTTAAGATGATAGAATTCTGTATATTAAGAGTCAGATGACATGATGTTATAGATGAGGTAATGGTAGTAGAAAAAGTATAAAAGAGAATGAATTGTTTAATTAATTGCTCACTCCATAGACCAAGACATTTGTGTATATCTGTGTGTAAATAAAGAAATATAGATTTGTCAAAATATTACTTAATGATAATATCCAAATAACTATGGTATATGTTTATTGTTTCTGTTGATTAATCTGTGGAAAGCATCTTGAGTTGCATGTAAATGTACGATGAGGTGCTATACAAATAAAGTTATTAATTAAGTTATTTTTATTGTTCTGGAGGACGGCAAACAGTTCATCAGCTGTTGACAAATATGTAGAAGATTACATTGGGTCCCTGTAATGAAACATATTAAGTTCAAATCCTTGATGCTTGCCTCAATGTAAGAAGTGTTTGAAGACTCGCTTGTTGTTTGAATTTCCGTCTCACTGACATTAGTTGTTAGGTTCTTGTAACCTAGGAATTGTGGCTCACTGTATTTTGTTCAGAGCTCTTCACTTGTGATGATCAATTTTGTACTCTTGTCCCGAGCAGTCCCCCAGACTGATGTTTACTCAATGATGTTGACCTGTTTCGTAAGTCGCTTTGGATAAAAGTGTCTGCTAAGCACATAATATAAATGCAAATGTAGATTAAGCTTAAGATCTGTCTTCTGCTCTACATATGCATTATCAGTCTTAGATTTTATACTGTTTTCCAGGCCTACAACTGCAATTTACACATGCAATTCCCCAGTCGCAATAGTCACACATTTACTTTCATTCAATTCCCTACACATTAAGACACCTGTTTACTTACACACTATGCTTGGCACAAAAGAAAACGGAAAGATACTCTAGAGATGAATAAGTCAACTGCCTTTATCTTTATTACTTCATGTTCTCTTACTTTGCTGGTTAGAACAAACATAAACCTGACTGCCTTTGATGATGCAATTTCTGACTGTTGCTGTGACTTCCAACACAGAGCTGAGTTTATTCACCCACCAAGAGAACAGACAGTCACTTCACAGAAAACATAAATCATATAATCTATACCAATGACAAAAATTTTACCTTTTAATCTAAGCTCTATTTTTATTTTTTTAGAAAACCTGTACAAACACAAAGAGGACATACAATCCTATTATTTCCTCTTAATCTGGTCTCTCTCTCTCTCTGGGCTCATGTATTTATTATCCATTAATCACAAAGAATTATATCTATTTTTTTTATACTAAGGCTACATTCTTCCTTTGAGTGACCTATTAATTCTGCCCTCCCTAATTGAATGCTTCGTTGGTATTTTCGTCAAAAGCAATTTTAGAACATTAGAACACTCTAGACAAGAACAGGCCATTCAGCCCAACAAAGCTCGCCAGTCCTATCCACTTGTTTCCTCCAAGAAAACATCAAGTCGAGTTTTGAAAGTCCCTAACGTCTTACTGTCTACTACACTACTTGTTAGCTTATTCCAAGTGTCTACCGTTCTTTGTGTAAAGAAAAACTTCCTAATGTTTGTGTGAAATTTACCCTTAACAAGTTTCCAACTGTGTTACCGTATTCTTGTTGAACTTGTTTAAAAATTACAGTCTCGATCCACTGTACTAATTCCCTTCATAATTTTAAACACTTCATGTCACATCTTAATCTTCTTTTGCTTAAACTGTATAGGCTCAGCTCTTTTAATCTTCAATTCAACTCCTGTAGCCCTGAAATAAGGCTTGTCGCTCTTCTCTGGACCTTTTTTAGTGCTGCTATGTCCTTTTTCTGGCCAGGAGACCAAAATTGCACACAGTACTCAAGATGAGGCCTCACCAGTGAATTATAAAGGTTGAGCATAACCTCCTTGGACTTGTACTCCACACACAGTGCTATATAACCTAACAATCTGTTAGCCTTCTTAATGGCTTCTGAATACTGTAGGGAAGTCGATAGCTTAGAGTCCACTATGACTCCAAAATCCTTCTCATAAGGTGTACTCTCGATTTTCCGAGCGCCCATTTTGTATTCAAACCTAACATTTTTACTTCATCTGCTATAAGTCTGCCCAAGCCTGTATGCTATCCAACGTAATGATAAAACGGATTCCAATTATCTGCTAATCCACCTATCTTGGTATCATCGGCAAACCTAACCAGCTTGTTACCTATATCCATCCATCGATTTTCCAACCCACTGAATCCAAACACAGGGTCACGGGGGTCTGCTGGAGCCAATCCCAGCCAACACAGGGCACAAGGCAGGAACCAATCCCGGGCAGGGTGCCAACCCACCGCAGGACACACACAAACACACCAAGCACACACTAGGGCCAATTTAGAATCGTCAATCCACCTAACTTGCATATCTTTGGACTGTGGGAGGAAACCAGAGAACCCAGAGGAAACCCCCACAGACACGGGGAGAACATATAAACTCCACGCAGGGAGAACCCAGGAAGTGAACCCGGGTCTCCTAACTGCGAGGCAGCAGTGCTACCACTGCACCACCATGCTGCCTCCTATCTAAATCATTTATATATATTAAAAATAGCAGCGGCCCTAGCACTGACCCCTGTGGAACACCACTCCTAACATCAGTCAATTCTGAAGAGGTTCCTTGCACCATCACCCTCTGCTTCCTGTGTCTGAGCCAGTTCTGTACCCATCTAAATACATCACCCTGAACTCTTCTTTTAATTTGATGCCCAGCCTCAAATGTGGCACCTTATCAAATACATATAACATAAATCAAATATACCCATACAAATCCTGCCTGGCTCCCGGATTTGTAGCAAACACTCAATCCATTTACCACAAACAAAAAAAATGAGCCTCACAACCTCAAAATAACAGAATCCTTCCTAGTTAATTTGCTATTACAATAGCCAGTTATCAAATAATGAGCCTCTGATCCCAGACCTTAGTGTTGGAGTTATACTCAATAGGGTTTTCACCTGCTCTCCACTCACTCCAATGAAGTTACTTACTGTAATTAACTGTGGCAGCCTTCCAACTGGCCAGATTTAGATCTATTCCAAAGTGTTCAGTTCAAAAATACCTTACAATTATGAACCAACGTCCCAAGTAATCCAATGGAACAACATTAAACAGGAATTTTTTGACTCATCTCTTTACTAGGTTTACTTGAAGAATAAGACCTATAACTTGAGGACTTTTGTCAACTTACGGGGTTTCCCAATATTACACTTCAACTATATCGGGCAGGAGCACAGTGACTTATAAGTACTCTATAAGCTTTTCCTTATTTACAAACTTATTTGCAATTATCCTTCAATTTGATCCTTCGGTTCTGCACTCACACCATCCTGTCTGCACTCTTTAGCTCTAAAAGAGAAGTTTCCAAATGCGTCTCTATTGGCAGAGTGAAATCCCTGTAAAACTGGCACAAACAATTTAATAGCAAAAATGCTTAGCTTTAAAGGGTGCCTTGTTTTTGTCAGATATCATAGCATCATTCTGTTCGCTGGAGACTCAAGGCTCTTCTTCCTCCTGACTGGGCTGCCAAATTATGTTGTGGAAAAAATTTTTCCTCCATTTTCAAAGAAGTCATTCAAGGAGACTGGATGAGAATGCAGAACAATTCTTTACTTGCACAGATATGCTCAAATGTCTTGGTCCGTGGAGTGAATGCACAAATTCAGACAGGTCAAAAATTAACAACTCTTGTTGCCTTCATTTATTCAATATAACATCTTTATATATAATACCATGGCTGTTCGTTTGTCTGTCAAGGATTTTAAATCACTTGTAGCTCGCAAACCATTTGAACTGTTGACCTGATATTTGGAACACACATAGTATGTGACGTCTATAATCCTCTTTTGGGGTAATGAGTGACCTCCAAGTAGTGATGTGTCGTTCGCAAACGAGCCGGCTCTAAGAGCCGATGCTTTGAAGCTAACGAGAGGAGCCGATGCCCGTCGAGCAGAGCCAAAACTTCAGCCGCTCCTGCTCAGCTCTGCTGAAAATCCATTCGGCAGGGACGGGACTTTATTTATATGGGCACACAGAACATTTGCTCATAATGCCGGCTCGTTCACAAACGACACATCGGACTAGGATCGTACCACTATGTGAAAGAAGGAAGGGGGGCAGATGCTCCGAAGACAGCGAGTGTTGGTACAGGCCTGGTACACAGAGCGACACTGTCGCTCTGTGTACCTGTCGATGCGACAGACGAGGAGCCAGATTTAAATGCATCGTGAATAAAAAAAAGAAGAGTAAAGAAATGAGTGAAAGCCGAAAAAGAAGCAGCATCTGGCTGCATTTAAGTGATATTGGAGACTGCAAAGCTAAGTACAGAATTTGTAATATGAAATATCCGTTAGAGCAGGGTCAACAACAAACCTGCACAGACATAGGCTATAAGATCCACCCACCCATCCGTGCAACTGGAGGAGAGCGTGCCCTCTCTCCTGCCATCCACTGACCCTGGAAAAGAGACAAGTACTTCTGCTGCAGAATCCACTGTCTTACCGAAAACTGCAGGTATAACACGGTCTTCAGTTCAAATCAAAATAAGCACATTTATTCCAAAACAAATGACGCCAGACAAACAAATAAGTGCTGATGAGGAGCTGGCTAAAATGATAGCTAGCGACTTTCAACCATTTTCCATTGTGGAGGACACTGGATTTACAACTTTTGTACAGGCCTTAAACCCCATGTATGTTCCTGGCCTAAAAACTTTTATTCAAAGAGTCAAAGTGTTGTGTTGTTGTTGAGATTGGCCTTTATTTGTTTGCTGAGGTTTTGTGTTAAGTTGTTCATTTAAAGCTTTTATTAAAATGTTAAATAATAGTAACGGTGTATTTTTTGTAATGGAAAAAATGCATAAAAATACGTAATGTCTGAAAACAATGAATAAGAAATTGCTTATACACAAACCATTCATAATTGCTTAATTAGGCTAAAATATAAGCATCCAAGTGATACTAAACGAAGAGCCATTTGGGAGCCGTAAGAGCCGGCTCTTTAAAGGGAGCCGAAGCTTTGAAAAGAGCCGGAGTTCCCATCACTACCTCCAAGGTTATTCCGCTTTTTATTTTATTTTATTGTAGAATCAACTCTCGGCAGCAGCCAGCAGGGTGGCCGTGCAGCGCATGTGTACGGGTGCTGTTCTTATCCCTTCGCCGTCACTTCCCCTGCCTCTTTTTTTATCTTAAATCATTCTAGAGGGACGTTGAAGACTTAAGTGAAAAATTAAAAAAAACATACTCATTGCAACACAAACACTGCCTTAATCAGTTTTAACATGAAGAGATGGCAACAAAAGAAGAGAAGAAGCGGGCTGCTAAAATGGAGAAAAGAAGAGCTGCTCAGGAAGCAGAAAGTGCATCAACCTCTGAGCAAATGAATGCTAAACATACAGAGAAAGAGGATGAAAACTATG
Organism: Polypterus senegalus; assembly: GCF_016835505.1. Classification (NCBI taxonomy): domain Eukaryota; kingdom Metazoa; phylum Chordata; class Cladistia; order Polypteriformes; family Polypteridae; genus Polypterus; species Polypterus senegalus. The sequence goes on along the minus strand of NC_053163.1, from coordinate 119,796,505 downwards.
AATGCTCAAGTCGAGTGTATTCGCTGTACGTTACCTTGCAGTGCACCATTACTGGTGAACAATAATTGAACATTCCTTAAACAAAAAAAAAAACAAAACTGTGCAACTCTCGGTCTCGATCCTTCTCTGAATCACCTTTTCTCTGATCTACTGTTTCTCTTTTAAATCCTGTCCTTTGACCTTTCAATCTTTACAAAAAACTTTGCTTAAATTGAACCTTTATTTATATTGTATGTACAAGCACAGAGGCAAAGTAAAAAGATACATTTCTATTGTCATTATTTTTGAAATAACTAAAAATATTATAATATGTATATTATACTTGGCTTACTCCATACATATCACTTACCAATGGAGACTTTAGAAAACTCATAAAACCCCAATTTTTAAGCCAGCTTTTTTGTAGTTTTTTTGTGCGCTAGTTCTAATTGATTATATACTGCAATATCATAAATATGTAGATTTTACTAATCTTTACTATTCACTTTTTTCTGTTTTTCTGCAGCAATCAATGTACAGTACTTTGCAGTTGCCTGTGTTGTTGGAAGCAATGTGGATGCTTTGATTTTTAAAGAATGACCAACTATATGTGATCATTCAGGACAGTGTGTTATGCCAATGATAAACTATACAAGTAGTGCATTTATATTGTACTAGCAAAATACCCGCGCTTCGCAGCGGAGAAGTAGTGTTTTAAAGAAGTTAAGAAAAAGAAAATGAAACATTTTAAAAATAACATAACATGATTGTCAATGTAATTGTTTTGTCACTGTTATGAGTGTTGCTGTCATATATATATATATTGTGAAAAGGCGCTATATAGCGCCCGACCCGGCACAGACTACGCAGAGGCACGTGTTCACACTCAAGGGTTTTTTATTTGTTTGCTCTTCAGCCATGGGCACACATCTTCCCCGTGTCCCAAAGGCCCAACACAGTCCAAGCACAAAAACCCACACAAACCAAACTTTCCTGCTCCACCACTCCTCCCAGGCAACCTCGTCCTCTTCCTCCCGATTCTGGCTTCGAGTGGAGGTGGCTGGCCCTTTTTATACCCCACCCGGAAGAGTTGCAGGTGGTTGACCACCTGGTCATAATTGCCCTTCCGGGTGGGGCTGAGAATTGAAGCAGCCAGGCTGCGGAGTCCATGCAGCTCCCCCTAGCGGCCACCCGAGCCCCCAACCAGGCTATGGAGCACTCCATTTCCCATGGAGCCATGCGGGTGGTTGGGGAATCACCGTCCGCCATGGAGGCTGCCACTAAGCGTCCCGGGGGAGGTACTAAACTGTCCATGGTGGCTCCCGCGGAATATACACAGCAGGGGCGTCCCGGCCGGGCATGGGACCCGGCTGTCCGTCACATGAGATATATATATATATATACATACATACATACACATATAAACATACATACATATACATATATACATATCTATATCTCTATCTATACTAATAAAAGGCAAAGCCCTCACTGACTCACTCACTCACTGACTCACTCACTTACTGACTAATCACTAATTCTCCAACTTCCCGTGTAGGTAGAAGGCTGAAATTTGGCAGGCTCATTCCTTACAGCTTACTTACAAAAGTTGGGCAGGTTTCATTTCGAAATTCTACACCTAATGGTCATAACTGG